>NC_140954.1:21121411-21621411 GCF_014529385.1 Adiantum capillus-veneris
CAAAGATTATAAAGAGGAAATGGAAAATTAAAGGTCAATTAAATACATCCACATTTAGCAAAGGCAATTCTAAAGAATGAGTCAAGGTATGTTGCAAGCATGAACCCGCGTGCAAAAATGCACTTAGTTTAAAGGTATGCCTTGGTAAGTGAAGGTTATGAGCTTGTAAGGGAAGTAAAACAAGCTGTGAGTATGTCTAAGATAATAGGGTACTAGTTTTTGATAATGCAAGTGTCTGTGAGTGTGTGTGTGTGTGTGTGTGTGTGTGTGTGTGTGTGTGTGTGTGTGTGTGTGTGTGTGTGTGTGTGTGTGTGTGTGTGTGTGGCTGAAAAAACATCAATTTTCAGGGTTGTGTAATGACTTCATACATGACATGAACCTTCGGTAGTATCCACAGTGTCCCATGAAAGATTATACATGTTTGGCATTAGTTGGCCTTGGAATTTCCACAATCACCTTGATCTTGTCAAGATCCATAAAGATACCATTCTCCGAGACAATGTGTCCCAAGATTCTACCTTGTCTTACCATGAAGACACATTTTCCACGATTTAGGCTGATTTAATAAGTTCTGCATTTCTCAAATACTTTCTTGAGATGCTTAATGTGCTTGGCCCTAAGGAAAGGACTTCCATGTATATTTCCAAGAATATCCTCAAGTATTGTTTGAAAGTGTGCATCATTAGTCTTTGGAATGTGGCTCATGCATTGGTCAAGCCAAAAGGCATTACCCTATAGGCATAGATTCCCCATTCCGTGGAGAATGTTGTCTTGTATATTGGTTGTATCCTGAGAACCCGTCTAAAAATGAGTAGGCTTGTTTGCCAACCACTCATTCAAGTACATGGTTTGTAATCACTTTTTTTAAATTCACACATACGCGTAATTTTACTTTTTTTTTGGGGACAACCACAATGCGTGACACCCAATGAGTGTGTTCAATCTTGTAGATGAATTCAGCCTCCTTAAGCTTATCAATCTCCTTTTTAATTTGTTTGGCAAATGTGTCATTATAGGTATAGAGACATTGTCGCAGGGTTTGGGATCAGGCTTCAAGGGAATTGTGTGCGATGGATCCACCCCCTTGAGGTCTTTATATGACCATGCAAAAACATCTCTATACTCCTTGAGAAATTGGATGATAAGCTCTTCTTCTTTTGTGCTCAAATCCATTGCTATGTAGACCGATCTTGCAGACTCTCCAGGTTTTGCTAAGTCTATTCGTTTTGCATTTTTTGGGCCATCATAGGATTTGTTTCCTTTTTTCTCCTTGATTGGTATCACTAGTTTCCTATCCTTGATGGTGAATTTTTTATTGTAGGATGGGACATCTGTATCTTCCTTTTCAGTGCTCTCTCCTTCCTCACTCTCTATCTCCATTGTCCATACTTCCTTCAAGGTTCTCTTGAGTTCTTGGTACTTTGTTTTATGCTCAACCTTGGTCCATTTTGGTTCTCCAAACTCATCCATCCCTGGTTCATTTGTTTTGTTTCGTTTCTAGTCTTTTGAGCTTGCTTCCTCAATCTCCTAGCACTCCCTTTTGTGTTTATGTCTCGCATTTTTGTGAGCTGGCCCAATATTTTTTCTTTCACGTATTCTTCTGCCTTTACAAGCATCAAAAATTGTGTTTTCCCTGGTTCATTTGTTTTGTTTCCTTTCTAAGCTTTTGATCTTGCTTCCTCAATCTCCTAGCGCTCCCTTTTGTGTTTGTGTCTCGAATTTTTGTGAACTCGCCCAATATTTTTTCTTTCATGCAATCTTCTGTCTTTACAAGCATCGGATTTTCTTTGGTCATGTTCAAGGTTCTTTTTTTTGTGTAGCATTGTTGTCGCCTGGGTTTGTGATTTGGAAAATCATAAAACCCAACATCCATTATGGTCTCTTCTTGGTTGCTTGGGTTGTCAAAGAATTCGTCATTTGCGTCACTCTCATAATTGAAATGCTCTAGAGAGTCGTAAAACAACTCTCCCTCTCCTTCCTTATCCTCTTTTCTTAGCTTAAGTTCATTTGAGGATTGATTCTCACCCTCTTCCTCCACTACCTTGACCATGTAATATGGGATAACGTCATAGCCATCCTTGTCACAAAAATTTGTTGTGGGACCGTCAGCCACTACGCACACATCCAAAGTTGCCAATATATGTTCCATCCTAAAGGTCATTCTTTTAAAAAGGGTTCTGGTATGTAGTCTTTATCTTTTAAAACCCTTTCTAAGATACACTCTTTGCACTTTAAGCTTCCACAATTTGAAGCCCAACACATCCATAGTTTCTTGGACTTACCTAACCATGTTGGGAGTTCAGATCCCGCTAATGTAGTTGAATCAAATTCCTCAACCAGTGTTCTTGTTATGTCCTTGTAACAATGGTCTTTTGGATTTATCTTGGTTGTTTTTTCCATGTTTCTCAGGAGTATTTGGTCATATCCCCAATCGTGGACCATCTTTAATTGTCTCATGAATGATCTTCCAGTATAATGTCATAGTTGTTCTTCTTGCCAAATCAACAATAGAAAATGTAAGGTCATATTCAATTCCGAAAGAGGTGACAAATTCTTTCTCTAGAATCCCTAGGGGTTTCTCCCTATACCCATCTACAAGTAGTTTCATTCTTGCTGCTCTCAAAGATAATTTTTCCCATTTTTCCCATGTTTCTTTTGTAGCAATGGCTACCCTAGCTCCACTGTCAAGAATTTCCATGGTGGTAATGCCTTGAAATTCCATAGGAAGAGTCATGTTGCCATCTTCTCCTTCGCAATATTCAACGACTTTTTTCAATGGTATTGGCCTAGCCGTAAGGTGAGGTTTTTCAAGTTCTTGGATTCCCTCTTGAATTTGTGATGAAGAATCCTTTACACCAAACTTTTTCAGACAACTTCCTACCGTCATCCACATGTTTGGTCATATTTGCAGTAGCTCAGCTAAAATTATTATGTATGTCACAAGTGTTGACAAAATATCTATCAGCCCTTTAAAGTCAATGACTTTCTTGGAAGAGAGTCTCTGGGAAGGGACTGCAACAACATCTGATTTGGCATCCTGTTTGCCCATATAAGATGGTAGTGTCCTTAGCAAATGGGGTGGGATGTTCATAGATTTTATAGATCCTTGGTCTCCCTAATAAGATTTCACTTCTAGATTCATTTGAGATCCACCCTCAACTTCCTCTATCGATGGAAGAAAACACTCCTTCTATCACTAATCTGGTTTACGTGTTTGCTTAGCTCACTAGCTTCGTTGGCCTCTCTGACTTGTTTCCATAGTTTGTCAAGACCATTGATTTCTCTAAAACCCTCAAGTATAGCTAGGAAAATTCCCTCAAAAGAGTTATCCATGGTACTCAATACTATCCTTGGTTCTTTTTATGGGTCCTTGAGCTCTAATTCGTGCTTGTGACTAGGATCTAGCTCCATTCGCTCTTAGTTTGGTGGGATTATTGGTGTTGGTGGAACAAGGATCGCCTCCTCAGGTTTTTCCACCGGTGGTTCTAGTAAAGCTTGGATTGTTTAAATCATTTTCTGGCACATTTCAAGCCTTTTCTTCTCTAGCTCCGCATATGGATATGTCATCCACCTTTGTTCTTGGATTTGGTTATTTTTGCGTCGTGCGTCATATGCTTTAAGGAGGGCATCTAATGGCTCGTTGACCTTTTCTACCAATATGGATCCTCTTGAACTAGCACTCTTGGATTTCTCAACTATGTCTGGCTCTAGTACTACCTCAAGGGTCCCCTTTTCCTTGTTCGTTTCTCCTTCTAGTTCTCTCAGATTTTCCTTTGTTTGTTTCATCTTGTCAGCTACGGAAGTTTGTTCACTTTCCTTTAAAGTTTTCATCCTAGCTTTTTTAGATTTCCATGTGTTTTGCTGACTTTTTTGTTCAATGCTAGGTGCATTGGTTTTCAATTCCTTGATGATGGGTTTGTCCATCGCTTTTTGGGCTTGAGCTCCTGTGATCACTTGGATTGGTATCAACGTTTTGTTTTCTGACCCACTGCTAGATGGTATTGACTCTAGTATATTCAACATTACTTTTGCTTCTTTGTTCGGGTTCTTTGGGAAACCGGGAATCACATGAGTAATTCTACACTACTCTGGGCAATAAGCATTCACCCTAATGTTTTTGTTGTGAGGGCAGCCTCTCATCAGGTGGTCTCCACCATACTTATAACATGGCCCCTTGGGTTGTTGAGGTGCTCATTGAGTAGCTCTTTTCTACAGTCTTTGATCCCACTAATCCTCCATTTGCTATGAATAGCAATGTGCATTCATCTAAGATATATCTACCTTCTCTTGTTGCATGCAAAGGAGTTAGTGATCCAACCGATCCAATCATGGTCCATGGTCCCGGTGCTTTTGGCTCTTCAAGTGGATAGTATCCTGATTTTGTCATATAACCACTAGGTTCTTCGTAATATGTAGGGATTGGCACTAAGGCTTATTTCTCAGGTTCTTCTATGGTCAGTACGTATCTAGCTCCTATAGGTCTCGTTCTTGGCAGTGGGGGTTTTTGACTTAAGACTGGTTGTGGTCTTTCAACTCCTACTAGCCCTAGAATAATTCTTGTCATGTATCTTGGCACAGGTGGGGCTTGTGCTGGTGCTACTTGGGCTTCTAGGGCATGTTGGTGTTCCTTTACATATCCCTTGTTGTAATAGCATTCCTCAGTTGCGTGATTTGTCCACTTCTACTCTATTGCACACCACTTAGGTTTCTTAGCCTATGGATTAGCAAACGGATTGATCCTCTTGAGTACCTCTTTAGTGAGCTTCTCTTTATTTATCGGGGATTCAGATTTCTACATTGACTTGGCCTATTTTGACCCACTACGTAGTGATGAGGAATCATCGTCTAAATCCTTGTATTCTCCTTCCTTGTATAGACATCACAATGATCTACTAAGTAGAGAGATTCATTTCTCTAGGCTATAGGCTATAGGCAATAGGTTTTCAACACCAAAATCTGCAAATGTCACAGTCGGATAAGTGAGAGAACACAATTATTTCCACCTCTCAACTTTAATACAAATGACAAATGAGGGGTCATTTGGCTCCTCCTAATGCCTACTTACCTCTATCCATGCTTAGTTTCAAATAAAACACCATTAACAACTCAAAACAAGCACTTAAACACACTAGGCAACGTAGAGCTAAAATCGCTCATTGTGTCGCACACACACACTCAAACATAGCACATTGAACATGTACATGATGCCAGGAGCATGAGGAAGCAACACATGAAGCTTCATTAGTAATGATTACCGGTACAAAGAGTAGTGAGCATGCAAGCGTAGGCATACTCTTCACTACGTGAGCTCCAAAGTAATAACAGATCCTTAATAATTATAAATTTTGGCTTATATACCTAAGGTAGAAAATTGGGCTTTTTGGCTAGAAAGGGGTAGTTACTTCAAGAATGTGATGGGCTCTAGCATCTAGCCTCTTCATTAATAAGTGCATAATGGTTAGAAAATAATCAGAGTCCTTTGAGTTTAGGATTTACAACGTCGGCTTAGGCGGAAAATAAATTGAGTGAGGTAAAAAAAGGTTTTTCTGGGCCATCTAGATAGGTGTGATGGAGCTCCTTTGCTTCAACAATTTCTTTGATGCTTCTCAAATTTTTTGGTTTATTTATCAAGATATTATCATTATCTATTGATTTTTTGAGAGCTCATGCTCTATGATGGCTAGCTATTCCTAGGTAAAGTTTTGTGAACTCTCAAGCAAAATAATGTGATCTTTAGTAGCATGGAGTTTCTCTTACTGCTACAATCTTGTTTTTGTCTCTTTATCTATGTAGTTTTTCTTTTCATGAAAATCCATCTTGAGGACATTGAGGTTCTCTTTTGACCTCATAGTTTTCTAGCATTAGCTTAAGACATGAGTATCCATTGTAGTGTAGTGCCCTCAACAATCGACAAAAATCTCAATTGAAGAGCATGAAAAGTAATCCTAGACTAGAGTATGTTAGGTATTTAATCCTAGAGTAATCCTACCACTATATTGAAGGTCTTGAGAGTTCAACCAAGCAATAATTGTGGGCTAAATAGCCCCCTTCAATATTGTTCTATAGCCCTTGGAAGGGGATGAACCTCTCAATCCCAAAACAATTCCTAATTCCTTTGTTCTTTGGGTAGCCAACATTATTCAACCTTAAGATCAAGAGAGGGATACATATAATATTTTCTTGCATGGCCAAAGCATCAACAACAAGATAGCAGTCAATCCAATCCCCCTTGTCTAGCCTAACCCTCTGTAGATTATGCAATCTAAAGACAACAATTTATGAAAAATAAACCTATAGAAATGTGACTATGCACATAAATGGTCCATGCTTGGCTTAAGGGTTTGTTCTCATTGTGAGTGTAAGCTACATGCTTCCCTCAATAAGTAGTGACCTATAAGCTGTTGGAATTAGGGTTGCAGAGAAACGCACACAGCTTGGATAAGACAAAGGAAGCTCAAGGCACACAATAGAGAGTGTGTTACTTAGTGTGCAATGGAAAGATAGATAGCCCTAGAGTGATGGGCGTATATTCAATGCTCGGGGGAAAAAACCTCCTAAAGAGGGAAAAAATGCCCCAGCGGTCCTAGTGTGTTCACACACATCACTACCACATGTATATGGTAAAAAATCCCCCCTGGAGAGTGATGCGGTGAACAAGAGCTGGCACATGAGTAAATGGAAGTGCCATGCCCTGAGGACGTGATCAGTCCACAAAGGGGAGTAAGCCCAAAGCTTTGTGGAAAGCTTCAAGCTTCTCACGAGACAATGCCTTTGTGAAAAGATCTGCAAGGTTGTCCTGTGTTGGCACATAAGCCAAGCTGATCTCTCCTGCTGAGAGACTCTCCCTGACATAGTGGTAATGCACCTCAATGTGCTTTATGCGATCATGAAAAATAGGCTCCTCGCAACTGCCAATGCACTCTGACTGTCAGTGTAGATAGTGTTGGCAATGTCCTGTCCAACACCCAAATCAGCCATAAGGCGTCTGAGCCATACACACTCAACCGTAGCTATGAAGACTGCCATGTACTCAGCCTCACAACTCAAAGTGGCCACAGTAGGTTGCTTCTTGCTCAACCATGATATACATGAACTGCCAAGCATGAAACAAAAACCAATTGTGGACACTTGCGTGTCAAAACAACCAGCCCAATCTGAGTCCGAAAAAGCATGTAAGTCTGGCGGTAATGATCCCCCCTTGGGATAAAACAAGCCAAGATGTAAAGTTCCACTAAGGTAGCGGATAATCCTCTTGACAACCTACCAATGCTTAGACCCTGGGCTATGCATAAATCTGCTGACCTGTGAGACTGCAAACTGAATATCTGGCCTCGTGTTGCATACATAAATGAGGCAGCCAAAAGCAATTTGGTAAAGAGTGACATCAGCAGGATCGCCAGCATCATGTAGACTCAACTTCAAACCTGTTTCCATGGGAGTGGCAATAGGTTTGCAATCCTCAAGTCCAAACTTACATAGCAATGTCTCTATGTAACTTTTCTGACACAAGGCAATACCACCATCACACTGCTTAAACTGTATACCCAAGTAATGATGCAACAGCCCCAAATATTTCATCTTGAAAGTAGCATTCAAATCAGACTTAAATTCAATAATATGTCTCTCATTTGGTCCAGTGATCAGCAAATCATCGACATAAAGAACCACAATGAGAAGTACATCACCCTCACGCTTTACATACAATGTGCTTTCTATTGGACTGTTACGAAAGCCTTGTTTGACCAAACGCGTGTCAGCTTTCTCATAACAAGCACGAGGAGATTGCTTCAACCCATACAAAGCCTTCTTACATCTGCACACTTTGTCCTCTTGTCCTTTTATGACAAAACCGCGAGGCTACGTTACATAAACTTCCTCAAATATGTCACCATTCAAGAAAGCAGTAACAATGTCTGATTGATGTACATCCCAACCAAAATGAGCTGCCAATGCACATAGAAAAAGCACAGTAGTCATATGACAAGTGGGAGCAAAAGTCTCTTCATAATCTATGCCTTTTTGCTGTGCATAACCCTTTGCAACAAGTCGAGCCTTATGGCGATCAATCTCACCATCCGGCTTGCGTTTCAACTTGTAAACCCACTTCGTACCAATGGCCTTTTTGCCAGGAGGTAAAGCACATAAAGTGCATGTGTCATTTTCTATAAGTGAATCATATTCTGATTACATGGCAGCCATCCAATTTTTTGAATTCTGTGCTTCATCAAAAGACAGAGGCTCCTCAACATCATGTAAGCTAGACACAGCCAAAGCATAAAAATCTGATGCATAAGATGCATGGCGAGAGCCTGAACGAGTATGACTAGACAAAGGTGCATCCAATTTACTATCACGCAAAGTGTGCACCAGCCATTTTGGCATACCTCTAGCCTGATCATTTTCAGCCCTTTCCTCATCAAGTACATCATGTACATCTACATCAGTAATAGGCTGATCTGTAACATTTTCAGAAACCCCCATAGGCTGTACATTTGCCTCATTGGAACTTACATTTGTATTTCCACCACTAAAAAGAGGCAACAAAGTGTCATAAATGTCCTGTAAGCTTACATTACTGTCTCTAGTACATGACAGCAAGGACTAAACAAAATCTTCCACAAACACTACATCCCGTGAAACCAGAATACGCTTTGTTTGCGGATGATATAACCTATAACCTTTGCTTTCAGCACTATAACCAACAAAAATACATTTGACAGCCTTATCATCCAATTTTCTGCGTTGTGTTTGTGGCACCAAAGCATATGCCAAATAGCCAAAAGCACGCATGTGCTCAATAGAAGGCTTTCTATCATGACATGCTTCATATGGAGTAATAGACTGCAAAGCTTTCGTAGGACACATGTTAAGTACATAAGTGGCACACATGATGGTCTCAAGACAAAAAGAACGCGGCAAAGCTTGACTTTTTGCCATACATCGTGCCATTTCCGTCAGTGGCCTGTTTTTTCTCTTAGCAACACCATTTTGTTGAGGTGTATAAGGCACTGTACATTGGTGTCTTATCCCACGACTAGCCAGAAATGCATTAAATTCATGAGACATATACTCCCCCCCTCGATCGGAACGGAGGGTGCCCATAGTACATTTCGAGACATTTTCAGCCATAGCCAGAAATTATTTGAAGCGCATAAAAACTTCGAACTTCGCTTTAAGCGGAAATACCCATGCATGCCTGGAGTAATCATCAATGAAAGTCACGAAGTAAAGGTAATTGCCCAAGGACGGAGTTTGCATGAGCCCATAAACATCACTATGCACATGCTGCAACCTGCATGCGGCCCGAACTAAACCATCCTTTGGAAACTTAGAACGCTGCATCTTACCCAAAATACATCCTTCACAAACATGTTTGACAGGTGCTTCAAGAGGCAGCAAAGAAGCAATCATATCAGATTTCTGCAAATGCAACAAACTGGCAAAATTCAGATGACCAAAACGACATGCCAAAGTTTTGCATCTGAAATACCCCTTGAATCTGCAACAGCATTTGCAAAACTTTGTCCACACTTGTCATACAAAGTGAGCTTATACATCCCACGGCACAAAAGGCTAGATGCAACAATTTCATCACCAAAACTGAGATCATGAACTGTACATCTGTCATCCACAAATTTGACTACAAGTCCAAGTCTAGCAAGTGCGGATACAGACAAGAGATTCTTCTTGATCCCACGTACATAAAGTGCATCAACAAGTGTGAAGGAACTGTCATTTGCAGCAGTAAGCACAATCTTTCCAACTCCCTGAACCAGATAAGAGGCATTGTTGGCACAAGTGACTGAATTCCCATGCAGGACAGACTCGAGAGAGGTAAACAATTCAAGATGTGAGGTAATGTGCTTTGTAGCACCACTGTCGAGATACCACACATGTGAATCTGCAGCAACTGACAAGCATGCATCATGGACAGCAGGATTGTAAGTGCACTCTGCGCTAAAAGTCCATTCTGCATCAACATCAACAACACAGTCTCCTTTCACAGAAGACTCAATAATGGCTGCACTCGTAGTCGAACCAACATTTGCAGTGGAACCAGCCTCTTTCTTCTTAGCCTCTTTGGCCTTCAACTTAGGACACGACTTGATCAAGTGATCATTAGCTTTACAATAATGGCAATGCATCTTCTTTTTGCCCTTATCACCAGAACTTCCAGACGAATTGCTGCCAGCAAAAGCATTAGGAACAGAAGTTTTGCCACTCGCAACAGAACCATAAGAAGTGGTCGTTTTGCTGTTACCACCCTTTCTTTGAGAAGAAATAAAAGCCTATTCAATTGCATGCTGCCTAGTTCTGTTTTTTCTGGAAAGTGACTCTTGCAACAGCAATGTGCATAATGCATCAAACTTGACAACTTCAGGATTTCCTTGGGTCATTAGTCTCCAAGTACTAGCAAAAGTCTGGTAGGAATCTGGTAAGGCATCAAGAATAGTCTGCACAAGGGAACTGTCTGAAATGACTTTACCTGCAAAAATAAGTTGCTCATTGATATCCTTGACAGCAGCAAGAACAGTGTCCATATCATCTTCCTCATGCATAATCTTCGACTCCAGCTCTTTACACAGCAAAGCAATTTTAGCCTCATTGCGGCTTGCATAAAGACCTGCTAGAATATCCCAAGCCTGTTTTGCAGATTTTGTTGAACGAATGTGAGGAACAATGGTGCGCTTCACAGACAACGCAATCAATGCATGAGCCTGCGCATCCTTTACATCCCAACAAGCTTGTTCTGCCGTAGGCAAAACAACTCTAATAGCAGCAATCCTTGCAGCAAGACCTGCAATATCCTCAACATCGCCTACATCCTCAGAACCAGGACGTATATCAATGCCTTGCACAATGTTCACGCCTTTGACACAAGAACATGTTGCATCATATAAGCCCACATAGGGTAGTTTTAAGGTTTTCTTGGCCTTGTGAATGAATAGAGGTTTCTTCGCTAAAATAAACATTTTCTTATTTGATTTTCTCTTTTGAATAAGTGGTTATTGTGCTCCACATAGCATATCTCCCATTGGATTGTCCTTGAAATATTATTAAAATCTAGATTCAAAGCCTTTATGTATGCAATCCAATAGAACATAGCAATGCCAAGAGTTGAACAATTTGTAATCATTGCAAAATGAGATAAACAATCAATTTTCACAATGACAGATGCACCTATCAAGTATTCCTTGTCACATTTCAATATGATGTAACAAATTCCACAAATTTCCCTCTTTACCCATGTATAATTGTTTTGGTAAGAACTAAAGACCTTAGTGTGTAGTGATTTGCACACACTACACAATTTTGAGCTACAACCGACAAAGTGAAGATTGGCTTGGAATAAAAGTGCAAAGACGGTCTACAAATTCCCATTTTAAATAATATTTTCTATGAAAATTCCAAAAATGTGGGGTTTTATATTGTAGAATGGGCTCATCAAGAGTTCCAGGTTGAAAGAGAAAAGAGATTATCAAGCTTAGGCGACTAGCAGAGTAATTAGTGTGTTCACTAGTTTTGGGCACACAAGCAATGCTTCTACAAATTGTAAGTATAGAGGTCATGTTGTAATATGTGAACTCACCTTTTGGAGAAGAAGTAATCTTGGATCTTAGCTATGGTGTCTATCTCCTTCTTTTTCACCACTGATCTCTTCCCTATTCATTGGTTATTCCTATATGTGTGTTGCTTGTATTATTCCATGCTTGAGCATGCCTACTCTCTCTCCTTCTTTGAGTTCTATGGTCCCTCTTTTCTAAGCATGTGAGATAAATTAACACTGTGTGTATTGTGAGACCATGAATTTTCATGCTTCTTGGTTAGCTCCGTGTGTGTGTGCTTGTTGAGGGAGGTGTGTGTAGTAATGGTAGAAGAATGTATATACATGTGTTTGTGTGTGTGGTTGAGAGGGGTAGAGGAGAAGTGGCAAGAGATTGGCCCTTTCATGGATTTTCTCTTTGAGCTAGCACTCTTCCATTACGGCCTCTTCTCTATCACCAAACCAAGAGTGCTCTCTCACTCTTGTTGTGAGAGACCTCCAAGCCCTAATCAGGTTGCGTTCCTTGGATTGACAATATGAGGTTGTTTTTCATCTTGTATGGGCTAACTATGCTACAATTATGCAACCTTTTTGGTACCATTGCCAAGGAATCAAGAACTTAAGCTAGTGAAGTTCTCTTTGGTGATTATATTAGCGCTTAACTTCCTAATTTTGCATTAAAATTAGCATTCATTTTAAGTGTTTTAATTTTCATACAATCTTTACTTAAATATAGATTTGTTTGTTCTTTTCCCTTTTGTTTTTTAGCATGGCTCCCAATTTCCATCAATTCAGGCATTTGTAAGCACTAAATTTGCTTAAAACACACCAACCACTAATTTCACTAATCTTTGGTTGATTGAGTGCTCAATTTGCATTCTAAGATATAATTTGGGCATACTGTACTTGAAAATCTGAGCTCAACTAATGGGTTCTTGAACTTTTGCTTCAATGTGCAAGGCTGAGAATTCAATTGGAAACACACACACACACATGTGCGCACATGCACGCGCATCTACATGGGCAAGAACTAGTGTCCTATTCTCTTAGACATACTAACTCGCTTCACTCTCCCTCGCAACTTCATACCCTTCTCTCACCAAGGTATGGATTTAGGCCAATTTTAGCCTCGCACGCGGACTCATGCCTGCAACCTGCCTCAACACATCTTTTAGAATGGCCTTTGTAAATGTTGATAAATGTCACCTTCAAGTTTTAGACATACACTTACTCAGAGGCTAATCTTAGTTGTTATCTGTGGGAATTTAGTGTATTGCTAATTGTGGTTAGTGTATTACACACACTTGTTTCATTACTTTGTCGTAGTCATCACCCACTTGAGATTGGTAAAAGACAACTCGTGAAAAAATGGCCTCATTTATCAAAAATCAACAACATCTTCTCTTCAAGAAAGAGGAAAATGGTTTAACCTTTCTATCACCCCAAGTGTGGTAGCTTGGGTATGCCATTTCCCTCTTGAATAATAGGTCTTGAATTCAACTCCACGTCGGCTAGAACCTTAAGGTCTCTTGGGATAGCTTCCTACGACGTTAAAACTCTCTTCTTCTCGGGTGTTTGTGTGGGTGTGGGTGTGTGTGTGTGTGCATGCTTATAAAAAGAGGAAAATGGTATAACCTTTCTCTCACCACCCAAGTGTGGTAGATTGGTTATGCCATTTCCCTCTTGGGAACAGGTCTTGAGTTCAACTCCTCGTTGGCTAGATCTTTAAGGTCTCTTGGGATAGTTTCCTACGATGTTAAAACTCTCTTCTTCTTCTTCTTCTTCTCTCCTTGGCCTTTGCATGTGCAGCCCACTTAATCCTCTCTCTTTGGCCTTTGCATGTGCAACCCACTTAATCCTCTCTCTTTGGCCTTTGCATGTGCTTTCTCACCCTCGTCTCTCATTGCGCATATCCACACACACACACACACACACACACACACTTTTTTTTTTGTAAATCAATTTGATTTATCTATCTGTCTGAAACCTCAAAGAGAGGAAAACCTTCCCTAGGGGTTATAAATAATGTACCTTGGTGGAAATTAATGACACGGAAGACCATAAAGCATAATCTTTTTACCTACGATCATAAATCTACTCTAAATGGAACCAAACTTGGCAAGGCAATTCCCTACAACCTTTAGGACATGCACATAAGCTTGGGATTGAAAATTTAACCACCACCAACGTCATGGGAAAAACCACCAAAGTCAGAGGACTAAGTGGGGATAATAAGACAAGGGAACCAAAACAAGTTCAAAGAGGGGCTAAGAGTTACTTACTAAACTCATAGGACAAGTGCAAAGCACTAAAATTTGAATGTTTCAAATATTTGCAAACATAGATAATAAGAACGTTTATTATCTCCAAGTCCAAAAATGACTCAAACTTGCATTATTTTCACCACAGATATGTTGCACATGTTGCATCACACCCCTACACCCACAAAAAGCACAAAAATTACTTTCACTTTGATCCCAAGTCCAAAAAACACATTTATGCTTTCTAAATTTCAAAATTTAGCCTAAGGGAACATTGTCAAACCAAAATATTTGCAAAAACAAATTCAAAACACTAATACATGATGGTCAATTACTTTATGAAGTAAAAACGAAACAAAAGTTACAAAAAACTATCATAGATAATAAGCGTGCTTATTACCTCTCATGTCAAATTGATGCCATTTTCACCAAATCTTGCACCAATAGTTTTAGCATGTTATCACAAGCCTACACATCAATTTTGCAAGAAATTGGATATCCTATGAATTTGCACCAACAAATAGTCATTTTGAAAAGCCTTTCAAACTAAGAAAAACCCTAACGTGACATTTATGCATCCAAATTTCCTCAAGAGTCAAATGATACTTACTTTCAATGCCTACAATCCCTAAGCACAGCCTAAGTTCATTTTTGATGCCAAAGTGTATCCCAAATGTAAAATTTTTATAAGATTTGATTTTTGGTGATTGTATTTTTTTTTTATAGATTTTAGTTGTATTTTTCTGACTTGAAACTAGCTTGAAGAAAAAGCTGCAGTAACTATCAATATACGAGCTAAAAGCAGAATCCATACGAATGCCCAAGAAGGCTTATGCTAGAGAGGCGCAATTAGAAAGGCACAATGTGTCCATCTTCCATGGCATGTTCAGAAGTGCAGATAGCCACGCACTGGAGCTACATACACTTTTGAAAGAAACATATGATGTGGCTTAGGCTTTAGAAGTCTCTAAATCATACTGCAAGCTCGTGCTATTACCTTTCTATCAAATGAAGCCCTGTGTAGTTGATCTACAAAGAGCTTATGAGCTGTATAGCTCTATCTAAAAGGATGGCGCGACGAGACTTATAGATTCCACTGGCCAAGCCACAGAGGTCAACATCACTAAAGACATAGTAGTTGAGGCTTTAAAGCTACCAACCGAAGGGGACTCTATGAGATCTAAATTGAAGAAGCAGAAAAAAATCTTCATTAAAAACATTGCTGCTACAACCTTTCAAGATAGAACCTTCATTAGAAACATTGCTCCTACAATCTTCACTAGAAACTATTGTTGTAACCTTTTAAGATATGATCCATAAGCCAACAAAAGGCCCCACCCACCTCTTCCACCAACATTCCCACTTCTCGACAAACAGACCACCCAAACACACGTGTCCAAATCATGCAGTGTCTTCCGCCTTCACCTCAGCTTTGTCTTCAAAGCTACCAATGCCAATGCATTGAATGTGCTTAACACTTTGAAGAGCACAAAAAAGACTAGCGCCATCACGTACTTAGGATCCCCAACAGTGCGACTAATAACTTAACCCCTACTTCGAATCAGAATGCTTGGCTAATAACAGGAGTAAAGAATACAGAGCAACAAGAGGAAGAACAAAAAGCTGCAACACTTATCACTAGAAGATAAAAAAGGAAGCTAGTGCAACCATCTGAAGATGAGGATGAGAAAAGCGACGAGGATCCCATAGAAGAACGAGAATTTGAAGACCAGTCTTCTGTTGGAACTCCGCCTGAGCCATTAGACATCGAAAAAGAAAGAAAACGGCGGCCAAAAGTAGACAAAAGAAAAAGGAGGAAAGAAGTTTAAAGAGGCTTAAGGTATCGCCACTTGTAATTACTAAAGAACCATTTCAAAGAGCCGCAGAGAGAGAGAGAGAGAGAGAGAGAGAGAGAGAGAGAGAGAGAGAGAGAGAGAGAGAGAGAGAGAGAGAGAGAGACTTTTGAAAGAGAAAGGGGACAACAAGACGACTTCGAGGAATTTTGGCAAGCGAGCCCTTGCAAGATTCGAACCAAAAACCCAATGTAAAGTGGAACCCATTCGACTTCATTTACAACCAAGAAGAAAGGGAAACAACAATGTGTAAAGCTAAAACCAAAGATACCAGTAAATATGAAGATGAGGACATCTCCATGGTTGTGCCAGTTCCGTAGGTCACAAAACCCCTCTCCTATCCAAGAAGAATCCCAAGAGAGCATGCAAGAAGAAGCTACCAAGAGCTTCCTACCACACAGAGATGGGTGTACCAAAGTCTATATCTGTCCAAGCTGACAAAATCTATCAAAGTGAGAGTGAGTAAATACTCGATCATTGTCAAAGTGGGAGTAAATCAACCACTATACCATCATAGAACAAGATTGTAGATACATACAATTCATGGTGAGGATCTAAGGAAAATTGGACAAAGTCTCCCCTACAAAATGAAAACAAACCTCAACCATAAAAACCCGCATTCAAGATGCCAAAGTGACAAGAGGCTCATGATTAAGTATTATAAAGCTCTCAAAGACTTCAAAAAACACCACATCCCACAAGCTGAAGCATTACCTAGCTATATGATACTGCGTTGTGAACGACCCAATATAGAAGGGAGCCTAATTTTATAATTTTTTTGATTTTTTATATAAAAAATCAATCATGTCCAAAAATTTTATTTTGATTATTTTACAAGAATGTAAAGTCGATAATTGACGTAAAGAGTTTCCATTTTGTAATTACCCCTATGTTATCTCAAGTCTCTACCTATCCAAATTTGAGTTTGTTTTATGTTTTGAAACTTTTGGCTAATGTATAAAAGCCAATTTTTGTTTTAAAAAACCTCAATGAAGTCTTTGGATAATAAGTGCATGTACAATCTCTGAATTCTATGTATTCTCCTACAATCTTCTCATGCTCATAGCCCCTCCCAAATGGTCATTTGGAGTGCCATCTGTTCCATTGTCTTAGCAAGTGAACTCTACACGACATTGTAAGTTTTTCGCAACGAATCTATGATTTTCTTGTAGCTAATCCTCTTCTTGATCTGTTCATAACTAAAATTTTACACATAAAAGGGATATTAAGATAGCATTGTTGAGCTATGGGGTGCATTCTTTGACCAAAAATAATTAGGGCAAATCTACCAAGTAGATAATAAGTGCAACTTTGACAAGTTGTCAAAAGGGAGATGAGGTCATTGCCATTGACATGCCAAAAATCATTACTTGAACATTGTTCAACCATTGCAATGGATTGTATCATGTCAAGGCACAAAATCAATGTGTTGTTACTAAATTGATATCCTTGCTTTATGCCCTTGCATGTATCCCTTGGAGACATTAATCTAATTTGTAAACACCAGAAGGAGACCTTTACTAATTGTCAAGGTTGAGGGTCAAGTGGAAAGCACTCTGAGCCATTTATTAGGAGCTCATTTCAAATCTAGAAAAATATGCATGTAACAATTGGATGCCTGCCTACCAGTAGCATGAATCAGCATATGAATAGGCCAACTCAACACGCAAGATAGTTGGCACCTCAGCATGCAAATTTCTCACCTATCATTGTCATTGTCATGGCCACCTGAGCATGCTAAGCCTCAACGGATTTAGGCAACGGGTGCCATAACAGCTCGCCACCCTCCCCCGACACTTGACTGCCAGGAAATTGGAGTGATGATTGGTGACCATTCCCTTGTAGTGCACGCTCCCGAATGGCTCCCAGCCTCCGCCAGTCCGCCGGTCCCCATGCGATTGTGTGGGTTGAGATAGATTTCGGTGTCGCCCCTCCCGTCACCTTGACGGAAAGGTCAACAGATTAGGGTCTCAAGCACAAGAAGATTTAGAAATTCTCATGTTAAAAAATGTAGTCTTTTTCAATGCTTTACATACAATGCATAACATCATCATGAAAAGCACAACATCATGAGCTTCTGCTCGAGAGGCACCACATACCTAGCTAGGTACGATTGGGGGTAAGGGACCACCGGCCCCCCCACCAGGCCGGCGGTCCCTTGCCCCCAATTGTACCTAGCTAGGTATGAAGCGCCTCCCTCAGAGAAGCTCATGATGTTGACACAATGTGAGAATTAGTGACAATTTGTCTAAAACTTCTTGTGAAGGTTCAAGCATGGTTTGAGGTTTCATGATTAATGTCAACCAAACGAGGTTGTTAGCAGCTCGGAATTTCTCATCCATACCATTGTCTTTTCAGCATAATGTTGTGATGCATGTCAACCTCAAAGATACCCATCATGTATCTAGAATGATCGCAGACATCAATCTTGCTAATATGCCTGATGCGAAAAACCAGATAAGGTACCTGTTACTTTACCAATTTACCAATACTCAAATGTAGACATTTAGATATCAGTACAAGCATTTATAGAGTGATATCTCAAAAGAAGCACTCTTTCTGTTCATGCAGCTAATTTGATTTTGCAGAGATGGTATCAAGACAAAAGATCTCCATATTCAAGGAGACTTAGTGCCACTCAAATGCAAGTAAACTTCTTGCCAAAGTCCCCTTGTACAGTTATAATGCCTAGGAAAGCTTGTTACGGCTTCTTCTGGCTTAAGCTTATCGCTAAGTAAAAGCAGTACAGTTCAAATTGATTATCCTAGGGAAGGGAATGACATAATCAGTTCACAAGGGTTGATGGTATATGTAGTGGAGGTAATCCCTATTATGTACGTGCGGACCTAGAGTGCTTCATTCAAAAGCACTTGGCATGGTTATATGCCAAATGCAGCAGGCAAGAGATGCAGATTGAACCACTTGCAGCTTTCAAACTCACATACCCACTATGATTTCTGCAGCACCTTGGATCGCGCCATCTTGACTGAAAACAACACTCGACTGCTGCTTTACTTTCCCAAGACTTTCTCGCTTTCGAAAGTACGGTGTTAACGCCTTCAAGCGCTCTTTCTTGTTTATTATCTTCGGAGACACATCTTCCTTGGTGTCATCATGTGGCAGAGACTGAAGCTTAGGCCTCATTCTATTTGACAATGAAGAAGGTGAAGTCATCGTCTTGTTCGCACAATTTCGAAGTACATTCCTACCACATTTGGCTTGGATTCTCTCATGTCTTTCACCTGGTACTTTGATAGCTGCATTGGTATGCGCCTTTGTCTTAAAGCTCTCCTTGCCCTTTGAATTTTTGTCCATATCATTCATCTCACAAACTGTTACCTCCTCTTTCTTTTGGGCTGTTTCATCCATCGTATAATTAATGTGAGGCATGATGTTCTCAGAGGTGGGGGAATGACCCAAACTTGAGATCGGCTCACTCGGACTACTATGTAGTAAATGCTCAAGTTTCGTGATGCAGTCTTTGCTTTTCTGTATATTCGTTAAGGTAGTTGCCTTCATTGGTTGTTGAATTCCATTGTTTGGGCTAATCTCTACATTTCCATTCAACGATCTGCATAACCCATTCGAAATTGATTCTGGCCCTGAACGTCGGCTTCGTGAGGTGAATTTCGGTGATATTGCTTGTGTCGTGGGAATCTGTAAAAAGGATAACTTGCATGTTAGTGCGCCCTTTTTAGGGGATATGTCTCAAATATGTTCAAAACTAGCAATTGCAAGGCACTGTGTAAGATTTTGTGAATATAATGGCAATTCTTTACCTTCTTCACCTCAGCTGTAGGAGGACCCTCTTGATAGAAGCTTGGCATAGGGGATGCTTTGAATGTTAAGCTTCTTCGGAGCAGTTTTAAAGCCTCTTCCTTTTCTTTCTGTCAAACACAATCATAATTAGAAGGTATTCTCAGCAGAACAGCAGCCTGATGGCTCAACAGCTTGTGAAACACAAGATTGATGAAGTAGAGGCCTGTGAGTTGCATGAGGGAAAAGTATTAACCTTTTTTAACCCCCTCTCTCTCTCTCTCTCTCTCTCTCTCTCTCTCTCTCTCTCTCTCTCTAAAATGGTTTGAAGTTTTGAACACAAGACGCTCTCTAATACAAGCTAACCACCAAGCCATGCGCAGACACAAGGAGAGTCTTCTAAGGAGATTTGACTGCGGGAGACATTCACATAGGGAAATCACTGATTTCTTTAGAGCAAAGACTCGGCAGTCAGATGAATTTGCATGCAGACTAATGACGTGGCAACGTTGTACGAACAGACCTTTGGACGCTGGCTTTTGGACCATATGCTTTTAGACTTGATGCTTTTCATGTATTGCTTGAAGGTGAGACCAAGGGCCTTAAAATAGCTAGATCGGGTTCCCTCTCTGGCATTCTACTAGGAGGTGAAGCAGAGCAGAGTTCTCAGAGTTGTACTTTGTCAAAGCAAAATAAAGAAATATCCAAAGGGCCATTGCACTGTGGGAGTGGAACTATGTCACTCCGTGTCTCAAGTGGATTCTCTCTCTTTCAATTATGTGGCTTGAAATGCTAAACGTCTGTTAAAGTGTGTTCTTTCAGTTGGCACGTGGTGCCAGTCCTCTTATTGTCATATATATTAATTTCTACCCTTCTAAAAGTATTTTCCAACTCAAAGTGGCCACTTAAGTCCAAAGAAAATAAAAAGAGAACGAGTGAAATTGATTAAGTGCTAATGGACCAACCCGATGAAGGCTTGGCACTAAGAGAAAAAAGTCCATAAAGCGCAAGGGTAATTGCTACCTAATTATTACAATCAAAGGCAGATAAATGTATCATAAGCAACCTTGATCAAAGGTACAGGACAAAGAAAGTGACCTAGAGCAATTATAGAAGTCTAAAAATAGAAAGTGATTGTGCTAAGCTCAAATCATTAGATAACTCTTTAGACTCTACGTATGAGTCTGGAAAGCCTTAGGGCGAAATTCTAAACTTGCCACAAAATGTCTAAATTTAGCAAGCTTCAATTAGCAGATTTTGGGATTATGCTAAGGTTTTGCATAGAGGGTGATTGCACTCTTGCATAGCTATATAAGAGAGGGCTCGTTGCATTTTTTAGACTCTTGCTTCTCTCACATACTCTCTCAAGTGCCCAAGATTGGCAAAGCAAGCTCTCTCTCTCTCTCTCACTCTCTCCCCCTCCCTCTAGAGACTGACTCTATGCTCAAGCTCTTGGCTATGGATGCAAATCCAAGCCGATGAAAGTTTCTTCTTCTCCGTCTCTAATACTAAGCTATGTTAAGCGCTTGCCAATGAGCAAGCGTATACGAAGGATCTATTCTCTTGCTTGAAAAATACTTCTTTCCACCTTCATCTTTCTCTTTTTCCGTAGTTCCTTTCTTCCCGTCGAGGTGTTTAGGGTTTGGAAAGAGGATTATACCATGGAATCTTGAAGAAAAGCTCCGCAAGAGCACAAACATGTATTGTAACAAAGCTCTCTTTTGAGAGGATTATTATACAAGTCCTTTTCCAAGAGGGCGGTTGCAAGCAAATCCGATCATCATCAAGTTATCAATTTTAATTAGATATTCTCTTTGAATTATGTGCATGATTATAGTGCTTTGAATGTTTATTTGTGGGGAAAAAAAAAATCAATCCAACACAACCTATATTCTCCTTGCGATCTTTCTCTTAAGGAAAACTCTCTCCTTTTATTGTTAATTTCCGTTGAATCTAAAAGTAAGTACTAGATTCTCTGACGTTGGTATTAGAGCTGAGGTTTCTCTTTTTTAGCCTAAGAAAAGAGGTCCTTGAGTAATCTATGAAAGATTGGAGTTGTTCATTGCAGAAGGGTAAGTGGAACTGGGATATATTAACTTGGTTGGTATGCATGTTTACAAGGTACGGGAGACCATCGAAAACTATAGTCTTAATAATGGAGTCTTTTGGGACTTGCTTATGACTTAACCATTATTGAACCATTAGTCACCGGAGGACCGGTAGGAATTGGTGTCAACCTCTCACTCTTAAACCCACCCTACTACTATGTGCAATTAAACCACAGGTGTAGTTACTCGAGTGTTAATTTTCAAGGGATGGGAGTGGTAGACAAAGTTTTAGAAGTGCCAAGGAAAGACGTAGCATACACATATAAGTTAGTTTAATCATGGCCCAACATAATCAAGAGAATGTAATTAATACTGACAACTTTAGATTTGGCTCATGGTATAGTTGTTGATGATGGTTGAAGAGTTGTCAACTACCTTGTTGACAAGTTACAAGAAGCAATGGGGAACCCTAGCAGAGGTTCAAAGCCAAATTCAAGCTCTTCAAGCCCAAGTTCCCCTAAGTACCCAAGAAGAGAGAATTCGTGTGAGGCCTCCTAGTGAGACTCCCATGGAGGAATCTCTTTGGGTAATGAAGAGGAGATACCAGAAGGACCTTCAAGGCAAACTATTCGAGAAAAAGAAGTGCGCCCTGAACTTCCAAGAGAGAGGTATGAAAGTGACACTCCACCTACATCTGAATTTTGACAGTGATGCTATCCCAAGAAGACGGCGGGCACAGCAGTCACCTACTCCTCACAAAAAGAAGAGTCTTCAAGTACTCCCTTACATGCCAATCCAAAGAAGGGAGAAAAGAGATCGCGAAGAAAGCGGTCACCATCTTCGCCTTCTTCCTCCTCTTCCTCTTCATCATCAATACCATCTTTTGGCACAAAGGACAACGACTTGCCACCCAAGAGAGACAGAAGAGAAGGGGTAAACGGAGGAGCTATGCTCCATGGAAGAGAGCACGTAAGTTGAAGAAATTCAAAGAGGGAGGAAAGAACATCAGCTTTCTTTCCTATAATGAAACCTTCGGAGCAACTGACAAAGTATTGGCCTTTATCCAACAATTTGACGTGGCTTTTGGAGATGAAGATTGCTTGGAATCTTCAAAACTCGGAAATGTTTCTATGCATTTCCAAAAGTTGGCCCATCAATGGTGGGCAAGCCTACGTAGTCAAGGTGAAGCTCCAAAGATTTGGAAAGCTTTAAGGATTTCTATTACAAAGCAATTGATGCTAAAGACAAAGTCCTCACGAAATGGCGAAGCTTGAAGATGGCCACATATGAGTCTGTCCAAAAGTATGTGGATGAGTTTTGAAAGTTACATCTCAAAGCCGCTGTCTACAAAAAGATGGACTTTATGGAATAAAAGCAACAATTTTGTGTTGGCCTATCTGAGGAGATGAGTGAGTACGTCAACTCACACAGACCTAAAACTATTACAGAGGTCATACATCATACTATGGTCGCTTCGAGGATTCATTTCCAATAAGGGACCAAGAAGAGCTCAAAGCCAACGGAAGCCAAAGAATCAACTGAGCCAAAGGGGAAGAACAATGCAATACAGAATTCTTTCAAAGCTAACAACAACAACAAAGGAAAGGCGAAAGAAAAGGGCTACAAAGATAAAAATAAACTTTCTCATGAAGAGGTTGAGCGTTATCGTAAGGACAACAAGTGTTTCAAGTGTGGAGAGCAAGGTCATGTTGCTCGGGCATGTCCTAAGAGAAATGAACATAATGCCCCACCTAGAGCCACCATGGTGGAAGCTCTAAAAAAGGAGCACCACTCTCTCATGCTTGGGGAAAAGTAAGAGAACATGATGCTTTCATATTTTTTGACCCTGGATCTAAACCTAATAGAAGGAGCAGAAGAAGAAGAACTCCTTATCAACTTACAGATTCCTACCAAATGGCCTAAAGATACAAAAGGGGTGAAGATTTAAAAACCCTAACATAACCTAACTTACAGGAAACGGCCAGGGGGCCTAACCTTCAAAATAAAGCATGCCCCGATACACACACACACACACACACAGACAAAGCTAGTTTACGTAAAACTGTTGATGTGGCATGTTGTACGGAATTCCGCAATCATCGTTGCACGTTGATGACGTGGCATCATTGTACGGACAACGCTCTAGGCACTAGCTTTTGAACAAGATGCTTTTAGACTGGATGCTTTTCATCTTTTGCTCTTAGGTGAGGCCAAGGACCTTAAAATAACAAGGCTCGCTTCTCTCTCTGGCATTCTTTTGAGAGGTGAAGTAGAGAAGAGTTCTTAGAGTTGTACTGTCATAGCAATATAAAGAAATACCGAAAGGGGCACCATTGTTTGAGGCACTCTATGTCGTATGGATTCTCTCTCTCTCTCTCTCTCTCTCTCTCTCTCTCTCTCTCTCTCTCTCTCTCTCTCTCTCTCTCTCTATGTGTGTGTGTGTGTGTGTGTGTGGTTTTACACAATCATCGGTAGTGATTCTGTCTTGAGTCTCTCAAATCGAAAATTGGTTCGTGCATGAAAGGTCTCTCATGACTAATCTTGCTTTCCGCAATCATCGGTAGTGATGTTGTCTTGAGTCTCTCAAATCGAAGTATCACTCAAATCTAAAATTGGTTCGTGCATGAAGGTCTCTCATGACCAATCTTGCTTTCCTACCATGTCGAGCTTCTGAGTTAATCGCAAGGAGTGTCCAACTTAAATTGAATGCAATTGAAGACTTCATTTGCCAAGAGGGAGATGCAAGGAGTGTCAAGCTTAAATCGAATGCAATTGAATACTTCATCTACCAAGAGGGAGATGCAACCGTCAAGTTAAGCAACACGCCTATATAAGCTCACACCAACATCAAAGGTTTAGGGTTTTCGAGTTGGTGAGGCTTTCGACAACTTCAGGTTCCGATTGACAATGGATAGCAACAGGAAAAGCCTCACACAAGGTGCCTCAAGATGGACCAATCAGTTGACCTTGAAGATGACCATATTTAAGAAACCCGGCCTAAATCAAAAGAGACATTTAGGCAGAGGATTCAATAGAGCACACTGTCGCCAGGTTCTGTGAGAGCAGAGAAACTTTCTAGAGTTAAAGATGACTTAATGTATAAGAAGGTACAGGTGATGATTAAGGCGGAGCTAGGCCTTCTGAGGGGTGACATTGAAAAAGAGATATATGCAAATGCGGAGACTTACAAAAAAGCTATGTATGCAGATATGAGGAAAGAGTTGGACAAAGAGATGCTTGGTAAGCATGACGAGATGTAAACACATCACTGAAGGTCGAATGCAGACTATAGCGAGGGCAAAAGTGAATGTAATGGAATGTGTGATGCAAAAAAGATCAGAGGATGGACTTGCTGCTTTCGAATCCTGGAAATCAAAAATGGAAGAACGCATGAATGAAAAGGATGCATTGATCGAAGCACTTAAGGGAGAACTCGCAGCTTAAAATACCTCCGCAATGGAGGGAGAAAATCAACCATCAATGATAAGGAAGCTCGAAAGCATTAAGGAGCATGTGAAAACTCTACGGGAAGAGTAGGAGAAAAGGCACGAACAACCTCTTCATGAGCGGAGCACCTATTCAAAACACAAAATAAGGTTGATAAAGGTGAAAAGTGGATCAAGGACGAAGAAAAAAAAAAAGATAAGATACAAGAAGCCACACCAACATCCACTATCAAGGAGGAGCAAAAGAGGAAGATTAAAGCCCTTCATGTGCGTGTTACATGTCTCAAAGACACTGGAAAAGTAGACGAAGGAGTGCAAGAGCTCTTGAAGTGCATGGGTATCTCTGAACCCATGCACATAAGCGCTTGGAGAGTTTGCAAGAAGGAAATTGATGAGAAAGGAAGTCCCAAGGAAAGAGCACTAATTATAAATTTCCCTACGCTGGCAGCTAGGAAGGAATTCCTGAAGAAGAGACCAACACTCAAGCAAACTGGAATATTTTTTATGATAACCTCACTCTAACAGAAGCAACGTAACCGCGAAACGTTTCAAGGCTGAAATGTTTCACCCTGAAAGGCGGCGTTTCACCACGAAACATTTCAGTCCAAAATGAGAGCACAGTGAAAAGTGAGAGCGAAACGTGCGTTTAGCGACTTTGAAACTATAACTATGGTAATTTGTTGTTAGTGAAACGGCTTGTGTTTCACTTGGTGAGCAAAACGTTTCAAGGCCCGAAACGTTTCGTCTGTCCTGGCCTGTCGGAACGCGTTTCAAGGTGACGTTGAACACAAGTAGCACACATGCAAGAGCTGATGCCAGAGAACAGGCGGAGAGGAAGAAAGGAAAAGTTGCTTTCTACAGAGGAGTGGTGTTGGAAAAACGCACCGCATGACAGTGCGAGACCTATGGTGTCACAAAACGGGAGCATACGCGAGCACTTAGAAAATCTGAAAAATTATAATTCTTTGAAAACATGAGAGAAGGGAGAAGATCGACACAGTATTGGGGACCAGAAGATGGGCTGGTCCCCCCCCCCCGTTAAGAGTATTCTTTTATTCAGGGAGAATTCTTATACAAGCACGAGAACCCGAGGAAACCCCTATGTTCTATAATCTTAGACCCGAAGGTCGTGCTGTCACCAACGTGTGACTACTATCTATCCTTTTTGTTGATTTCTTTCTTATTATCTATTTACTTTCACTTTTTGGAAACCCCTCGAGAAATCTAACTGCCCTGCATTGCATAGCTAGTGTGGAACTGTCCAGAGGGAGTCCAGGCCTGAGGGCAAGAGAGCACTAAGGTTGGACAAGGACTATGGTTAGCCAAGTGGGTCATTGACTAGCCACAGTGGAATCCTTTGCTACAGAGGCTACATTTCAGTTTTGGATGTGGCCGCAATGTACAAAGAGGGTCGGATGACCTAGAAAGATACAATGGCAGCATCTCCTAAAATTTAGGGAACTGCTATTTTGGGACCTGAAAATGTGTTGGCGTCATTACCTCCGGAATGACAAAGGGAACATTTTCTTACTCTGCCGTGAAGTCAACTGGGCAACCGGTTGGGATATTTTTAGGCGGCAACCCCGAAACGGGAAAATGCTTGTAAAAGTGCCAAGTGGCACCTTCTGGTGCACTTGCCTCATGCAACAAGAAGTGGCGCTGAATTTGAAGAGGGGAGAGCCTCATTTTCAGTTTTGTCACAGGTTAAGAGCTATGGAGTGCTTGCTTTCCCTCTTATGCACAGTGCGGTGCCAGGAGTGATGCCCTGCACGCTACGCACTGCCCTCTCTCTCCCCTTTGGCAGTATGTTATGCCCCTCTAGTGGGCTCTTCATTTGACCAATGTACAGTTGTGTGGGTTCATGCGCGATTGCCGAGGCAAGAGCCTCTTGCACAGGTACTGGATTAGCTAGCGGCTAATCCCCCCGCAGGTACAGGTGAATTCGGAGAGGTTTCACGCCAAAAATCTCGTCCGATTCAAAGGGCAAGTAGCCCTACAGGTGCGGGAGCTCGAGGACTTGCTAGGGATGCGACCGGCACGCGGAACGGAGCCCGAAACAGTGAATTACAGCCTGCTGTGTATTTTTGCAGGTTTAGGGTTTTGGCCCTAAACGGACCCTAATACCCCCAGGAGGTTCGGGGACGCAAGGGGACCGCTGTACAGGCGATCTGGCACATTTTCAGGGCTGAAAACAGAGAATTCAGCGTGCTGCAGATTCTCGCCAGGTTTTGCAAAGTGCCCGTATGCGTCGGGAAAGTCAGTCAATGCGTGGGAATACTGACCGTGAAGGGTTCTAGTACAGTTATGCTGCCGAAATCGGGCTGGAACAGTGGAAATTCAGCCGAGTTTGTGCGGGGCAGCTTGTAGGAACCACAGCGTTTATTCCCTCTTTTGAATAATAAAGAAATACCGAAAGGGGCGCCTAAGTTAGGGGCCAATCTGGTGTCCGTCTACTCATACAGGTGCAATCTAGCAGCCTGTATCCCTCTCCCCTTTGATGTGTCTTGAAAGTACAGGTAAAATAGACGACTAATAATGGGTGAAAGCTAAATCAAGGTTTAAAGTAAAGTCTACCGCCCTTTTTGGATTGAACAGGCCGGTTACACGTGCTTTCCCGTAAAGGGCTTGGGCACAAGGCCGTTCCTTCCCATAAGGGACTTAGGCGCGAAGCCGTGCTTTCCTGTAAGGGACTTAGGCGTGAAGCCGTACTTTCCTGTAAGGGACTTAGGCGTGAAGCCGTACTTCCCATGAAGGGCCTTCTCGTAAGACAGGAGATTCCTGCAAAACAAACCACACAGAGCAACAATTCTCAATGTGTATCAACACCTTATACCTGTCGCTCCTTGCTCGGAGAATCGACCTCCGTACTCGGTCATCACGCGAATACTTGCAGTTTCCGTCGCCAGACTTTGCTCCAAAACCCTAGCGCTGGTGCTTTTCTGCTGCTTCCGGCTCTTCCAAACTGAAACGCTGGCTACCCTTTTATAGGGTCTGACACCCGGCAGGAATAGGGGTCCAAAAGCAGAGCTTGGCGCTCCTAGAGAGAGGAGAGAGAAAATCGCGTTTTCTAGAGAGAGAGAGAGAGAGAGAGAGAGAGAGAGAGAGAGAGAGAGAGAGAGAGAGAGAGAGAGAGAGAGAGAGAGAGAGCAATTCAGCCCCCCCTCGTTGGTTTTAGCGCTGGCTTTTTTTATAAGAGCCTTGCTTGCTTTATTTTATTAATAAAGGGGCCGGTCACTTTTAAGTGACCGGCCACTTTATAAAATAAAGTGTGAACATGTTCAAACTTTAAAAACTCACTCAGTTAGTGAAAACAATGCTACACGGACACATTCCAGGCGTCCCCGGGTGCAAGACACGACACAGATGCAATGCAGACACAGACTCCTCGCGGGAAAGCATCTGCCTTCCCGCGACTGTTCCTGCTTTTCGTAAAAAGCTTCATTGAACCCATCTTTATTCTTGTGCTTGCGTTCTTACGCGTATTTTCTTACTCAGTTCGGATTTCCTCCTTAGCCTACGGGATGCCCCCTTACTGATGCACCCATCACCCATCATGTGACGCATCAGGGGCACTCGTGACCCGGCCCTTTCCACCGAACTTACGGAAACTCCTTCACGATGTTTACCGTCACCCATCAAATGACACATCAGAGTTGTCCGTTCCTGATGACGGTTCTTGTAGCTACAATCTTTTAACAGTTCTTAGTGCACATAATAAAATATCATAAAAAAGATTAATCATTAAAAATAAGAAAATAGTCCAATTAGCAACATCCCTCTGGCTTCTAAACAATTGACCTAAATTGTAGTGCTTGGACATATATCTCCAGTATCTCGAGATAAGCTACTAATTCCTCCTACATCATCCACTGAGCATCTAGATTCGAGTAGTTCTTAAACTTAACCAAATACTTCCGTGTTATCTTTCCGGATTTGAGAGACCGCTCCTGATGACTTACTATCTGCTCCGGTTGGAGTATTTCTTCTGTTTCCTCAACCTCAAGAGGTTCCTCAGCGCTAGGCTGGCTTGGAGGCGGTCCCACATACGGCCGGAGTAAACTGACATGGAAAGCATTATGGATCTTCCAATTAGGTGGTAGCTCTAATCGGAAAGCGACATCATTCACTCGCTCAGTAATCTTAAACGGCCCATAACAACGGGTAGAAAGTTTTACCACTTTCCCCTTATGAGACGCTTGTTTCTTAAGTCTTGCCTTCTCAAACTTGAGTAAGACTAACTGTCCAACTGTTAAGTCTAGATTTCTTCTGTGCTTGTCTGCAGCTTTCTTATGCTTTTCCTGAGAGCGTAGGATAGCTCTCCTAACTTGCCCGTAGGCGGTGTCCAAAACCCGAACAAATTCACCTGCTGCAAAGATCTTATCCTTAGTTAAAAGGATGGGTGGAAGCAAAGGCTTACCATAAAGAATCTCAAAAGGTGCTTTCCCCGTCGATGAGTGTATGGTATTGTTATACGCATACTTGACAAGAGGCAAATATTTCTCCCAGTCAGATTGCCGGTCTGACACATAAGCTTTTAACATATCCAATACTGTGGAATTGGCTATCTCACTTTGCCCGTCCGCTTGAGGATGGTAGGCAGATGAAAAATTCAGCTTTGTACCAAGATTATCCATCAAGGCACGCCAAAAATTTTCTGTCATGCGAGGATCTCGATCGCTCACAATAGAATTAGGCATTCCATGATGCTTAAAGATCTGTGTTAGAAAAACCCTAGCCATATAATCTGCTTTGATCGTTTTCTTGATTGGTATAAAGTGTACTTGCTTGCTAAACCTGTCCATAATGGTCCAGATCGCGTCATTTCCAGTCTGAGTTCTAGGGAGGTCCATGATAAAGTCCATGGCAATACTTTCCCAAGGTTCATTAGGCATACGCAAAGGTTGTAGCAACCCAGGCGTCTTATGCCGATCATACTTCACTTTTTGGCAAACCAAGCATTCCCTGACATACTTATCAATGTCTGCTTTAAGGTTAGGCCAAAAGAAATATCTTTCCATTGCTAAGGTTGTAGGGAGAATACCCCGATGACCCGCATAAGGTGAAGCGTGTGCTTCATCCATGATCTTCTTTCTTAATGGTTCCGCCACACATATGGCATGATGGTGGTAGAGATAACCGTCCCGAATGGAATAGGGAAACTCATTCTCTCCACGATGTAGCTTTCCCCAAATGGTGGAGAAGTCTGGATCATTTGGATACAAATCCGGTAGTGCTTCTAATTCTTGGTGATACACTGAAGTGATAGCGTTCACCCTTGGCCGCCTAGACAATGCGTCCGCGACTACATTCTTACTCCCAGCCGTGTGAAGGATCTGGAAGTGAAACATAGACAAAAAGTTTGCCCACCTCATCTGCTTCTTAGATAGTTTCCTTTGCGTAAGAAAATACCGCAAACTCTGGTGATCAGTCTTGATCACAAAATCCGCTCCTAGAAGATAGTGCTTCCAGTTGGATAAGGCGTGAATCACAGCCGAGAGTTCCTTTTCGTAGATTGATGCATGCAACTCTGCATCCTTAAGCCGTCTGCTTTCATATGCCACTGCATGGCCTTCTTGGTTTAACACTGCTCCGATGCAATCGCCTGAAGCATCGCAGTGAACCTCAAATGGTTTCCTTAAGTCAGGAACTATCAAAATAGGTCCATGGCTTAGCAAGTACTTGAGCCGATCAAAAGCCTATTGTTGTCTCGATCCCCATCTGAAAGGAATCTTCTTCTTTGTCAAATCATGAAGTGGTCCTGCTACATGAGCAAATCCTCGGACGAACCTTCGATAATATGAACATAATCCCAAAAAGCTACGTACATCATGTACCGTAGTGGGAATAGGCCAATCTTCTACCACTCGGATCTTGGCAGGATCCATAATCACTTGATTGTGAGAGACTATATGGCCGAGATAGTGTATCTCAGAGAGAAAGAACTCGCTCTTCTTTGCATTCACATGCAACTCATGCTTTCGCAATTCTTGAAACACTAAGTCCGAGTGCTTCCGATGTTCCTCTTCTGACTTAGAGAAGATGAGTATGTCGTCAAAGAATACTCTCGTAAAAGCTCGATATGGGCTGAAAATGCGGTCCATCATGCGATTGAACGTCGCAGGAGCATTGGTCAAGCCGAAAGGCATTACCAAAAATTCATATAGTCCAAAGGTGTCGTGCGGAAAGCAGTCTTATGGACATCCTCAGGGGCGATCCGTATCTGATGATACCCCCTCTTTAAGTCTATGCGACTAAAGACACTTGTACCCTGCAACTTATCAAGTATATCATCAATCCGAGGGATCGGAAAGCGATTCTTGATCATGATCTTGTTTAAAGACCTATAGTCTATGCACATTCGAAACATGCCATCTTTCTTCTGCACCAGTAGAACTGGGGAGCAGTACGGTGAAGCACTGGGCCATACTAACCCTTTCTCTAGAAGCTCGTTGACTTGCTTCAAAATTTCCTCTTGCTGAGCAAGACTCACCCGATGAGGGGGTTGATTGGGAGGCGAGCTACCCGGTATGAGATCTATGCGGTGGTCTTCCGGGCGTACCGAAGGGAGTTCATCAGAAAGTGTTTCCGTGAAACAATCCTTGTACTTTTCAATAAATTGAAGACGCTTAATTTCCAGACTAGAGAGAGAGTCCCTACTAGTTTTATCCTGTGCAAAAATCAAGTAAGCAGAAACACACTTCTTCATTTCTTTCTTAATGAAGATATGGCTTACAATTGGGAACTGCCAATCTCCTGCATCAACTTGAATCTTTATTTTCTTACCCTCGTAAGAAAAAGTGAGGGTCTTTCCCACATAATCGAGAATAGGTGTCATGTGAAAGTGCCATGGCATACCCAAGATGATATCACATCCCTCGATGGGTGCCATCAAAAATGATTCGCGGTCCTTGGACTCGCCAATCCGAAGATTGAGCTGTCCTTACACGGGAGTTGCATTGGTTGTCAACCCCTCAAATGCCGATCCGGATGTAACCGGTGTGCCAAGCTGAGCCGGTGTAAGGCACAAACGTTCTGCAATATCCAGGGAGATGAAGTTATCCGTGGATCCTGGATCATAAAGAATCAATACTCGCTGGTTGTTCAAAGACCCCCAGCCCTTCAGAAGTTGACGCTTCCCTTTCTCCGTTTCTGTGTTTCCTTGAACATCTGGAATTGAGTTCAAGCTTGGTGGTGCGGGTTCCTTCCTTGCTTTCTCTTGCCTCATAGAGGCTTGCTCTTGTCGTTGCTGCTTTAGCGGGCAATCCGGTTTCATATGTCCTTTCTCGCCACAGTAGAAGCATCTTCCTTCCTCTCTGAAAGTTTAAAGTTGAGTAGGAGAAAGATACTTAGTTCGCTTGCCAGTGCCCTCTGGCTTCTTAGAATGATCATCGTCTCTAGATGGAGGACGTTTTCTTCCTTGGCCCCCTTGGTCATCGTAGACCCCTCTTTGTCTTGCACGGTAAGTGCTATGCTCCATCTTTCTGGGCGTCCCAGTTGAGTGCAAATCCTCAGCAATGATTGTTGACTCCAGCATCCTTTGAAGAGTATCATGCGGATACACCTTCATACTCTTTCGAAGCTGCGGTTGGAGACCCGCTTCGAACTTTCTTTTCTTTTCCTCATCGGCAATCTTCATGAAGGGGGTGACCTTCAGAAGAACCGACCAATACTTGTCCACATAAGTCGTTACTCTTTCATGTTCCTTCTGGGCAAGCCAGTCCTATTCCTTCCGTATGTCCTGATCGAAGTCAGGTGGAAGAAATTGTTCATAAAATTCAGATTTGAAGCTCTCCCAAGTTCTGGCCTGAGAACCTTCCAGAATCTTGGCTAACCACCAATTACTTGCCGTTTCCTTGAGGTGCATCCCCACATGGCGTAATTTGGATTTTTCTGTGAAGGGCCCATTGGTAAAGGCAACTTCAAATTGTTTGATGAAGGACAATGCTTTGGAGATGTATCTCCGTCCGTTGTAGGTTTCGAACTTGATGTCCTTGTCGCCGGATTTGAAGACTCTCATGCGATGTTAAGACTTGCGACCTTGCTTCTTGAATCGAGGCTTTATCTTTAGGTTGATGTAGGGTAGTGGCAGTAGTAGCTGCTTCCTTCTTCTGACGAGATGATCGAGAAGTAGAAGTATAATCAGGAGAGTAAGATGGAGATGAGATAGAGATGTCCTTGCTCTCGTCTAGCAGAGAGAGCGCTTTCTCCTGGCCTTTCCGTGAAGTAGGCCGTTCATTCCGATCCGAAGATCCTTTGTGCACCTCAGCACGTTCTTCTTCTCTTACCTCCTGTGGTCTCACGCCAACAGTGTTGTCTGGATGCTTGGCTGCATCAGTTCCATTCGTTTTCTTCATTCCGCCCAAATGCTTTTGGACGTCTGGCAACAGTAAGATTTGTTGCAACTCCGCAAGCTGAGCTTGCACTTGTTGAAGCTCCTCCTCAACGCTTCTCCCTTGGCTCGACATGGTTCTTCCCGTTCTTCCCAGAATCGTCCTTCTTTGCAAAGAAAGAGAGGAGTCCGAGCTTTGATACCACTGTCACAAAACGGGAGCGTACGCGAGCACTTAGAAAATCTGAAAAATTATAATTCTTTGAAAACATGAGGGAAGGGAGAAGATTGACACAATATTGGGGACCAGAAGATGGGTTGGTCCCCCCCCCCCCCCGTTAAGAGTATTCTTTTATTCAGGGAGAATTCTTATACAAGCACGAGAACCTGAGGAAACCCTCCATTCTGTAATCTTAGACCCGAAGGTCGTGCTTTCCCATAAAGGGCTTGGGCACAAGGTCATTCCTTCCCATAAGGGACTTAGGCGCGAAGCCGTGCTTTCCCGTAAGGGACTTAGACGTGAAGCCGTACTTTCCCGTAAGGGACTTAGGCGTTAAGCCGTACTTCCCGTGAAGGGCCTTCCCGTAAGACGGGAGATTCCTGCAAAACAAACCACACAGAGCAACAATTCTCAATATGTATCAACACCTTATACCTGTCGCTCCTTGCTCGGAGAATCGACCTCCGTACTCGGTCATCACGCGAATACTTGCAGTTTCCGTCGCCAGACTTTGCTCCAAAACCCTAGCGCTGGTGCTTTTCTGCTGCTTCCGGCTCCTCCAAACTGAAACGCTGGCTACCCTTTTATAGGGTCTGACACCCGGCAGGAATAGGGGTCCAAAAGCAAAGCTTGGCGCTCCTAGAGAGAGGAGAGAGAAAATCGCATTTTCTAGAGAGAGAAGAGAGAGAGAGAGAGAGAGAGAGAGAGAGAGAGAGATCGCAATTCAACCCCCCCTCGTTGGTTTTAGCGCTGGCTTTTTCTATAAGAGCCTTGCTTGCTTTATTTTATTAATAAAGGGGCCGGTCACTTAAAAGTGACTGGTCACTTTATAAAATAAAGTGTGAACCTGTTCAAACTTTAAAAACTCACTCAGTTAGTGAAACAATGCTACACGGACACATTCCAGGCGTCCCCGGGTGCAGGACACGACACAGATGCAATGCAGACACAGACTCCTCGCGGGAAAGCATTTGCCTTCCTGCGACTGTTCTTGCTTTTCGTAAAAAGCTTCATTGAACCCATCTTTATTCTTGTGCTTGCGTTCTTACGCGTATTTTCTGACTCAGTTTGGATTTCCTCCTTAGCCTACGAGATGCCCCCTTACTGATGCACCCGTCACCCATCATGTGACGCATCAGGGGCACTCGTGACCCGGCCCTTTCCACCGAACTTACGGAAACTCCTTCACGATGTTTACCGTCACCCATCAAATGACACATCAGAGTTGTCCGTTCCTGATGGCAGTTCCTGTAGCTACAATCTTTTAACAGTTCTTAGTGCACATAATAAAATATCATAAAAAAGATTAATCATTAAAAATAAGAAAATAGTCCAATTAGCAACATATGGGACCAACCTTGAAATGGCAGCATGGAATTGTAATGGATCAATGAAGCTAGATGTAGGCACATTTGAGGATAGCTTTAAGGGAAGAGACATTATTTTTATTCGGAGACGCATCAGACTACTAGTGGCACATTACCTAGAGCAAGGTGGTAAGGTACGTAAGGTACAGTACGTATTCGGTACGACCTGTACGTAGTACCAAACGGATAGTGTTGTTAGGTACGTAATATTCATAGGTTCTTTTTTTAAAAGCCAAAAAACCTACAATATGGTTGTACTTGATTAAAAAAAATCATAAGTATCACTCCAAGGATGTTAGTTCACTATTCTACAAACCAAGTCAAAGCTTCCATACGAATTCCTCATCTGGCTTGCCCTCCTATATGCACCATCGCAATGACATTCATGTGTGCTCTACAGATGAAAGTTGTGTCAAAATGTCTGCAAAATTAGGCGCTGGGATAAGGCTAAAGAAGGCCAAACCACAAATTGTCGATGCAATGGGGTTTTTCCCCACACATAACCCACATGACTAACCCCCCAACACCCCAAAAAAAAAATGTACAATACGAATCCGTACGGACGTACCGTACCGTACCGTACGGATCCAACAATCACCCTACATGATATTGGATGAGGAAATATGGAAATTCTCTAGAGATGGAGATGTCATTCTTCGGGGAAACTTTAATGCCAAGAAGGCAATCTCAGACAGCTTTCAATGATACCTCAGAGGAAATGTTGAGAGAATTGGATGTCAACGATATGGGATTTGGCCAGGTGTTCGTAGGATGAGCACACTCGATATGGGAGATATCTGACAGATATGGGGATTGCACATGGACTGGCGGATACGGGGGTGGAACATTAGAACAACGTTCCAGGGATTTGTTGGGGGGGGGGGGGGGGGGGGGGGGGGGTCCATCTAGAACGATTGATCGTTTCGGACAACCTGGTCAAACCGGAACAAGGCTACCGAAATAGCCCAAAACGGCTCGAATCGGGTCCAGAACAGCTACGCAACCGTCATAAATGGGTAAAATTGGGGATTTTCAGCTCCCCCTTATAAAATGTGCCAAAGCCATGCCCACACACATGTTCTTTCTTTACCACCAAGATGTTAAAGAAATCCATTGACAGGATGAGCACCAAGACAATGTTATATGATCACAATGGCCTAGTAGCAGAACATTTTATACATGCCAAAGACAGATCTTCTAGCAGTGATGTTCAACCGTGCCGTGTACGAGTGAAACCGGTCCGTAGGGCCGTAGACATAGGCTTTCACCCGATACTTTACTCTAGACTTTAGGACACAGAGAAACTTTGCAAATAAAATCCTGTAATAGGAATTGATACTTCAAACACACACGGCTTGGAAGCTACCAGCAGACGCAAACACCTGTTGACCTGTGATTTCACACAAGCTGCCCCGCATAATCCGGGCTGAGAATGACCTGTTCTGGCCTGATTTCGGCAACATAAATGTACTAGGACGCTTCACAGACAGTATCCCCACACAAAAAGCGACTTTCCCGACGCAAACGGACACTTTGCAAAACCTGGCAAGAATCTGCAGCAGGCTGACTTCTCTGTTTTTTGCCTTGAAAATGCACCAGATCACTCGCACAGCAATCTCCTCGCGTCTCCAGACCTCTTGGGGGTATTAGGGGCCGTTTAGGGCGGAATCCCTAAACCTGAAAAAATACACAGCAGGCTGTATTTCCCTGTTTTGGGCTCCCTTTCACGAGCCGGTCGCATTCTAGCAAGTCCTCGAGCTCTCGCACCTGTAGGGCTACTTGCCCTTTGAATCGGACGAAATTTCTCGTGAAATTTCTCCGAATTCACCTGTACCTGCGGGGGATTAGAAACTAGCTAATTCAGTACATGTGCAAGAGGCTCTTGCCTCAGCAATCACGCATGAACCCACACAATTGTACATAAGTAAAATGAAGAGCCCTCTTGTGGGGCATCACATAACTGCACGGAGGAGAGATAAAGAGAGCAGTGAATGTTGTGCAAGGCTTCAATTCTTGCACTTCATTGTACACAGAGGGTAGGCAAGCACACAATAGCTTTGGTACCTGTAACAATCCACCGTAAGGCTGAAAAATGCAGCCCACATTTTATTTTAACGCTTCTCTCTCTCTTAAGTTGGAAAATGCCCAAAAATGTGTCAAATAGCACTCATGCATTAATTCCCCGCTTTGGATCTTCTGGTCTAAAAATATCTCAACCGGTTGCTCAGTTGACTTAGCGGAAGAGTAATAAAATGTTTCTCTTGGCATTCCGGAGCTAATGACACGAACAGATTTCATGGCCCAAAATAGCAATTCCTTAAATTTTAGGAGATGCTTCCATTGGACTCTCACTGGTCATCTGACCATCTATCACCACTGGGACCACATCCAAAAATGCAATATAGCCGAGATTTTCTCTTGGTGACCCCACCTTGGTAATGTGCCTCCATTGAGTTAGTTTACCAACTTATCAAGTGTAGCAAGGAGACCTAAGTGACTTTGAACTGAGCCTTGACGTCTGCGGGTGAAACTACTGTTTCACACTAGCCATACAATGTCCGGATATTTGCAGCTTCAAAAAGAGGGTCTCAAAAATTAAACGAAAATCATCAAAAAGAAACCAACAACTAAGGTTAGCAGTTGCCACGTCCTCGTGACAGCGAGAGCCTACCTGATACTTGGAGTTTGTCTATTATAGTACCTATCTTCAAGTCAAGGGACCCTATGGTGCTTGTGAACTACCGCACTATCACACATTGGCACGGATGTACACATCCATCCTTGAGCAGAAGTTGAGTAGATGGGCAAAGAGAGAGAGGGTGTACCGGCAAGAGGACAGACAGGTTTGAGGAGAGGTTTCTCTACTCTTGATCATATTCCGACACTTACAGCCATTATTGGGGAGGATAGATTACGTGGGAGAAGGCTCTATTGTTGCTTTGTGGATTTCTACAAACCTTTGATACAGTGCCTAGAGATAAATTGATGCACGGACTCCAAGAGATGGGGTTACCCACAAAGTTGATTTAGGGGATCATGGCTTTATGCAAGTCATTAGTGGGGCATGTACGCACTCCAAAGGGGATTTCTAATTTGGTTCACTCCACTATCCACTATCTCCTACACTATTTTACATGTATGTGGATGAGGTTGCTGACTACATTGAGAGGGATGGTGATAGAGGAGCACAGTTGGCAGGGACATGGATCCCACTATTGTTATATGCTGATGATATTGTGTTGATTTCTAACTAAGGGAATGCAGCGTCATTTAGATGCTTTGTGCACATTTGCCCACGATAGTGGATTGTCTGTTAACCTAAGGAAAACCAAGGTTATGATGTTTAACACCACACCACAGTGGGTCAAGAGGTCAGCACCCACATATACATATGGCCGGGAGACGGTGGAGTATACAGATGCATACACCTATCTTGGGCTAGTCTTCAGTGGACCGGTGTTTTCATTCAGGAGAGCAGCAGAGACTAGATTGACGAGAGCTTACGTTAGGATTTGATTCGGCTAGATACTAGGAGCACATGGATATAGCCGACAAAGGAGTTGGGCACGAAGATGGCTTTCTGTAGAGAGCATCTTCTCCAACTAAGAGAAGATGGATATGTGATCAGACCGGCCTATATGGACACTCATTTATCCTATGCAATACAATGTGATTGGTCAGGTGTGCACATCATCACATCAGCTAGAGATTGAGACTGGCAGATTTAGGAGATACCAGCAGAGGCCAGGATATCCGAGTTGTGTCATATAGAGCCAAAGACAGAGTTACATCACATTTGTCATTGGCAAGTATACTATGAGTTACGAGGCCGCTTTCATTGTCTATTTAGAGAGGGCTTTGGACCATTGGCTAGAGTCATGAGATCTTAGGATCAAAGATGCCTCGGGTTTTTTTGCCAGAGTTGCTCAGACACAGGGAGAGTCTCTAGAGGAGATCAGGCAGTGGGAGCCATTCACAGAGGGAGATTACTGACTTCTTTAGAGCAAGGACTCAACAGCAAGGTGAGCATGCTTCACAACAGACTTCAGAGCCCACTTATACCAGAGGTATATTAGTTGACAAAGCCATTGAGCTCAGGAGAGCTAGACGCCCACGTCTAATGAGGGCGACCACAACGTCGACGAAGGCTCCATCAGAGGATCAGGACTATTCTAGCACGACATGGGAGATGCCCAATACGACTATTTACAGAGGCGGACATAGACAAAGTTCTTCACCGACCAATGAGTGGCAGTCTCATGCTACGCATTCAATAGAGGATTTTGTTGGATACAAAGCTTAGAGAGCAGGTTATGGCGCTTTGAACAAGGAGTCTGGACACACCACACGACCTTGCTGCTAGAACAGCCACTGGCCTTGTGGAGCTCAGTCGCTTCTTTCTCCAGGAGTCGGCAGCCCGTTTGGTTGCGGCCTACGAGGAGGAGAAGTGGCTTTTACGGGCCATTGCTTCCTTACAAGGAATGCGAGAGCGTGTGTCCATTCATGGAGACACACCGTGCAAGAGAGACAAACAAAGATAGGTGCGCTTATCTTGATCAATTTTGCAGATGCTCATAAGACCACAAAGGCATACCTTTATGATGAGTAATATCATCATCAGCCTTACCTTGGTATGGTCTCATGGTCCATTTTGAAATTTGAGTTCTATTTATGTTTCTTTCTTTCTTTCTTTGTAAACAGGGCTAATAGTGTAAGCTACAGACAAGCTCATAGTCGCAAAAATGCCAAACACTATGAGAAAATACAAAACTGCGGGGAAAGCAAGGGCAGCCAAGTATAAACACCAAGGTGGCTAGCAGGATAACTAAAATAAACACTGTGGCAGAGAGGAGTGTGAGTCGAGACGACTCCTGTCCTATGGTGTGGCATAGTATAAACAAAACGCTGAGGAAAGGGTACTACTTAGTACTGCAACTATCAAAAATGGTGACAACACCAAAGAAATAATGTTACCCTTCATTAATCAAAACAATGGGAAAAACGTGCAAATAGCATGTCATGCAGAGATAAAGAAGACATACCTCTGTCTTTGCTTGAAAAAATGTCCCTCTCATCAATCAGAACAATGTAAAAAAAGGTGCAAACATCATAAAGCCATGTCATGCAGAGAATAACAAGAGATACCTCTGTCTTTGCTTGCATCTTCGTCTTCTCCTCTTCCTTGGCATTAACCTTTTCTTGCAGCTTCGAATAAAACTGTGCTCAAAAAATACATCCATCAATTTTATGTGTGGTTTAAAATATTGATGGCCACCTTGAACCATGAGGTAAAACATGGAGCAACAGTTGATTAGAAAAGAGACCTCCTTTCGTTTTTTTGCACGCTCGTCTGATCGGAAAGTGAAACCCGTTGGGCCAGTCAGAACCTTCGGTGCCATTGACATAGAAGGCCTGTAAAATTCCAATATGATGCACCTTGAATAAACAAATATGCACAGATAGATGACTGGAAATCAAAATATATGTTTTACAGAGTGTAAAATAAATCAAAGATGTTGAATCTGCAAAACAGAACTGCAGGCTTGCTTCATTTTATGAACTGGGAGCATTAACTTTTTTTTCTGGAAAAAAGAGTTTCACCAGACAAGAAGCTTTAAGCATCTTTTGCTGCCAGCTACTCTGAAATTTCATAGCTGTTTCATAAGCTGGAATGGAGATAAGATTGTGGCATCACCAGAAGGTAGGAAGGAAGAAGAGAGTTGTGTGTTTATTGATTATTAGGAGGAATATGCAACAACAACATATACCTAGATGAATCCAGGATAAGCCCAGATTCACCCTTAAAGGAAAGTGCAAGGTATAGACCCATGGTAATCACCCACAAGACAATATAACCATCAGCTCCATCATGCATAGTATTGAGTAAATACCACGACATCCGCACTAACGTCGTCAGTGCCCAATAGTGGGTGTAGAACTAGGTACTAACATATGCTCCCAAACACACCACACACCACACGCACGCACACATGAGCATACATCAACACAAAGTTCAGCGTACTGAGTTTTTGTCATGACTCCGGAGATCAAGGGCAGACTCAGCCATAATGAAGTCTAGCACTAAAAGAAGCATTAAATCGAAAAAATTAGCACAAAAATGAGATAGTTGATAGGGCATACACATCACAAAAGATCGAAATAATTTGCACAATATCAGCTGGTCGTAACTCGGATGAAAAATTCAAAATGTGAAGTCTGCATGTCCGCTATACGACTAAAAAATATACCTATATCTTAGTAGCAACAACAACAGTCCGTTGACATGTTGCTACTAAGTTAAGGTTTCATACACAATCATGTCACACTAATGCAAGGCAATGCCAAGGTGGTTGGGAACTTGGGAACATAGTAACCAACCAACCATGTTTCTGGGCTTAAAAACCTCAAACTCGAAAAAATTGCAACATTTTAGAAACAAGGTTTTTTTTTTTCATTTCAGGCCCACAAAAAAAAAGGATTTAACTGAAAATATTTTTTGGGGTATCTAGCCAAAGGAAAGGTTACCTTTGTCAGAAAACGCTTACGCTAACGCTTTGGTTTCCCTTGCAAAAAAGACTTTTCTTTTTTCCGTGAGGTTTCTATGTTACACAAGCTAACATCACTTCTCTTTCTTGTTCAAGTGCTCGTGGCCGACTTCAATAGCCCTACAATTGCTTTCCTCTCTCTCTCTCTCTCTCTCTCTCTCTCTCTCTCTCTCTCTCTCTCTCTCTCTCTCTCTCTCTCAGCTAACCCATTATACCAGCCCTCACCCCATCACCCCTCCCCACCTATTCCGTCTCAGTTTCAGTCTTTCAGTTCTTTGTACTTTTTTGTATTCAGACACTGTATCAGATTCACCAATTGTAACTTTTGGTCTAATAGGTCACTTTGGCCTCTTGAAGACGTTTATATAACGTTTCATTTCATTTCATCTCTCTCTCTCTCTCTCTCTCTCTCTGGTTCTAGCCAGAGAGGTTGAAGGCACGAGCAGTTGTAGGAGACTCCTGGGCAATGCACGCGAGAAGCTCTGCTCTCTCCCCCTGCAACGCATAACCTGCAGCCCCCTGCAACCCACCCCTTGCGCGTCCTTTCGCACGTAACCTGCAGCCCACCCCCCGCATAACCCGCCCCCCCCCCCCCCCCCCCCCCCCCCCCCCCCCCCCCCCCCCCCCCCCCCCGCAGGTGCAAGTTCGCACACGAGTTTCAAACGGCTGTCTCAGCCTTGCAAGAAAACAGTAATTGCAAGCAAAATTCAGAAATTTACAGAATTTGCAGATGTAGAAAGCGGGAATTTGTTTTGATTTGCAAAAAATGCAGAAAGGGCAAAATGAATGCCATGTATGCTTAAAGTGGGGAGAACATGTCTGCATAGTGTCGTGCATGTAGGGCGGTCTCCTACTACCATCGCAAATTTCACTCGTTTTTTGCGGCGACCAAGCATGCGAAAACAGAATGATAAGCTTGACCCTTTAGAGGATGCAGTTCAAAAGTGCAAAGAAGAAATGACCGAAACAATTAACAAGATCAACCGCAACTTATTGGGCACGATAAAATGCTCGACGAATGCGTGTTGGCCCAAGAAAGCAAGATAGCTACACTGGGAGATCGTGTGACAGCCCATTGCGTCACTCAAGAGGGAGCTCGCAGAGGCACGATCACGAACTACACTTGAAGAGGGAGAATTGCAACCTTCGGTAATAGCAGAGCTAAACACGATCAAAGAGCAAGAGCGAATCATCAAAGAGGGGGAAGAGCAGCACAAAGAAATGACGACCTCTTGGGTGGATGTTATTACAAAGACTCAACAGAAGGCAAATGAGGCTGAGAAGTGGATTGAGGTTGCCAAGAAAGGGAAAAGCAAGGAAAAACTACGTCCACACCCACCATCATTAACCTGACACTTGAAGAGGAGCAAAGAAGGCGTGTGCGCTCTCTACATGTGAGGATTTGCGGTCTTAAAGACAAAGATAATGTGGACGAAGAGGTAAAAGAACTCATGGCTTTGATGGGGGTTCATGAGCCAATGCACTCAAGAGCTTGGAGAGTCGGCAACAAGAAAAATGGGAGCAAGGGGGAAACCTCGAAAGAAAGGGCACTCATCCTTCGTTTTCCCTCCATGGAAGCGAAGAAGGACTTTTTGAAGAAGAGACCAACTCTTAAGAAAAGGGACGTCTTCCTCAGGGATGACCTTACCCTCTCACAGATAGCTCATACGCAGGAGGTAATGCCAGAGATTAGAGCGGAAAGAGAAAAAGGCAAGATTGCGTTTTACCGAGATGGAAGAGTGGTGATATTGGAGCCACGCTCCACATGACAGTGTGAGACCTATGGGACCACACTCATAGTTGCTACGTGGAATTGTAATGGATCTATGTGTCTAGATGTGGGTGTTTTTGAGGAAAGTTTTAGTGGGAGAGATATCATCTTCTACTCTGAGACACATCACGCCCCTAGGCAGTCTATGCCTCACATTAGTGGATACAGATGGGAGACCGCATGTAGACAGGAGACACGATCAGAGCACAGAGGGCGGGGCTCAGGTGGAGTGGCAGTGTTATTCAGGGAGGGTTGCAACCATTGATACATATAGCTCGCATGGATGAGCAACCTAGGTACATGTGGGTGAGATTGAGAGCAAAGACAGGCAGATATCTTTACATTGCTATTTGCTACTTACCCCCGAGTACGCCAGTGTATGCACCACCCAGAGGACATTCCCCCTTTTCTATTTTGGATGATGACATCTGGGAGTTCTCTAGAGATGGTGACATCATCATTCTAGGGGATTTCAATCATAGTTACCGGGGAACACCCCCTAGCCCCCGTTCCGGCGTTCCGGGGGGCAGTTCCCTTCCCGAACGTTCCGGAACGTCCCGGAATGTCTGACGTTCCGGGTGGCCAATGCAAACCGGAACAGCCGTTCTAGAACGTTCCGAAACGCCCCCGGACCGTTCTAGAATGCCCCTGGAACGGCCAACGGCTACAAACAAATTTGGCAAAAATTGAAAAAATTGAAGTAAATGTTTGGGCTTCTTTTGAAAGTGTGCAAGGCCTCAAGGACTCATAAAATGCACCCCCCTCCCCCTTTCTCTTCACAAGCTAATCCTCAAGGCTCAAGCTCTCTCCCTCTCACTCTCAAGATCTCTCCCTCTCAAGACTCACTCTCTCAAGGCTCAAGGCTTCCAGCCTTCAAGCTCTCTTCCTCTCCCTCCCACTCTCTCAAATCTCTCCCTCTCTCTCTCTCTCTCTCTCTCTCTCTCTCTCTCATCATCTAGTCATAGCAAGGTTGAATGGTCTTCAAAACGAGTTTTTTGTGAGTATTAGAGTCAAAGCACTCTAATACTCCTTGTATTTAAACACAAGGAGCTAAAAATTGCACTATTTGGGTGTTTTTTATACCTCCCGTTCCGCGACGTTCCCGTTCCGGACCCCTAGCCGTTCCCCCGTTCCGCAGGGATCCCGTTGCCGTTCCCGTTCCGCGTTCCGGGTAACTATGATTTCAATGCTCGGACTACTCATCATTAGACAGTTTTTGATGATACTTCAGAGGAGATGCTGAGAGAGTTGGATGTTGCAGAGATGGGCCTATCCGAACTATCACAAGATGGAGAGCATACTAAGTATGGACGATACTTGATAGACATGGGGACTGCACATGGATTGGTCATCTTGAATGGCCTACAGAGATTTCCCGTTGCAGGGGGTTTTACATGCTTTTCACATAGACATGGAGCTAGCACATTGGATTATGTCATGGCATAGCCGAGTCCCATCTCTAGTATCCAAGACCTCACGGTTGGACCCGGACCTGTTGGTGTGGCAGTGGACCATGCTCTTGTGTCGTTGACCATCTCTTTCGAGTTTAGTGTAGCACACACACCACAAGCAGCAACTCCTACTCACTACACCTTCATGCGGGAGACGGACTTTGTATACATAGATGGGATCTAAAAACGCTTGGGTACAGAAGAGCCAGAGCGACCTTTGGAGGAGCTTACTACTATACTGACACAGACGTTACATGATGCAACAGCAGAGGCATACCCGAAAACACACAGCCTGAGCAGAGACGCGGTTCTGGGAGCAGACGGATCTATTGCACCTTTGTGGACTTCCGCAAAGCATGTGACACAGTACCCAAAGCTAGATTGATGCGCAGATTACAGGAGATAGGAGTACCCACAAAGCTCATTTGGGGGGTCATAACACTGTACAGGTCAGTAGTGGGGCATGTACGCACCTCAGAGGGCCTATCTACAGCATGTGGGAACTTCCCAGAAACAGATATGCCCGCCTTGCACTTGAGTCCTCTCGACAGTTAGCCATGCAGGGAGATACAGCATGCTGGTATGGGGAAATGACATTGAGGCGGTCCGGGGCGGGCAACAAGAAGAGCAACCTCTAGACACCCTTCAAGGCTCCCGTGCTACTCAATGGGGCTGGGGCAAAACACAACACAAACCAAAACAACAAACCCACGGCCAAATCCCAACTACACAAGGGGCACCACCTAGTTTAAGAGCGAACTAGGACGCAAAAGAGGAGAATCGTTAGAGCAACCCACAAACAAGCAAGGAATTTACACTAACCCTAACACCAATGGAACACTCTCACACACTAAAACACGAGAGAGAGAGAGAGAGAGAGAGAGAGAGAGAGAGAGAGAGAGAGATGGTGTACAACTTAGCTTCAACTTTATATTTTGCACAAAAAAGAAACTTAGAGCTTGCGGAATCAAGTGACAATATTTGGTTATAGCATCACTACCACATTGTCTTAGGGTTATAGGAGCCCTCTCACCATTCACCCTCTTACAATGGTAGCCAAACAATAGCCAATGAATCACAAGCAACAAAACAACAATCTTCAATGAGACAAGTCACCTTATGAAGCTGAATGAGTTTGCCAAGCCAAATTGGAGGAGAAGCGTGAGCCTTTGGACATGAATTGCACCCAAAACTACCAATTCATTGATGTTGGGGTAGATACAACAATGGTAGGAAGAATATCTTCTACTCGCACTCACTCAAACTAGCTCAAGCTTTTCTATGCACCAAGGTGATGGTGTATAAAAAGCTTACTCTCTCTTTACAACCATGATAGAACTGGCGTGCGGTACGCTCAATCTAGTGTGCAATGGTATAGTGATGTCTTTTATAAGGAGGAATGGGTTCTATTTATATGCTTTAGAAGCCTTGATTAGGATTAAGCCTAATCAATTTTATTAGGAAAGATCAAGGATTATGAATTTTTATGAATTTCAAATGATAATGGGGTCTCTCTTTTCTCTTGAGTCACATGGATGTGGGCTCAAGTAAGAGAATTATTGATGTGGTGAAAGCAGATAAACTTCCATGGGAGTGAGTGAATTTGGTTTACTTGTGCGGTTGCCTACTCCATATGTTGATAGTGTGGGTGCATTTTTACAAGAGAAGTTAGTTGTTAGTGGTAATAATCACTAGAATTGTTAGTGATACATTTACAATGGGTAGGATGAGTTGATTTGATGAAGGAAGAGGGGTGAATTAAAAGAGAATCATTGAGATGGTGAAGCTTTCAAGAAGCTTGAACTCACCTTGTGTAGATTGTGGAAAAAATGACCGCTGGTCTTCTTCTTCTTCTTCGCTTCTTTACGCCGCCGCCACGGTTGACCACCACGATGAAAAGAGGATTTATTGATGAAAATCCCTCAATTTGCAGAAGTTATCATGGTTAAGATGCTGAATTTTAGATATTTTTAGGAGAGGTAAATGAAATTGTAACATAGAAACAATAGAGAGAGACATGGAGAGGGGGTATGTATGTAGAGGTTCATAAAAGAACTATAGGGATGAGAGAGAAAGGTAATGGTGAAGAAGGTGGGAGAAGCCATGGAAATTGCAGGTTTGAGTGAGGGAAGGAGAGGGAGGGATGTATAAGAGTGAGTAGGTGTGTGGAAGGGTGAGAGAAGACTAAAAGCTACTTGTGAGAAAAGTGGGCAGATTGGGGTCCACTCAAAAAATCATAGCTCACCGCTAGTAGCTCCAAAAATCATGAAAAAATTTGAGGTGATTATTCAGAGCGTAGGCTACATTTTCTCTTTTGACCACCGCTCCAAATTCGGAGTGGAGATAGGTGCCAAAATTCTCACCAAAAAACCTGTTTTTTATGCCTGCAAAAGTCTTTTAGTGGCCCCCTCCTTTGTTGAATTTGTACAATGCATCCAAGAGTGAGCCCCTCCTATGTCATATTATAATACAAAGCATCCAAGTTGCCCTTGACCCATGCATGGAGGAGGATTATTGGTGAATAAAGAAATATATACATGGTGCGACTAGTGTATGGACTATTCATGAACTTTAGCTCAATGAGCACATGGTGTTAGAATAATGAGTAAAAATAATAATAAAAATATGGAGGAGTTATGGATATGGAAAGATATTGGAATCATATGATATGGTCCCTCCTTGAATTATTTTGGGTGAAAGAGGAAAAGGATGCAAGTAAATAATATAATAAACGTAACCAATGAGTAGAAATCAATTTTTTGTTTTCACGAGGGTGAGGGTGAGGGTGAAAATGTGGGAGTGATTTGTATAAAGGAAAAATATAAAATTAGAGTATGTACAATATTGGCAAAAAATATAATTATGATGTAAGAGGGTGAAAGAAGGTGTACATAGGTTTAATAAAACACACACCTAAGTAGAAATATTTAAATAAAATACCAAAATAATTATAAAAAATCCCTATATTTAGGCCATATATACAATGAAATATTTACACACAAAGAGGCCATAATATACTTTTATTTTTTTATTTTTTTTATTTTTTTGGCTCAACTAGCCCAGTGACTAGCTAGCTGAGGGTTTTTAAGAAGATACGGGAAAAGCCCCCTAACTCACACACGCCTATGTACAGTGAAATGGTAGGGATAGCCATAGCGTTTGGGTGAATTTGGTAGGGTGGAGTAACTTACTATGGCAATTATAGAGAGCCGAAAAACGGCTATCAACATCATGGTTTCAGGCACATGGGTTCAGCATAGACAGACTGCCCCCCTTCCAGTACCAACAGGATGCACCCTCTCTAACTCTCACACAGTCCGAGATCACCAGGCTCATCCGCAAGGACCTGACTCAGCTAGACACCAGGAGGACATGGATACAGTCAACACAGGAGCTGCGCACGAAGATGGCTTTCTACAGAGAGCATCTTCTCTAGTTTACGGAGGACGGTTTTGTGACGAGACCCGAAAACATGGACTCCCACTTGTCCCATGGGATACGATGTTCTATTGGCCAGATACGCACATCTTCACACCAGCTGCGGATCGAGACTGGGAGATACAGCAAAGTACCAACAGAGGCTAGGACATGCCTCCTATGTGACCTGGAGCTTGAGACAGAGTTGCACTACACATGCTACTGTCCCGTATACTACGAGATACGCGGCCGCTTCCACTGCTTGTTCAGAGAGGGCTTCGGACCACTCTCCAGAGTCATGCGGTACGAGGATCAGAAATGCTTGGGTCTATTTTTGCTCGAGCTGCGCAGACACAGAGAGAGCCTGATGAGGGGAGAGGCCAACCAGTCTCACAGACGGATCACAGACTTCTTTAGAGCAGACACTGGACACCCGAAGGAGCTACTACCACAAGAGAGCTCGCCGCCTCACACCAGAGGCACACTGATCGACCGAGCTAGGGAGATCCAGACGCCCACGACTGCGGAGGACTACACAGCGTCGACGGAGGCTGCATCAGAGGATTCGGATCACTTTGGCCCGACATGCACGACGCCCGATCAAGCTATTAAACATGGAGGAGATTGATGAGGTCCGCCAGCGACCGATACTGGATCTTTTGTGATCTGTGATTTAGCTATCCCACCTAGCTGCTTAGATCACACCTAGCTGTTTCGGATTCCATAGCATTTTATTGTCATTTTATTTTGTCAATTTTGTTACTCTAACTTTGTATCAGATCCACCACATTGTAACTTTCTGGTCTCATAGGTCATTCTGACCTTCTGAAGACGTTAATATAACATTTCATCTCTCTCTCTCTCTCTCTCTCTCTCTCTCTCTCTCTCTCTCTCTCTCTCTCTCTCTCTCTCTCTCTCTCTCTCTCTCTCTCTCTCTCTCTCTCTGTGCTGCCCTGCTCGTCGCGAGCCCTGTGGCCCTGCCTGCAATGCCGCTGTGCAATCTCCCCTTACTGGCCTATCTTCATCTTTGCACGTCTTAACCAGCCTGTGCACCTACCTGCTACGTGTTAAGACTCAAAAGGCTGGAGACGATTCCTGCCCACTGGTGACTGTGGGCCTGTTTCGCGACCTCTCTTGCCTAGCCCTACCTGCTGCTGCATAGAGACGCTCGCCTATTGTGGCCTTCCTGCTGGCTGCATCGCTTGCTTCCCCCTCTGCTGACGACCACTCTGCAAGCTCCTCTATGCGTGGAAAGACTTTCTACGCGTAGAAAGTCCTTTTGTCTCCTACGTTAAAGTTTAAAAACTTTTAAGTTTTAAGTTAAACTTTTAAGTTTTGCCCTATTGTCAGCCCCTCACCCTAGTACCCTAGTACCCTAGTACCCTACCCCACATTTGTGGCTCGGGTTTGATGGATCCACCTACCGAAGGGGAAGGGCCGAGTGTAGATAGCTACACCACCCCAAAAAAAAACAACAGCTACATTTAAACGGAGAAACAGAGATACTGTACTATGACCAGGATCCTTACGAGTTGGGAAAACCTCCAGGATACATGATGAGCTAATGATGGAGAAGGTCCAGGTGATGCTCAAGTCAGAGCTAAACTATATGAGGGATGACATCAGAAAGGAAATGCATGCGAGCGTTGAGAGCTACAGGAACTCCATATACGGAGACATGATGAGAGAACTAAGGAGAGAGATCCGAGGGATACAGAATGAGGAAATTCAGATCTTGAAAACGGAATTACGTAACCTAATCAAGGCCGAAGTAAATGTAACAGAATGCGTTATGCAAAATAAACTCGATGAGGCAGTAGCAAGTTTTGAAGCATGAAGAACAAATATGGAAAAGCACATGGGGGAAAAAGATGCAATAATCGAGGAGCTAAAAGAAGAACTTGCGGCTTGCAAATCTGCAACTAAGGAGAAGGGAGACGACCAACCTTCGGTGCTGAAGGAGCTCAAGGACATGAAGGATCATATGAAAGCTCTATGGGAAGGAGATGAACAGAAATCGAAAACGGCATCTTGATGGGCGCAACGTCTTTTTAAGACACAAGAAAAGGTTGATGAAGCAGAGAAATGGATTGAGGATGCGAAGAAAGGGAAGGCCCAGATGCCCGAGACCACACCTACCTCCACCATTATTAATATGACCATTGAGGAAGAGAAGGAAAGGAAGAATCGGGCTCTGCATGTGCGGGTCACAGGAGTCAAAGACAAAGAGAATGTAGATGAAGAAGTGAAGGAACTGCTACAATGCATGGGCATCACAGAGCCTACTCACACAAGTGCATGGAGAGTGGGCAAGAAAGGAATCGATGAGAAGGGAAACGTAAAGGATAGGACACTTATTCTCCACTTCCCGAATATAGAAATAAGGAAAGAATTTCTAAAGAAGAGGCCAACTCTTAAGAAAATCGGTATTTTCCTGGGAGATGACCTTACATTGGCACAAGTGGCACACATGCAAGAGTTGATGCCAGAGATCATGGCAGCAAGAGAAAAGGGGAAAATCGCCTTTTATAGAGGAGGGAAAATAGTGGTTCTGGAAAAGCGCTCATCATGACGGTGCGAGACCTATGGGGCGACGCTCCGGATAGCAGCGTGGAATTGTAATGGACCATATAGGCTAGATGTAGGTGCCTTTGAAGACAGCTTTAGGGCCAGAGACATAGTTTTCTACTCAGAGACACACCAGATACCGGGACAGCTTATGCCACATGTGAAGGGTTATTTATGGGAAACAGCTGGTCGACCAGACAAGAGATCTCTACGGGGTAGCCGGGGTTCAGGAGGAGTAGCAGTCTTATTTAAAGAGGAGCTGAAACCACTACTACAGATTATCAGGAAAGATGAGCAAGCAAGGTATATGTGGGTGAGAATGAGAGCCAAGACAGGTAGATTTCTATATATCGTTATATGCTACTTCCCTCCAAGTACATCAGTCTACTCCTCACCTAAAGGACAATCCCCTTTCTCCATATTGAATAATGACATATGGGAGTTCTCTAGAGATGGAGACATCGTTCTCTTATGAGACTTTAATGCCAGAACGGCCACCTCTCAAGCAGTATTCTATGATACTTCTGAGGAAATGCTCAGAGAAGTGGATTTATCACAGAGGGGGCTTACTAGAAACTCACACGATAAAGAACACACTGAATATGGGAGACATCTCATGGAGATGGCAACTATACATGGTTTGGCCATACTTAATGGTCTAGAGAATTTCCCTTTATCTGGGGGATTCACATGCTTCCCGCACACGCATGGGGCCAGTACAGTGGATTATGTCATGACTTCACCAAGCTTTATTTCTAGTATCGAGGACTTTAAGGTGGGACCCAGACCGGTTGGGATTGCAGTGCATCATGCTCTCTTGACCTTATCAATCTCCTTCCAATACAATGCCTCTCAAGTACAAAGGAAGAAGACACACACAAGATATACTTTCACGCCAGAGACTGATTCAGTCTATGTGGAAAAGATCTATAATAGGATGTGGGCAGCCGAGCCAATATATACTGTAGAGGAGATTACTTCTCAGTTAACAGAGATACTACGTGGAGCAGCACAAGAGGCATACCCACATACTCAACCTGATCAGAAGAGAGGATCTGGGAACATGCCTCAAAACAGTTGGTATGACGAGGAATGCACAGAGACGAGAACCCAGGTCCAGAAAGAGCTTACACTTGGGATCATCACATATAAGCAGTCTCGGATTGCTCTTCGGCGTATAGTACGTCGCAAGAAAAGGGCATTTTTAGCCAAACTGGAGAAGGATTTATATCAGCTCTTCTTGAGTCAAGACTCACATCATGCCTTGCGTTTATTTCACGAGCACTCACCGCCTTCGACAATTACTTCTCCTGAGATTTGGGGTCAATATGTAACATCATTATATATGGTATTTGGACAGCCTCCATTACCAGATCCGCTAGAGCCATGCCCTGCTACTAGTACTTTCTTTATTACGGAAATGATGAAAAAAGCCATTGATAAGATGAAGACAAGAAGAGCATATGATCATGATGGTTTAGTAGCAGAACATCTGATCCATGCCAGGGATCTGCTTTCAGAAGTCCTTGCTCGTTTGTTTAATCGGGTCATGTGTGAAGGATTACCTGAATCTTAAAAATTATCTACTATCGTACCTATTTTCAAGTCAGGGGATCCTATGTTACCCGGGAACTACTGTACCATTATGGTAGGTCACACATTGACCCGACTGTACGCATCCATTCTTGAACAAAAATTGAGTAGATGGGCAGAGAATGAGGGCATAAGGGCAACAGGACAAGCTGGATTCAGGAGGGGTTATTCCACTTTAGGTCATATTCTTACGCTCAGAGCCATTATTGAGGAAGGAAGAGCAAGCGGGAGAAGGATGTATTGTTGCTTTGTGGATTTTCGGAAAGCTTTTGATACAATACCAAGGGCCAGATTGATGCGCAGGATGCAAGAGTTAGGGGTCCCCAGAGAGATTATTTGGGGGATCATGGCCTTATACGGGTCAGTAACTGGTTATGTACGTACTCCAGAAGGAGATTCCGACATTGTTCATTCCACCGTTGGAGTAAAGCAGGGATGCCCACTGTCCCCTACTTTATTTGGTATGTACATAGATGAGGTATCAGATTACATTGATAGAGAGGGTGACAGAGGTGCTCAACTTGCAAGGTCATTGATCCCTTTATTGTTGTATGCAGATGATATTGTATTGATAGCAGAATCACCAGATGGAATGCAGAGGCAGCTAGATGCATTACATAAATTAGCGGAGGACAATGAACTGTCGGTAAACTTGGGTAAAACCAAAGTTATGGTGTTTAACACCACACCGCAGTGGGTTAGCAGATCGGCACCTACATTTGCATATGGCCAGGATACAGTAGAGTACACAGATGCATACATATACCTTGGTGTGGTATTTGCAGGGCCGAAGTTTACTCTTAAGAAAGCAGCGGATGCTAGATTGTCCAGAGCCTCTACGGCCTTGGGAGGGTTGGAGAGGATGTGTTCACAAGTGCAGTTTCAGGAACCACGAACAAAACTTTGGCTCTTTGATACTGTGGTGGCTTCGGCTATGCTTTATGGGGTCCAGATTTGGGGACCATCTGTGGATCAGGATAATTGGAAGTCAATGGAGAGACCTTTGGTATCTATGATTTCCCGAATGATTAGAGCCAAGGCCTCCGTACCACGCGCGATTACCCAAGCGGAACTAGCTGCCCCTCCGACAGAAATTGAAGCTTTTACCAGATCAGTGTCCTTTATACATGGTTTGTGGGATACAAATAATTGCCGATATACTAGAGTGGCCCTCGAATCCTCTCGACAATTAGCAATGAAAGGGGATACATCATGATGGTATGCGCAACTGTCCTCGTGGTTTCAAAGACACGGGTTCAGTATGGAAAGATTACCCCCCTTCCAATACTCTCTTGAGGCTCCATCACTGGCAATTACACGAACGGAGATTAATAAAATCATCCGTCGGGATCTTATACAGTTGGATACTAAGAGGACATGGGTAGACCCCACACAAGAATTGGGTACGAAGATGGCCGACTACAAAGAAAACTTCCTACAGCTATCTGAAGATGGATTTGTGATTCGCCCGAGCTACATGGATACCCACCTATCTCATGGTATGTGCTATTGGTCAGATTCGTACATCCTCACACCAGCTGGAAATTGAATTAGATTTAGGGGAATCCCACCTGAGAGCAAAATTTGCAAGTTATGCGGAATGGAGCCGGAGACAAAATTACACTACATATGCCATTGCACCGTATACTATGAGATATGTGGGCGTTTCCATTGCCTATTTAAAGAAGGCTTTGGACCTCTAGATAGAGTCATGCAATACCAAGATCAAAGATGCTTAGGCTTGTACCTACTGGAACTACATCGGCACAGGGATAATCTAATGAGAAGACAAAGAGCACTACAACCTTAGAGGCAGATCACAGATTTCTTCGGATCGAGAGAAGCAGGAGTGGAAGGAGAAGCAAGAGGCCAACAGCCAGCACAAAGGAGTACCCACATTCATACCAAAGGCACCCTCATTGACAGGGCGATTGAGCTTAGGAAATCGAGACGACCACGACCGAGATGCAGAAGCACACTTCACCGGAGGAGACTACAACAAAGGAATAGAAGCATTCTAGCCAGACACCCAGAATGCTCCTAAGAAGTTTATTTAATACTTTGTATTTAGTTTTTCACATTCACATTTATTTTCACACTTTCACACTTTTCACACTTAGTACTTTAGTACTAAGGTACCTTGACATTGTAACAGATTCACCACTTTTGTATTAGTTTGGTCTCATAGGTCATTTTGGCCTTTTGAAGACGTTAATATAACATTTCATTTCATTTCATATCTCTCTCTCTCTCTCTCTCTCTCTCTCTCTCTCTCTCTCTCTCTCTCTCTCTCTCTCTGAGCACTGCCTGCGCGCTGCCTCAACTGAGCCACCTGCGCACTGTCCCTGCTCACGCCTGCCTGTGCATTGCCTCACCTGAGTCACCTGCGTGTTGTCCTTGCTCACGCCGCCCCTGCTCACCCCATCGCAGGCAGCTTTTCGCGCGCTGCCTCACCTGAATCACCTACGTGCTGTCCCTGCTCACCCCATCGCAGGCAGTTTTTCGTGCGCAACCCATAGCCCATCCCCCCCGACAGGTGCAGGGAATTTACAACTCTCTACTCATCTCTTCAGGAAATTGAAAACAGAGAGTGCAAAATTACAAAAGCTCAGAATTTTATAGGGAATTTACAAGGAGTTTAGAAACTGCAGAACTCACAGAAATTGCAAAATTGACACGTGCAGAAAGCAAATGTATGCCATGTAGGCTTAGTGTGGAAACACATGTATGCATAATGCGGTGCGTGTAGGGTGGTCTCTCCTCTCTCTTAGAAAGTGAAACAAATAAGGCAAGAAAGATGGCGGCGCACAACATGGTCACAAGGAAGAGGATGACATCCATTGAAAGGGAGTTGAAAGAATGCAAAGCTCACATGGATGAGTGGAAGAAAGAGAAGAACTTAATTCTTGAATGAAAAAAGAGGGAGGAACAGGCGAGGGAACTAGAGCGCAAGGAGTTCCGGGATGAAATTTAAGCTCTAAAAGGTAGCATCTCAGCCCTTCGGAAGGAACTCGACGAAACCAAAGAGGGAGGACGCCTTGAAGATGGAGAAATTCAGCCATCAATGATAGATGAGCTGAATAGTATACGAGCACAAGTCAAAGAAATAAAGGAGGAAAGAGAAAAGAAGACCTCATGGGTGGAGGTTCTCTCCAAAACGCAAAAGAAGATGGAAGAGGCTGAAAAGTGGATTAAAGTTGTCAAGAAGGGAAAGGGCAAGGACATTCCGACTACACCCGACATCATCAACAAGACACTAGAAGAGGAACAACGAAGAAGGGTACGCGCTCTACACGTGAGAGTGACAGGCCTAAAATATTCAGATAAGGTGGACCAAGAGGTGAAGAGCCTCATGTCAATGATGGGGTGGAGAAGCCCTCACACACACAAGCTTGGAGAGTGGGAAAGAAGAGTGAAGGTAATGGGGAGAGTTCAAAAGAACGGGCTCTCATTTTGCGCTTTCCCTCCATGGAAGAAAAGAAAGACTTTTTAAAGAAGAGGCCAACCCTCAAGAAAACAGGTATCTTTTTAGGAGATGATCTTACGCTCTCACAGCTTGCACATATGAGAGAGGTCATGCCGGAGATTATAGCAGCAAGGGAGAAGGGAAAGTTAGCCTTCTACAGAAATGGACGAGTAGTGATTACAGAGCACCGCTCTACATGACGGTTCGAGACCTATGGGACCACTCTCAGGATGGCGGTTTGGAAATGTAATGGTTCGTATAGACTTGATGTGGGGGCCTTTGAGGACAGCTTCAGAGACAGAGACATTGTTTTCTACTCAGAGACTCATCAGGATCCAGGACGGTTGATGCCGCATATATCAGGATCCAGATGGGAGACAGCTTGCCGGACATGCACCAGATCTGCGCATGGGACTAGAGGATCAGGAGGTGTAGCAATTCTTTTCAGAGAGGAGCTCCAACCACTACTGCACATAGTTCGGAGAGATGATCAGGCCAGATACTTGTGGGTGAGGCTGAGGGCAAAGACTAGACGTTTCTTGTACATCGCCATATGCTATTTTCCTCCCAGCACTTCAGTATATGCTTCACCTAGAGGACAGTGTCCTTACTCTGTACTTGATGATGATATCTAGGAGTTCTCCAAGGATGGAGACATCATACTTTTGGGGGATTCAATGCCCGTACAGGCAGCTCACAGACGGTCTTCTATGACACCTCAGAGGAGATGCTCAGAGAGCTAGAGCCAGAGGAGATGGGGCTTGAGAGATGCTCACATGACAGAGAGCATACAGAGTATGGGAGATACTTGAGGGAGATGACGACTACTCACAGTTTAGCCATATTGAATGGCTTACCGACTTTCCCATCGTCTACAAGTTTTACTTGTTTTCCACACAGACATGGGTCCAATACTGTAGACTATGTTCTGACACATCCGAGCTTTATCTCTCACATTCAAGATTTCACACTGGGGCCCATGCATGTTGGGATAGCAGTAGATCATGCACTTTTGACATTATCAGTCTCCTTTGAGTACAATACATCTCAGGCCTCACGGGGTGGTAAGACATCCCACCAGAGACTGACTCAGTCTATGCAGGGATACGTAGGCTTTTATGCACATCAGAGCTAGTATACACAGTGGAGGAGATCACATCTATGCTGACAGTGACATTACATGGGGCAGCAACGACAGAGGCATACCCACACACTTAGCCTGGTCAGAGACGTCGTTCTGGGCACATGCCTCAGAACAGCTGATATGATGAGGAGTGTCGACAGAGGAGAGCTCAGATACAACGGGAGCTTGCATTGGGAGTGATCACATATAGACAGTCTCGTATTCCTACACGGAATGGAGTAAGATTTATATCAGCTCTTCCTTAGTAGAGATTCAGGAGAGGCTTGGTGTCTATTCCATGAGCAGTCTCCCCCACCAGTGATTACTTCTACAGAGATATGGGGGCAGTATGCAGCATCTTTATACACTGTACTTGGACAGCCACCACTACCAGATCCACCACAGCCATGTCCGGCTACGAGCACCTTCTTTACCACTGAGATGGTAAAGGAGGCCATTGAGAGGATGAAGACCAGACGGGAAAGATCATGAGGGTTTGGTAGCAGAGCACATTATACATGCTGGGGATTTGTTGGCAGAGATGCTTGCACGGTTATTCAACCGTGTTATGTGTGAGGGCTTTCTTGAGTCTTGGAGATTATCTACTATTGTACCTATCTTCAAGACAGGAGACCCCACAGTGCCCAGAAATTACCGTACTATCATGGTAGGACACACATTGGCACGTTTGTATGCATCCATCCTTGAGCATAGGCTGAGCAGTTGGGCAAAGAATATGGGCATACGGGCACCTGGGCAGGCTGGTTTCAGGAGGGGTTTCTCCACACTAGATCATGTCTTTACACTCAAAGCTATCATTGAGGAGGGTCGAGCACATGGTAGACGGATATATTGCAGCTTTGTGGACTTCCGCAAAGCTTTTGACACAGTACCGAGGGCCAGATTGATGCGTCGACTTATGGAATTGGGGGTACCCACATAGCTGATATGGGGGATTATGGCATTGTACAGTTCAGTGATGGGTCATGTACACACATCAGAGGGGATATCTGACATAGTTCACTCCACTATCGGAGTGAAACAGGGATGCCCATTGTCATCTACTTTATTTGGTATGTATGTTGATGAGGTCTCTGATTATATTGACAGAGGAGGAGATAGAGGTGCTCAGCTTGCGGGGACATGGATCCCTGTTTTATTGTATGCTAACGATATCGTGTTGATATCAGACTCACCAGAGGGTATGCAGAGACATTTGGACGCATTGCATACTTTTGCAGGGGATAGTGGATTGTTTGTCAACCTTGGTAAAACCAAAGTCATGGTATTTAATACCACGCCACAGTGGGTTAGGAGATCAGCACCTACATTCACATATGGGCAGGACAGTATGGAGTACACTGATGCATACACATATCTTGGGGTGGTCTTTAGTGGACCGAGGTTCACATTGAAAGTGGCAGCAGACACTAGATTGACTCGTGCCTATGCAGCCCTAGGCGGTTTAGAGAGGATTTGTCCGCAGGTTCAATTCCAGGAGCCTTGAACAAAGCTCTGGCTTTTCGACACTTTGGTCGCTTCAGTTATGCACTACGGGGTTCAAGTTTGGGGACCGTCTGTTGACATTGCTGGATGGAGTAATATGGAGAGACACTTGATATCTATGATTTCTAGGCTGAATAGAGCCAAGGCCTCAGTTCCACATGACATCATACGAGCGGAGCTGGCTGCCCCACCTATGGAGGTTGAGGCACTCACCAGATCAGTATCATTTGTACACAGCTTATGGGACACCACCAGGGACAGGTATGCTAGGCTTGCTCTTGAGTCATCCAGATAGTTGGCATTACAAGGAGATACATCATGTTGGTATGCACAGATGAGCTCATGGTTTCAAAGGCATGGTTTCAGCATGGACAGGCTGCCCCCTTTACAATATTCTCTTGATGCACCATCTTTGGCTCTTACACGGACGGAGACTACTAGACTCATTCGGCAGGATCTTATCCAGCTTGATAGCAAGAGGACATGGATAGAGCCATCACGGGAGTTGGGTACGAAGAGGGCTTTCTATAGAGAGCATCTTCTCCAACTCACGAGAGACGGATTTGTCACACGGCCCAGCTATATGGACACATCTATCTCATGGGTTACGATGTGCCATAGGCCAAATTCGCACATCTTCACACTAGCTTGGGAATGAGACAAGTAGATTCAGAGGCATACCAACAGACAGTAGGACATGTCATTTATGCCATGCAGAGCCAAAGACAGAGTTTCACTACATATGTCACTGCACAGTCTACTATGAGATACGGGGACGCTTTCATTGTTTATTCAGAGATGGTTTTGACTCGTTAGATAGAGTCATGAGATATCAGGATCAAAGATGTCTCGGATTATTTCTACTTGAAATACAGAGACATAGAGACGCTCTATTGAGAGGGCAAAGACAGAGACAGCCCCAGAGACGCATCTCAGATTTCTTCAGTCTGAGTACCACAGAGGCAGAGGGGACACCACCATCACAGAGCTCGGTTCCCACCCATACACACACCAACGGTACTCTCATTGACCGAGCTATAGAATTGGGGAGATCGAGACGACCGCGACTGAGGAGGGGAGCCATGCAACACCGGCGGAGATTGCGGCAAAGGATCCATAGGATTCTAGCACGACGACCGGAGTGTCGATCAAGAGAGTGTCGATCAAGATAGGCTTCATGCTACTGCTATATTATATCATGGTGACACTTATCCCCACTTTGTACCTTTGTGGCATGATACCATTGCTCATACTACCAGTCACCCATAGGAGTCAGTAGCACTCCTATCTCAGTTCTTTGTTTGTAGTTTTCTTTGTTTGTACCCAGACTTGGTACTAGACTCATCATTGTAATCAATTGGCCTCATAGGTCATTTTGGCCTTTTGTAGACGTTAATATATCATTTCATATCTCTCTCTCTCTCTCTCTCTCTCTCTCTCTCTCTCTCTCTCTCTCTCTCTCTCTCTCTCTCTCTCTCTCTATATATATATATATATATATATATATATATATATATAACATTTCATTTCATTTCATTTCTCTCTCTCTCTCTCTCTCTCTCTCTCTCTCTCTCTCTCTCTCTCTCTCTCTCTCTCTCTCTCTCTCTCTCTCTCTCTCTCTCTCTCTCTCTCTCTCTCTCTCTCTCTCTCTCTCTCTCTCTCTCTCTCTCTCTCTCTCTCTCTATATATATATATATATATATATATACACAATTTAACCGCGTTCAAAAATGGCAGTTTGGTATCAAGGAACATCTATAGTACAAGCTTCATAAAACGATGTAACCTCAGAGAGTGATTATTGTCGCTTGAGGTGGGGAGCAAGACATTAGAATGGGCTTAGAAAGTGCTTAAGACAGCTGATTGTAGAGCTCAAAGGGAAAATTAGATGGCATAGACGAGGGGAATGGGATGCAGTTATGTGTTGGCTTTGACTCTTGCAAAACTTCTTTTCTAATGCATCCTAGTATACATGGATGCCTATGCATAGCCTCATCTACCAGTATGTGGCATTACTCGATTGTAATACAGAGTTATCATTTAAAACGCGGATAGCACCTCACCCCCCCCTCCATCCACATCTCTGTTGGGATTTGCCACGATAAGGAGATAAAGCTCTAGAAGAGTATTTACAAGTTTTTCCTGCAATTATGAACAAGTAAACCAAGGAAGCTTACAAATGCGCCAATTACAACAAACTATTCAATGCATTGTATCGAACTGAATACCACTATGAAATTCAAGCAAGTGCAAGCTTTCAAGTCCTAGAGAATAATTGACTGAAAAATATGGAAAACTGCACTCACGTTGTTATGTCAGAACGATCTGACTTGGCCACAAAAAACTTTTTCTGGAATGTTTTCAGATCCTGCAAAGAAAGCTATCCAATTGATCAGGATCAGAAAAGAGCTCGTTAAAGTACACACAAAACCCAATTCAGGAAAGACATATAATATATTGAAAACGGAAGGCCATGCCTTGGTGACAATTGAGCTCACCTGACGGGAATCAGAAGGCCCACCTGTATTTCCTGGCCTTTCTTCGGCCCTTCTATCAGTAGCAAGTGTAAAAGGTTTAGCTTTTGTAATCTTTGAATTAGAAATTTTACTGACACTTGACCTCTCTGATGACATTTGGCTGATGTTATTCTTGCAGTGAAATACCCTTGTTAATGGAATACTGTTTTCCATGTCTTCATGCACAACCTTATCCCCAGCATTGGTGGTGGCCATGCATATTTCCGGTGTCAAATGAGAAGAGGATGAAGATGCAAGGTTTTCTCCTTTGAATGCATCCAAGTCTGTGCCTTTACATTCTTCTGAACAAACGGGCCCTTCAGCTTTCAGCTCAAACACACCAATCTTCTGGATGACAAAAGAGGACACCCAAATCAAACTCAATGATTAAAAAAATGGCGTAGCCTCTATCTATGCATTGGTTCCATGAAAATTCTTTAGGTATCAAGACCTTAAAATTGACTGAATGCTGCATGCATAATCAGACAATACTTCCTCAGCTTCCGAAAAAGAGTGGTTAAGCCCCTTGCATATTGTGTGCAGCGTCAGTAGACCTACTTACTCCTTTTCCATCTACTTGATCATTTGTTATGTGTTAATTATGTTCACCTTCTACCTTTTACATGAGCACATGGTTAGCACCCTTGCATATTATGCATCATCAGTAGATCCACTCATGGCATGATCGTGTCTGTTGAGATATGACACTCACAGCACTATTGTTTCCAATGTCTATCTTCCATATTCTGCTGTAGTCTTGCACTTTTAAATTGTCTTGTTCTCACTAGAGTAAAACATCATTGAATAATGCACTAGAGCAGACCCATGGTACTTGCGAAAGAATGAAACAAAGAAAGAGACATTAATGTCTCTTAAAGATCATAATGGCCCATGAGACCAGAACAAGGTACAATGATGGTATCCCTAGACTCTCATCATAAAGAGTCACATAAAAAGAAACTTAATCCTAACTAAATCCCTAGCTACAAATTTAAAGAAAACAATCTCTCTTGAAAGACGCTAAAGCTATAAGCTGCAACTGACAAGTCGTAGGAGTAGCCTCTGATCAACGTAGTATCTCAATCAAGGGTTTCCTCAAGGAAGAGACCAATGAGTCATTGGGAAATACTCTTCCAGTTGCAGGCGAAAATTATTCATGTCAGTTGATTGTGAGGATGTCAAAGTGGCAGCAGAAAAGGTGAAGAACAGGGCAGCAACTGTTGCAATGACAACTCTCTGCTAGTGTGGACAACGACCAAGACTGGAACATCTCAATGCCAAACTCCCTCCGGACAAGCCTGGAACAATGGGCAGCTTGCAGCTACAGCTGGTTAGCCAGCCCAAGGAAAACCTAGGAACAGGGGTCAGGGGGAGCCCTGCCTCTTACTGTCACTCCCAAGGCTTGCCAAAAACATTTTTCTTAACCGAAGAAAATAAGGGCACACGTAAAACTCATCTGGTTTTTAGAACAGAATTTGAAGCATTTGCCAATATTTATACTAAAACTTGTAAAATTTTGTTGGTTTTCTTCAAGGCAAGATCAGAACCTAGCCAGGATTTCGCAATTACAATACAGTAACCCTGGTTTTTTGAAAACATTGCTTGCTTCAGCAACTATACAAACGAGCACGAGAGAAGAGAGCGATCAAGAGGAGAGAGGGACCATAGAGAGAGAGAGAGAGAGAGAGAGAGAGAGAGAGAGAGAGAGAGAGAGAGAGAAATGAAATGAAATGATATATTAACGTCTTCAAAAACCCAAAATGACCTATGAGACCAAGTCGTTACAACATAGTGAATCTGATACCATGTCCGGAATCAAAAAGAACTGAAACAAAATACAATGTGTAGTACAATGAAAGAAGGGGGGAAGATATGGTGGACATCCATCCTCATCTGCACTCATGACGTCAAGAGAGTATGGCTCGAATCCTCTGCTGTAGTTTCCGTCGATGTTGTGTAGCTCCTCTCCTCAATCGCGGGCGTCGTGTGTGTGTGGCAAACGTGTTCTCTGCCTGCACAAGTTCAGCCATGCACGCTCTGTCCTTTTGCACCAACCTCTTCGGCTCTCAGCTCTCCATCATTGCCCTCGTGTGTAGCAGAGGGCAGTGTGCTGCTTCGATTTTTTGCGGGTGTCTGTGGGTTCATGTGGCCAAGTATCCTCTTGTGCAAGTTTCAGCACGTCCCTGTTGCTTCTTCATCTAGAGGGTGCTCGCTTGACTCTGTGTGTTTGTGTGTGTGTGTGTGCGCGCGCGCGCTCTTAACGCAGTAATTCTTTTTTTCCCGGGTAGAATGGCTACGGCTCAGGATGTAGGCCAATGGGTTGATTTCCTACTCAAACGGCAAGTAGTCCGATGGGTTTACTTTGGCGCGCGAGGGTTCTATGAAGTCTTGCTGGCTAACATGGATGCTCGGGATGCTTTGCTTCAAATGTCTCCTCTGTTTTTCAATACCAAATGACTCATGTGCTACCTTGGGCTCTCACCAAGGACTATCAAAGTCTCATTCGTCACAAGTGTCTCGTCTGGGTTGAGGTGGTCGACTTTCCTCGCACTTGGTGTCACTTTCTTCCTTTGTTGGCTACTCAGCTCGACAAAGTCATTGGTGCTACTCTATCAGGCAAAATATTTGAAAAAAGCAAAGAAGCTGGTTCCAGCTTGGCAAGGGCCCTTCGTGGTGGAAGAGATTTTACCACAGGGGGCAGTCCAATTAGTCACTCTAGAAGGTGTCCAACTGCCTCTGGTAAATGGCTCCAGAATCAAGTGCTATTACTCTGAGTAAGCAATCTGCAGCATTTCACCATATGTTGGTTCAAATATCCCATCTCTCTCATCCCAACTACCTTTCCACCACCAGAACGAGAGTTCTATTATGTCGCAATCTCTGCTAGGTTTATAGAAGTTCCATCTTTCAGTCTGAAGTATCATTTTCCACTCAGTCTCAATAATTGGGTATTGTCTTCAACTTCTTACAATTCAATCACTCTTTCTCTAATTGTTCTATCATCAGTGTTATTTGACATTAGCACTAAGGTATTTCCAGTTAAGCTCCTAGTCTCTTTGGTGATCTTTTCTTTAAGGTTACTACCTCCTCTCAAGGTCTGCCACATATAAGTAGCTTGTCAGTAAAGATTTGGTAAGTAAATTCTTAGCCTTGGCCTTGCTTGGCTTCTTCGAAAATGACTGAGCATTGTTCCCACTGTGGTCACAATGGGCAAAATTCAAGGACATGCTTGGTATCAAGCAGCGGTAAACTCTTTGCTGTATGCCTCTCTGCAAAGTGTGCAAGTGATATATGGTATCCTCACCGGAGGGGCACAGCCTCAAATTTTCGTCTTCAGCATTGGCTGCCAATCATCCCCTTTGTCCAATTAGTCTCCCTCCCCTATCTCTTAAATTCGCCCTCCTCTACTCTCTCCGAATTCGGCTCCCTTCCCTCCCAAATTCACCAAGGCTGAAATTAGCCCTTCCAGAAATTCGCCCCTCTCCTGCATTCTCCTACAAATTAGAACACCTCTCCTAGTTCCCAATTCGTCCCTCTCTCCCATCCCAATTCGACCCTGCCCATTTCACCCCCTATGCCTCCCAATTCGACCCCCTCCCTTCCCAAATTCGCCCTGTGCCTCATATTCGTAACCTATCTCCCAAAATCGCCATCTGGTCACATCCGCCCTCCTAATTAGCCCTCTGCCTTCCAATTCCCCCTTCCCTCTCAATTCGTCCCTTTTCCTTGCTGCCGGCTGCAGGAATTCGGTCTGCAAAAATTCGCCCTCCTCTGCCTATTAAATTCGCCCCTGCCCTCTATTGGAGTCGCCCCAGACCTGCAAAATTAAATTCGCCTCAGACCTCTATTAAATTCGCCCCTGCCCTCTATTGGATTCGCCCCTACCCTATTTTGGATCCGCCCTAGCCCTATTCAATTCGCCCCTACCCAATTCCTAGTGGATTCACCCGAGCCTGGAAAATTCGCCCCAGCCTTGGATTCGCCCCAGCCTTGAAAATTCGCCCCGGCCTTATTTTGGATTCGCCCAAGCCTTATTAATTTCGCCCCTACCCTAACTTACTCGCCCCAGCCCTAAATTCATTTGCCTATTACCTCTTGATTCTCCCCTACCCAATCGCCCCTATACCCATTCCTCAGTCGAATCCTCTCGCCCAGCCCCACCCTAAATCGCCCAAGCTCCCCTTCTGTCCAGCCTCTGCCTAGCCCAATCCCAAATCATTTCTATACTCCGCCTTGGTCTAATCGTGGTGTTTTTTCCATCCTTGGTCTACTCAACTGCTCACTGTTTTGTCATCCACCCAACCTCACCATGGCAAGAGGTAGCAAGCAACAGGCGAAACAACCAGAAGGAAGTAGCAAGAGGAAGGTAGAGTTGAAGAAGAGGAAAGCTCTGGTTGCAGAATCAGAGAGCGAAGCAGAGGAAGTATCTGCCATAGTTACCGGGGAACGCCCACTAGCCCCCGTTCCGGCGTTCCGGGAGGCAGTTCCCTTCCCGAACGTTCCGGAACGTCCCGGAATGTCTGACGTTCCGGGTGGCCAATGCAAACCGGAACGGCCGTTCCGGAACGTTCCGAAACGCCCCCGGACCGTTCCGGAATGCCCCTGGAACGGCCAACGGCTACAAACAAATTTGGCAAAAATTGAAAAAATTGAAGTAAATGTTTGGGCTTCTTTTGAAAGTGTGCAAGGCCTCAAGGACTCATAAAATGCACCCCCCCTCCCCCTTTCTCTTCACAAGCTAATCCTCAAGGCTCAAGCTCTCTCCCTCTCACTCTCAAGATCTCTCCCTCTCAAGACTCACTCTCTCAAGGCTCAAGGCTTCAAGCCTTCAAGCTCTCTTCCTCTCCCTCCCACTCTCTCAAATATCTCCCTCTCCATCTCTCTCTCTCTCTCTCTCTCTCTCTCTCTCTCTCTCTCATCATCTAGTCATAGCAAGGTTGAATGGTCTTCAAAACGAGTTTTTTGTGAGTATTAGAGTCAAAGCACTCTAATACTCCTTGTATTTAAACACAAGGAGCTAAAAATTGCACTATTTGGGTGTTTTTTATACCTCCCGTTCCGCGACGTTCCCGTTCCGGACCCCTAGCCATTCCCCCGTTCCGCGGGGATCCCGTTGCCATTCCCGTTCCGCGTTCCGGGTAACTATGGTATCTGCAAACAGCAGCCATGGCAGAGATGACTTTACCTCCAGTGACCCAAGTGATGAGAGCTACAAAGCAGACTCAGCAGCATCTGATGATTCAGATGTAAATTCCGAGTCAGGTGCTTCCAGTGATCAAGAGGAACGTTCAAAAGTGGCTCAGAAGAAAGGAAAGCAGCCAATCATCACTCATGAAATCAAGAGGCCTGCTTCTTCGAAAAATCGCACAGCATTCTCATTAAATTTTTATATGCAGCAACCTCGACCATCTCTCAGTGAGGTGCTTTCGACTGCTCAGCTACGGACTCTGGGACTCACAGCATTGGCTGATGCAGATTTACCTAATACGGTTCCAGTAGAGATGATACATCAACTGTTGAAAGACTTTCCAAAGGTCCGGGGCCACAAGCTAACAGCTACAAGGCTTGGCCATGCCATGGGTATGACCAACTTTCCAGCTTGAAGCCTACTACTCGCACTTTCTCTTTGTTGTCCAAGGATGCGACAATTCAAGCATGTCAAGAGCTATTGAGTTTGGATCACCCAGATTATGAGCGAAAGAGACAGCTTCTCGCAATCTTCAGGTATTACTTTCTGGCTCGAGATGCCAAAGAAGACAAGGAAAAAACTGATCTTCTCACTACCTTCTCCCACTGCCACGGGCTGTACTGTTTAATCCACACTATCCCGTGTGGATTCCACCAAATTCTCTTCAGCTCTTTGCAGACTAGGGCTAAAAGATTTCGGGCCCAAGTGCAATCTGTGCAGTTAAGTTTTAAATGTTTTGCGGCACCTCTCTTGGCATGGGTCATAAACATACCTCTTAACCCAAATGAAGTGGATGAGGAGCAGGGAACCTCGAAAGGGAAAAGGAAAACCGTGAGCATGCAGGTTGACCCCACAATCACCAAGAAAAAGAAGATCAAGGCAAAAGTGGTGAAGGATACAATGAAGTCTCTACTCTCCTTGCCAGTTTCTGAGAGCCATCAGACTAGGGTACATCTTCAGCATCACACGTCTACTTCTACCCCTGGTTTTGCTGTGCCGGCACCAGTGTCTACTGCCGCTCCTCAGGACAGGATGGTCACTTCACCCATATAGGATCCTCTTCCTTCTTCTCCCATCTTCACTCATACACCGGTCAACATATCTCTTGCTCCACCTACAACAACAATCTACGAGGCACCTACTACACCAACTGTACCTACTTCTAGCTCGCCGGCTGTGCCACATGTGCGCCCTCTAGCATCACATGCATCTGAGGGATCTTCAGGTAGGACCGACTCCACTTCTCTGTTTCAGCTTTCAGAGAAGTTACTTCAGGACTCCAGAGCTGCTATTGCCACCATCGAGCTAGGCGCAGAGCAGCTAGCTGCAACGCACCAGCATCACTCTGCCACATACGCAGCTATGGAGGGATCTCTACGAGTTGCCGAGAGTGCCATCGCAGATCGAGATGCAACGATTTTTGCACTACAGCAAGCATTGAAGATAAAGTCAAGGATTATTGATGACCTAAAAGCACAGGTGCAGGGATTTCAAGAAATGCTTATGTATGGTAACAGGCCTACCCAACCTCCTGTGGGATATGGATGGACTGGGCCAGGGATACAGGTCCAGAATCCAACAGGCTTTGCAACACCAGCAGGTCCCTCTCAGCCCTCTCAGCAGTTCATGGGACACTACCCAACAGGTCCCTCTCAACCCTCTCAGCAGTTCATGGGACACTACCCACAGCCCCAGTTCCAATACTTTACTCAGCAGGGGTCATAGGTCCAGATGCCACACATGCAGAGCCAGAGTGTTCCTTGCTGTGACGGTGTTGCTGGTGCCATAGTTACCCGGAACGCGGAACGGGAACGGCAACGGGATCCCTGCGGAACGGGGGAACGGCTAGGGGTCCGGAACGGGAACGTCGCGGAACGGGAGGTATAAAAAACACCCAAATAGTGCAATTTTTAGCTCCTTGTGTTTAAATACAAGGAGTATTAGAGTGCTTTGACTCTAATACTCACAAAAAACTCGTTTTGAAGACCATTCAACCTTGCTATGACTAGATGATGAGAGAGAGAGAGAGAGAGAGAGAGAGAAAGAGAGAGAGAGAGGGAGAGATTTGAGAGAGTGGGAGGGAGAGGAAGAGAGCTTGAAGGCTGGAAGCCTTGAGCCTTGAGAGAGTGAGTCTTGAGAGGGAGAGATCTTGAGAGTGAGAGGGAGAGAGCTTGAGCCTTGAGGATTAGCTTGTGAAGAGAAAGGGGGAGGGGGGTGCATTTTATGAGTCCTTGAGGCCTTGCACACTTTCAAAAGAAGCCCAAACATTTACTTCAATTTTTTCAATTTTTGCCAAATTTGTTTGTAGCCGTTGGCCGTTCCAGGGGCATTCTAGAACGGTCCGGGGGCGTTTCGGAACGTTCTGGAACGGCCGTTCCGGTTTGCATTGGCCACCCGGAACGTCAGACATTCCGGGACGTTCCAGAACGTTCGGGAAGGGAACTGCCCCCCGGAACGCCGGAACGGGGGCTAGGGGGCGTTCCCCGGTAACTATGGCTGGTGCACACCACCATGGTTGTGTTACTAGGCGTCTAGAGTTCACTTCAGGGCAGTTGCTTCCATCCGCTGTGCAGCAGATGGCTGCTACAACCACAGGAAGCCAGGTTATGTAGAGCACAGTCCAGCAATCGCATCGTTACACAATCGATCTGATTGCTCCTCCCGATCCGGATACTTCTGGAGCAACAGTGGTGACGACACTTTCCCTTGGGTGACAGGATTGTGCTCTTGCCCACCTTTCATTGTACATATAGTTACTTTTGCAGTTTCATACAGTTTTGGCTCACCGAGACGGTGACCAGTCTTGTGGCGGGCAACCTGTAGCAGGCTACAGTGTCACTTTCACAAGACACAGTACAGTTAGTACAGTTGGTCTGGTCTGTTCCCACTGGACGGACACTCTAGTTGGTCTGGTCTGTTCACACTGGACGGACACTCTGGGCAGTGACACGTGGCAGGGATACGGATGGTGGCCTAGTGGACATGTGGCCAGGTCACACTTAGCTGGCTGACATTTATGAGCCGTTGGTGGCTCTTTATGATTGTATCTATGAGTAGTAGCTGTTGGGTCATTATCATTATCTTTTATAGATGGTCGGGTCATCATCTAGGTAGCGAGTCTTACACAGAGCACTGCTTCACCATCCATGCACATCTGAGCCTCGACACCCCATTTGTACCTGTGAGTCCGGGGCTGGAGCTGAGTGTGCTGCCACGCCAAAGTCTGTACATGGTTCTTTGAGCTAGTCGAGTCCACCTGTTTTGGTCCACTGTTGTTGTGTCTCTGTTGTTATCCATTGTTCCTGTGTTTCATTCTGTTTGAGAGGGTTTCCATTTGTTTGAGTGAGATTGTCACACACATTGCATTGAGGGGCACCCACACTGTAGAGAGCACGACACATTATCCACGCTACATATTCTGACAATCCCCATCAGTGTACCATGGCATAGCACTATATTGGCCTTCTCTGACATATCAATTCAATTGAAGTCACAAGAGAATATCCACCATAAACAAGCGTATATACCTAAGATCATTGCTCAAAACACAACACATACACCCCTGAGAAGAGATATCCATGACCAAAAGTTGCCGCCATGCATCGAAAAAGGTACCAATTGGAAAGAGAGCAACATACAATCCCCTTTGAGTGGAAAATAATGGATGCAAAAAAGACTACCTAAGGCTGAAAGACAAAGCCAAACAAGTATCCTCCCACAATAAATGGATGAAAACAGACATACAAAAGGGTGCCGCGGGTCAAAAGGCAGCCGGGGACCACCACCCATCCAGATCCCAAAAATGTGAATACAAGAGGGCCGGTGTCCAAGGTGGGAAATAGAAGTCCGTCCTTGGCTGGTACAATGCTTCCATGTTGTATTGGCAATGCAAGTTGCAACCACGAGGCCTCCTACCACCACAGATGAAAAAAAAAAAAAAGAGGCTCCCCGGCAAGGGAAACTCAGGTGCAAGTCACCCTACTGCTGGCTGGAAACCAACCCTCCAATCAGCCCCTCCTCAAGCTCCAAAGCACACCTAAAGCATCAAAGCCTATACCATGATGCCGTATCAAAAGCGTGCATGGAAGATGGGACGATGGCAGAAAGAGGAGGGAGAGCAAGCTTTGCCAAGGCACCTCTACACATGAGTAAAATGACCCAAAGGGCAGTGGAAATGAGGGTGTCCCACCTCTTTATATAGGCTGCCCGACTCCCCCAATCATCACTTGCGACCCATAAAAGGGGAATATGAACAATTACTGACTAATTTTGGCGCTCAACTATAGTGAACCAAATCAAGTTCGATCGACACAATCTAGAAACATCACTAAGACGCTATCAAGAGAGTATAACCTCACAAAGCCAAGCACTACCACACAAAAGCCATCACTCCCTAGATCCATACATAAACTCAGGAGATGACCCTCAACACTCTAACAATTCCTAAGTTTACCCATCAATTGCGCATGCCCTTGGTTATGCGTTGGCCGACCATAGTAGTAGTCACCATACAACTTCAAGTTAAAGGAGGCTTTGGGGTATTTACCCTAGCACAAGTTTAAAAACCTTTATTTATCATGGAATGAAATTTTTGCCTGCCCTACCTACCATCATTTGCCAATATAATATATGGCCTGGCACATAAAGAACCCACACGTTGGCTTTGTTTTTTTTGTAAATCTGCTTTGATTAATTTACAAGTGGGAAACCTCAAAGCGAGGAAAACCCACGAAAAGAAAGGGATACAAAAAGTGGAGCACTGTGAGGCTCCGAAGGCTAGAATCAGTCAAACTAAATCTTGTAGGTATCAAGAGTGATGTCTCCAGTGTCATAAGCAAAATGCAGCGCTTGACCAAGAGATAATTTGAAATAAGGAAAGGGGTCAACATAAGTGCCTTGGAACATTAAGGAGTTCCTATGGTGCCAGATGGCCCACAGAGTCCAAAATCTGACCCAGGTGAAGAACATCGCAAACTAAGATTGCTGTGACTGGAGCACCCCAAAAAGCCAAAAGCGTCTGTGAAAAGAACCGGAAGGAAAGCGCAGTCGAAGAGCAGTCGACACTTGCCGAATGAAGGCTCTGGAGTGGCGACAACGCCCATTGGCATTTGTCCAGTCACCCACCAAGCTTGCTAGAAGCAAATACAAGGCCTTTTATCTCATCACACTTTCATTATTGTGTCCAGCATTTTAGTATAGATTTGAATTTTTTGAGTACCATGGTCCTTCTCTAACTCTATATCTCCTCTCCTCCACCATCTCATGCCGCTATGCACTTAGGCACACATTGAGGAATCAGCAAGCCTACTTAGACAGATAACTTTCAATCAAGGTTTTCACTCACATAAGTCTATTTCAACTTCTTTCTACGTTGATTCGGGCAAAATATCCCCCCCAAAAAAACCTGAGACAATGTGGACATCTGTACTATATGGAGACAGCTTCTACCCGGAATAATGGCATGCAATGTCCTTTTTCTTTGTAGTAATTGTTATGCACTCTATTTTAGACACTTTTTTTAGAACAAAATAAACATATTCAGTAATCTAACAAAAACATAAAATCCAGGACCAATGTGATGGAGTTATCGAGAGTCTCACATTTAGAGTTTTTGAGAGATACACAAAGTAAAGGATGAAGACAGATACCTCTACCATGGAGCAATTGTTCGGGCGCAGCACTCCTTGGTCAATTAAGGTGTCTCGGACATGATCCTTATCATCACTTGAGCTTTGGTCAGTTTCCTCAATAGTCCTCTTAATATCAATTGTTCTCAAATTTTGTGCAAGTTCTTCAACATGTTCTGTGTGCATCAGCAAAGAAGCGCAAATATGACCTTGCAGTAATTCTTGGGATACCTATGTACAGAAAGTTGATCAAATACATGCAGCCATCAGTTGCTCACCTAAATCATTGTGAAACCTCCCAGATATAGATAATCGGTCATCAACATCAATTCCATCGAACTTGTTATTATTGTTGATATTCATGTGCACTAGTTCCTTGATATCCTCACTTCCGTGCATCTCTACAGGCACCAAGCTCAAATCTTCTAGCTCCAAGGTGACCATCATTCTAAAATTAGCACTGGGCCCTGGCTCCTAGCCTGAGGATCTCCACAATGAACGTTCTATGATCCTGCACATGTATAAGGGAACTACCAACAAATGAAACTTGATTCATCTCTTACAAAGCACAAAAAAGAGCAGCCAATTTGATAACCTTTGAATCGGCCATTAAAGAATCGTTGAATGCACAATTAAGAAATTTAGTTGGAATGATTGAATTATGTGCAAAACAGTAGAATGGTGCCCACTTCCAAAAAGACACTATCGAAAACAACCCAAATAGAGGTGTCGAACCAGGAATCTGTCTTGGAATCTGTTGTCAAATATCTATGTAGAGTTTAAACTAAGCAAGGCCGCCCAGCAAGACAGACACAATGCAGACGTACTTTAATGCAGCATCGATGCCTTTTATGGGTTATAACGGCTCACCATTTTCACTGGGTTGAGCTGAATACACAGCTAATTAGATGACCCCGTCAACATTGTGCGCATATATCAGAAATTTCGAAATAGTTGTAGGCCCACACGTGTGTGGGTGATATTGTGTGTGTGTGTGTGTGTGTGTGTGTGTGTGTGTGTGTGTGTGAGAGAGAGAGAGAGAGAGAGAGAGAGAGAGAGAGAGAGAGAGAGAGATTTACCTGTCTCGTCAGCTAAAGGTTCCTCCACGGAAGACGATCTTCTCAGCAGCTCGCTGCTCCTACAAAACCAAACCTTAGATATAGAAATCACAGAGAGAGAGAGAGAGAGAGAGAGAGAGAGATCAATTCACTGAGGCGCCATTACTGAGCACGTACAGTGGAAGCAAGTTTGAAATAAAACACTCTTTTATGGGGGGAAGAAGAGCCCTCGGTTCAAATACTTACAAGTTACCTACCTACCTACTGTGCAAAAAAGTAACCTACAGTTCACACCCTTGGGCCTAGACAAGGTTGCCCGAAAGTTTTATGGTCGCTCACCGTGGGTTGGCCTAGGCCCCACACACACACATCTATCTATACTAAGTATAATGGGGGGTTGGGGGGGGATTCCGGCCCCACCTCCCTACCACCCGTCAAAAGCTCCTTCAAGCGGCGATGTGGCCTGCAGCTTCAGGAGCATAGTGATGCACACAGAGAGAGAGAGAGAGAGACAGTCGAAGGCCGTCGGCCGCACTAGTACAACATATGAGGAGATTGAAATTCTAAGAACCCTACATGACAGGTGGCAGTGTCTCTTGCCTCTGGCAGTCGATGCAAGCTAGCAACCTATGTTCATTAATCATATGCGCAATTCGACTCCATCTCACCTTTCAACGTCCAGAGAAGAAGAGAATCCTTAAGGTCGTAGCATCCAAGAATAATCCCAAGAGACAAGAGACGGGTCTTTTATAAACAGCTTTCCATTACAAACACAAGTCGCGCAACAGACAACCACAGACTATTGTCAATCTTCGACACTTAAAGAGCTCTATTGTCATCTCTCTCTCTCTCTCTCTCTCTCTCTCTCTCTCTCTCTCTCTCTCTCTCTCTCTCTCTCTCTCTCTCTCTCTCTCTCTCTCTCTCTCTCTCTGTGTGTGTGTGTGTGTGTGTGTGTGTGTGTGTGTGTGTGTGTGTGTGTGTGTGTGTGTGTGTGTGTGTGTGTGTGTGGGTTTGCCAAGCTCCCTGATATATCAAACTACATAACAGACTAGACATGCTAACAAGTGTTCGCGAAGGACTTGAGGTAAATGATGATGAGCGCCTAGGAGTATTATGACCACAAATAATAGCAGCATGCAGGAGCTCCTCAAGGGCTAAGTTATGATCAAGGACAAAACGACCATCCCGTATACACGACATAGTACCAGATTGAGTTACTAGAGGCAAAAGTCCTACTTGAAGGAGAAGCCCAACTCACAAATTGCAAGTCCAAATTGAGAGCCAAAGTGTCGTCCTGGAAGAATAAGAGCTCATCATTCAGTCTTTGAGCAGTTGAAAAGAGCCAAATTGAAGGGCGTAGAGCATGAGGCAAAATAACTCTTAGTTCTTGCTACGGTCAAGAGCGCGAAGGCCTGCAAAATACACAAATACCATGCTGCAAGTGATAAAATCAACAGATTTGCATACCTAGTGAATCGCACGGGCACATAATGAAAGCTATTCACGATCTAAGAGTGACACACACACACACACACACACACACACACAGCGAGAGAGAGAGAGAGAGAGAGAGAGAGAGAGAGAGAGAGAGAGAGAGAGAGAGAGAGAGAGAGACATGCCAGTGCACCTCCTAGAGCAAAGTGCTACACAAGCACGGAGAGAGAAGAGGTCAGATAGGAGAAAAAAGACACAGACACTGGGTGCAATCTCCCCCCATGCAAGAGTAAGCATTTTTCTCTTGCATGTATTTCTTTATAGATTTCTTGAATGCTCAAAATGAATACAAATTGTCCGTCCGGACATAAAAGGACCATACCTCATAACGAGCTCTTTAATAATACAATATCTAAACTTGATATCCTTTTGCATTTTCCATCGATCGCTTATGCGTTTGCCACTGTCAGCTACACTAAATAAATACTTTGTCTTTTCCATTACATAGCTCTTCGTTAGAAAAAGCAACTATCCTCAACTACTAAGTTAAGAATCTGCAAATCATACTTATCGAAAACAAAGTTATTTTTCAAAAATATCATATATAGAAATAAAAACTCATAAAATCGGGATATCATTGATCATGGTCATCCTTCAATAATCAATTCTCATAATTTTCAAGTTCAATTTGATAAAAATTGTCAGTAACCACGAGAAAAGGCAGTATATATGCCATATATGAGTATCAGGATATCATTGATCATGGTCATCCTTCAATAATCAATTCTCATAATTTTCAAGTTCAATTTGATAAAAATTGTCAGTAAACGATCATCATAAAGCAAATCCAAATCCAAATCCAAATTACCATCATCATACACCCGGTTTGACAAAATCATAAATTTAAATTCCAATTTGATAAGCACTATCGACAACAACCAATCATCATAAAGCAATTCCAAATCCAAATTACTTTCATTATACACCACCCGGTATAACAAAATCATGCTAGGGGCAATGGTGGCTAGCCATTGCAACATTATTTTGTAATCGGTGTTGCTTAAATCAATGAATTGACACCAATCAATCATGCTGCTTAAATCGGTGAATATGCACTTGTGTTACCTAAACCATATTGTTTAAACTAATGAATCTGTTTTCCATCGTGTACTATTTAAATTGGTGAATTTGCACTAGTGTTGCCTAAATCGGCGAATCTACACTAGGATGTGCTGTTTAAATTGGCGAATCTGCACTAGTGTTGCCTAAATCGGCGAATCTACACCAATCAATCAACTTTGTACCTGAAAGTAATGCCATCTTGAGCATTAGTTGCCTTTGTAGAATTCATTTGGCTTCAAAATCTCGAGCCAAACAAAGGTTTGAATCACAATCATGACTGTGGTTGTACATCCCGGGTACCGAGGCAGCTAATTGAGTATTGGTATTGCCATCCTTGTCCAAATGACCTTTGTTGTTGTTCTCTAGCAAACTCTGCCATTTGCTTTTGACTTCACAAACTTGAGCCAAACAATTTGCCAGGTTCCTTGAGAACTGTGCCGGTGTATAGGCCGCTAAATAGATGGTGGACGATCCGTTATCCATAGCCACTTGTTGCGTTTGGCCGTTGTCGTCGCGGGCGCTCGAGCAAGGGGAGGCCTCATTGAAGCTGCAAAACTTGGTATTTCGTACCTTCTCACACTCCAATAGGCTGCAAAAAATCTCCTTGTTGCTCCAAATTCCAAGCCGCAAGGCCGATCCACTCCTCTGCACTAATCCCAAGGTGCTCCGCACCCTTTGCAATCCCTCTCTTCAACTCCAGTTTTCCCGCTTCGCACGACTTTGCTTCCAAGGTGAAAAATCTCCAGGCCAATCCCAAGCTGATGGTGTCCTCTTCGTCTCAAAAGCTTGAGCTTTGAAGCTTTGATGTCCCTCTCTTAAGGTCTGATTTACTCGCCTACAAGTTGCTCCTCACGGCACTCGACACTGCCCTTGCTGGATCTCCAAGCCTCTATAGGTGTTGGCCCACTATCTGTGTTTTAAAAATGATTAGTAGGCACTCACCATGTGAAGCAAGCTCCCAGTGGTGGGGGAATTTGTGCCAACAATCAGCGTTTTGAAACGCTCGGGGGGGGGGGGGGGGGGGGGGGGGGGGGGGGGGGGGGGGGGTTCACTACCGGCCACAGTGTTTTGGAACGCGAAGCAGAGAAGTACTTGGGGGGAGGCGTTGTAGAGCACAAGCCCTTGCGTTTCACAACGTAGGGCAACAAGAAAATTTCGGCACTGCTAGCGATGGGAGATGATGGTTGTGGCGTCTCAAAAGCCGTGTGCAAGGAGGGGAAGTGCCTAGCAGTCGTTGCCTGACAGCATTTTAAAATGCATGGGATAGAGGGAAAATACAGCGCTGCTGCCACAACAGCGTTTTAAAATGCTAGGAGGAAGGCTCTTGGCACCGTTGCACACAACAGTGTTTTAGAATGCAAGGATGGAAGAGGGGAGTCTTCGGTGTTCTTCTCTTCTATGGTTCTCCACTCCAAGGCCTTCAAGGAGCACACCACTCTGATACCATGTCAAACTTGACAATGCAGAAGCGTAGAGACCAAAGGGGAGTGAGCACGAGAGAGAGAGAGAGAGAGAGAGAGAGAGAGAGAGAGAGAGAGAGAGAGAGAGAGAGTCTCCTGAACCAATCAACCTTGGCAATGAATAATTGAATGTGTATACAATGGAGGCAAGGGGTTGCTTATATAGCAATCCCAATAAATTTCCCTTGAGAGTTCACTTGAGATGCCTAAACTTTAACAGTATATTATATCAAAATGCATCGAGAGATTTTATAGCTGGAGGTTCTCTAATATGATAGCATTGTACTTAGAGTTATATGCAAAAGTGTGTCTCAAAGACAAAGTACTAAAGGTGATTTCTTGTTAAATTTAACCACGGATTTAAATATACACTAAATAGATTAACACTTTAAAAGCCCTTAATTACAAAATCTTTTATGATCTTTTATGTTTGTGCCGATAAAAGATAATGGAATCGTTACATAAAATTGAGAATTGGTTTGTAAAAGTGGGCAGACATTAGATATTGAGCTTGAATTGAAGCGGTAGTAAGATCAAATAATAACTCAAATGAAAAATTAGTCATGGTGCTTGATTTAGACAACTATTAGAAAATATATCCCTAAATATGACCTTCAGTTACATGACCTTATACTTGGTAACGAGTCATAATATTAATAATCAAGAGCTAATCTATAAAGGCTAACCAAGCTAAGGAAATACACAAACATATGATGACTAATGATCACCTAATTACATATGCTAAAGTAGGGCTCATGATACAAAGGTTTTTGATATCAAATTTTAGCATAGGAGAAGTAATTCATTAAAAAATTTCTATCTACAAAGAAGTAATAAAATCGACATAAGATATGTCATACAAAAGTAAGAAAATGAAGAAATATTAAGCAATATACAATATCGATTTCAATACTGCATGGTAGAGCGCTAAAAATAATCACAAAGGTATCAAAGACTAATATTAGATCACTAGTACATTGTAATAGGTGCAATCCTGAACCATGGGGCCAATGGCTGGTCGAAAGTGTAAGGACACATCAATTTTCTTATTTCAGTAGATAACTATTGTCATATATGTATGCATATTCTAATCATTGAGGTAGTGATCAACACATAGTATAGAGAGTATAAGAGGATTCCGACTAGTGGCCACAAGTTTATTTGATCTTAGCTTGTATGTTGGATTGGGGCTAGACCTTAGCATTTAAAAAAAAGGAAAACTTGATGATGTGCAAAAAAACACTAAAGCTATTGGAGATACACAACAATGTTCTGAGGTGCTTTGGATAGGATTGAATCTTTGGATAACCTAATTATATATAGATGAAGGTGATATATGCCCTCACTCCCTCTGTGGTTTTCCCTGAACCAATGTCGCTAAGCACAACTAGAAATTGGTTATTTTGCGTTTCTCTAACCATCTGCTAATAGGTCAGATTGTGAATAATTTGTGCTTATGCTTGTATTGATAGCTTTGACCATTGGTTGAATGTGGGTACCGTATCAAATACATCCTTCTTCCACTCTTGCAGGCCTTGCATAGTGAATCCTCGTGAATCCTACACCACGAGGGTCACAATAGGATATCGTTACACAAAGACAATCTAGATTGTGTTATGCTAGTTTTCTAAAGTGACCTATGTGGCTTTGATAAAAAGGGAGAGAGCTCAATTTTTTTTGTCCCCATCATTGCCATTAAGATGGGTGTCCATCGGAGATCTATGCATGGAGCCATCATTTTGGTGGAGAGTCCTTTCGTTAGCATGATTGTGGCTATGAACCCTTCTATATTCATCGTTATTGTCATGGTTTCCATGTCTTTTACAACTTATCTCAGGTTGATCAACCTAGAGGTTCATTATCATCTCTTGTGTGAAGTCTGCCAATATGATGATTGTCACACTTCTGTTCTCATGTCTACCATGACTATTTTGTATGTATCAGCATATGAGGGAGTTGGTGGTCACGTGCGGTTGGCTATAAGATGCACGCTTCGCTTTGCGGTCCCATTGGGAGTTCTAAACAAATAGTGGAAGGAGGAAAACTTGGTGAATGTAGTCAAGGAAGCACTGGGCATGGATGGAGGTGGGTTGCGTGTTGGATTCATAAAAACAAGTTGGCTAAAGAGGAAGCTTGGTTGGTTATCGAGTGGTGGTGATGGGAAGGTAGACACCACCCACCAAAGACCATCGAACAACTAGGGGATGAGGGGATAGTGTATGGAGGGAACTAGAGAGAGAGAGAGAGAGAGAGAGGGGGGGGGGGCTAAAATTGATACGTGGAAGATGGAAGTGTGGGTGGGTAATTTTTTTTCAAGCGAAAAAAAGGAAAAAATGCATATTGTTCTGAGAAAAAATGAATAATTAAAAACCTGATGTTGCAGATGATGTGCGCCCCCATTTTTCATGCAAGGAGGAGGCAGGTAGGTCATGGTGGGTGGGTGGCACGTAGGACATGTGTGGGCAAGGAGGGTTGGTTACGATAGACCACGAGGGCATGACCACGCAAAAATGAGTGGAGAATGGGTGCGGCCATTGTATTGGTGGTGGTGGTGGTGCATGCAGTTCAGGCAACGTGTGTAGCCGACGAATAGTGGATGGGGTGCATGTAGAGTGGCTCAAGCAAGCCAGCAAGGGAGTGGTAAGTGACCAGAGTGACACATCCCATAGTGATGATAGACCTACCACGGTTGGGGGTCAAGGTGTTGTTGTACAACCCCGTTGTCTGATCTGCTACCCGTCATGCTAGTTGTTGTTATCCTCAACTTTAACACAACATATTTTTCTTTTGTCTTCATGGACCACGAGCCCATGTCATCCAACTTCCCCACGCCTATGCAATAGTGCCACCAGAGCAAGATTCTTGTAAGTCCCTCGTGTTGGGCATGGCTTTGTCCACCCTAGGTCCCACTATCAGCTCTTTTATCTCTGTTGTAGCTCCCCTCTTCTCATCCTCACCACCAATGCCAATGTACATGTGTGTAGCTCCACCAATCCATGGACAGAAATATCATGTGGCAATATCCTACTATTGGACAGTTTTCCTGATCCTGCCACTTCATTTCGACACTGACACCACCTACAAAGTAGTGCCATTCTTCCTTGACTTATTGTCGCTTTCAAACTTTGTTAATTTGAACCCCCATAATCCATTGAACGCATTAGTTCACTTTCCACAATTATTTGATGTATTGCTCCCATGTAGCGAAGCAAATCCTCCTCCTCTTCTTTGTTTTCTAATTCTCTCTACGTCTTAGACTTTCATGGTTGATTTGGTGTTGTATGCACCTTGTTAAAAATTCTCTAGTACTTCTTCTTCTTCTTATCAATAAGCTAGATGTTAAATCTTCTCCTGATCCTAGCCTATTTTCTTAAAATCTAGCACTCATGATATCAATCATACTATCATGCAAACAGTCACCCACACATACATGAGATACTAGCACATATACAATTTATATCAATTTTATCTCTTGCTACTTTGCCTACATACTTGGGTTACTCTTGCTTTCTCTTCTATTTCCATATTATCACAAAGTAAACAAATTGTAAGACTTAGCTTCAATTGTGATGATGCCAAAACTTGTCAAAAAGTGAATTGGAGCATAGCGTTGAATTTTGATACGCAGTAGTGCTTCCTCATTGATGACACCGATACTCTATCTCAACTTCTATGTTAAATCTCCATCTCACGGCTGCCACATCTCCCAAGAGCATCACCTCGCTTTGATACATTGCTATAAACGGGAGTGTAGAGGGCCTCCAAAATACACAAATAGCATGCTGCAAGTGATAAAATCAACATATTTTCATACCTGGTGAATCGCACGAGCACGTAACCAAAGCTATACACGATCTGAGAGTCACACACACACACACACACACACACACACACACATAGAGAGAGAGAGAGAGAGAGAGAGAGAGAGAGAGAGAGAGAGAGAGAGAGAGAGAGAGAGAGAGAGAGAGAGAGAGAGAGAACACATGCCATTGCACCTCCCAGAGTGGAGTACTACATAGGCATGAAGAGAGAAGAGGTTGGAGGGAAGAAGAAAAAAAACAGACACTAGGTGCAATCTCCCCAAGTGCAAGAGTGAGCATTTTCCTTTTGCATGTATTTCTTTATAGATTTTTTGAATGCTTAAAATTAATTCAAACTGTCCGCTCAAACATAGAGTGACCATACCTCGTAACAAGCTCTTAAATAATATAATATCAGTAAACTTGATATCCTTTTGAATTTTCCATTGACTGTTTATGCTTTTGCCACCTGTCAACTACACTAAATATATATTTTTCCATTTCAATTACAATTCTGACCTCCCTTCTAGATGGATCAAATAAACCACCCTTCTCTCTCTCTCTCTCTCTCTCTCTCTCTCTCTCTCTCTCTCTCTCTCTCTCTCTCTCTCTCTCTCTCTCTCTCTCTCTTTATGTGTAGCTACACATGGAATTTGCGGTCAAACTTATGTGAGTATGCGAACAAATTAGTTGCTTGAGTGAAAGTGTTAGTTGTGATGGGTCCATTGGCCATGACTCGAAGGTTGCAACCAAGGGGAGTATTGTGCATTAACTATAATGACTCTCCTAAGAAGCTCTCTTAACACACATAAACATCAACTACTTGCACAATTTTGAACACCTACACAAATGCATAACCCATAATTTGGTCTAATGCTACTATGAACTCACCATGATCACGTGTGTCTATTGCCATATAGTGATATATGCGTAGAGAAACATGAGGGGAGTATGGGGCAACAAGAATCATAACAGGCAACCCCATGCTGGAATTATATGAGAGGCCACTATGACCTCACCATGATCACGCGTGTCTATTGCCATATAACGATACTTCACCATGATCATGCGTGTCTATTGCCATATAATGATACTTCACCATGATCACGCGTGTCTATTGCCATATAACGATATATGCATAGAGAAACATAAGGGGAGTATGGGGCAACAAGAATCATAACATGCAACCCCATGCTGGAATTATATGAGAGGCCACCAACTTCAAAATGAAATTTGTATCCCAGATGATATTTGTTATGCTATGAGGAGCTTTCCAGAAGGTTTTTTGATGGAATTGTTTTGTTGGAGAAAAGAGTTAATGGCTACTTCTGTTTGGCCCACACACACATACATACTGCATACAATGTACCGTATGTAACTCTCTTGTCGCAAGCAAGCACCTCAATAGGGCCAACATTATTTCCTTCATGTGTGTCACATTACATATGGACATTGGGATCACATCAGCACTATAATTATCAAATGTAATGTAGCTGGAAAAATCAATGCGGAGAGTGCACACAATGCGGATTCAAAACCAATGCAATCTTTTTGTGTGCTACAAGTTGATAATACGGAGAGTGCACACAATGCGGATTCAAAACCAATGCAATCTTTTTGTGTGCTACAAGTTGATAATGGACATTGACTTCATAACAAGCTTCTTAATGTGGGCAAAGGGTCACCTTGGGCGTAAACTAGGTTTGGAATGGAGAGAGCTTTGGAGTGAACTTTTTCCCTCTTTTTGCTTACGTATTGTAGCTCAATCCAAAAGGTTTTAAAGCAAGTTTTTTTTTTCCTTTTCTCCCTCTCCTTCAATCTCTCTCTTGCTCTGCTTCAATCTCTCCCTCTCTCTCTCTCTCTCTCTCTCTCTCTCTCTCTCTCTCTCTCTCTCTTTCTCGCTCTCGCTCTCTCTCTCTCTCTCTCTCTCTCTCTCTCTCTATATATATATATATATATATATATATATATATATATATAGATAGATAGATAGATAGATATAGATATATCTCTCCCTCTCCCCCCCCCCCCCCCTCGCTCTCAGCCCAAGTGGGTTTTGAGAGAGAGAGAGAGAGAGGGGGGGGGGGGGGGGGGGGGGGGGGGGGGGGGGGGAAGGGGATATACACACACACGGATAAAGAGAGGGAGAGAGAGATAGAGAAGGGGGGAGAGAGATAGAGGGAATATAGATATATATATATATATATAGAGAGAGAGAGAGAGGGAGAGGGAGAGAGTGAGACTTGCTTTGTTTTTGTATCTCTCTCTCTTTCTTATTCCCTCTCCCTCTTCCTATATCTCCCCACCCACCCACACACACACACACACACAAATATAATGCCCACATAAACTTGATTTTTTTACCACGGGCTGATGCACCTATATTTTGAGAAACCCTCTTTGTCCATATGATGCTCTTCTTTAAAAAATCCCATTTACAAAAATTGAAAAGGCCTAAAAGGCTTGAGGTTTTATCATCTCCTGCATGTCTAAAAACGTGTGGGGAGCCATCATTTATTGGTGTGATGAGCAAAATTCCCCACCACTTGGCAGATACACCTTGCGCATATATGGTTTCACTTGCAGGCGGTAGCCCCCACAGAAAAACGACTCCACCACCACCTTTTGCATGCATAGCCATGGATTTAAAAGAGGTGTTCTCTTTGGACTTGGTGCAAGCAGAGACATACTACCTAGAGCAACAATACTCTTGGCTTCACATAGCAGTTATTGGGTCCTTTTTCCTACATTCAACATAACCCAATAGCTATGGAGAACACTACTCATGTGCCAGCTTCCTACTATAAGGAATTTTCTTTGCATAGTATTTTTGGTTGACATCTATAACATGTGGGCTTCTTTTGTGACACTTGTCTTCCACTGACTAACATAATTTTCATTTGTTGGCTGTGATGGTGACAGGTATAGAGGAAACCCTTACCCTAAATGATTCCGCAAATTGATTTCTCTATTGTTTGTTGATGGCATGCTTATGTATCATGATTAATTTCTAGATTTTTCTTCTCATTAAACAGAATGGTATGCTTTTCTCCATATGTTGCCCATTTGAAGAGCCTTGGTCTCTTGTAATCTACAAACACACACTTGTGGTGATAGTAATAGTTTTTGGTTACCTATCATCTTTAAACTTTTGATCCCTTCTCTCTTGGCTCACTCAATTTTTTTTTCTACAGGCAAGCTTAGGTGGATGGGATGTTGCAACTTGCAGCCCTAGGTTATGATGGTAGCTTACCGGCTCCTCCCTCTATTGTGCAAGGCCTACTTCTTTGCATCAAGGATCCATCTTTTAATAAAACTTTGATGGATGCAGATAAGGCCGCTTTGGCTTTGGATGACACTACAGATTTACTGGTGCTTGCTCAATTGGATATCCCGGCTTGGCTCAATATAAATGTGTTGGCTAAAGATAGTTATGCAGCTGTTGTTTCAAGGCTCATGAATATTGCTACTAATCTTTTGGAATATCCAAGAGGATGATGGCAGGGAACTCCGTGAATGGCTCGAGAACTCCCCTCATATTATGGGGAAGTTTATGGATATGCATGGCAAAAAGCTTCGTAATGACCCCCTTATCAAACGAGGAAGAAACATCTACTCCAAGGAGCCCCATCCTTGTCTATCTCACCTTCCACCACATCTTCAAATTGGCGGATCCCTGATGGTCTTGATGAAGGAGAGGTAGCTAATACTACAAAAAACTTCTCCAAAAATACCCCTCACTTGGTATTGCTGAAAAGCCCTTTGAAACCTACACAAACCCATATATTCGTGCTCGATTGTTGGAGGTCTATTTGAGTGATGTTAATCACAAGCCATGGACCCTTGGCAATTTTGCCTTACTTGCCCCTTTAATTGAAGGCCTGTTGCTCACACTCATTAATGATAGGGATAAGGAGGCGATGAAAATTGGGCTCCAACAAATTTTACATAATAACTGCTCCACCACTATTGAATCTTATTTAATGGCATGCCTATTTTCTATGAGCAGCTTTGAAACCCAAAGTTGTAATGCCTCTATGGGATGTCTTCTTGGACTCAAGGGATTGATCAGCACTACTGGCTGGGATTCTAACTATACAACCCAGCTTTGGAATGTGCATCGCCATTCATTAAGTGTGGATGTGACCATGTGGGAGAGGGGGATTTTTGCAAGGATGGTAACATCTTATGGTTTGACCATGCCTCGTGGATGATTTTACATAACCTGTCTTCTACCGTGATAAACTCAAGGATGCAGTTAAATAGGTGGCGTTGTTCGAGAAGTTGCATGCTTCCAATAGTAGCCTCTCTGAGGTAGATGCCTTCATTAGAAAGGCTATCTCCCCGAGCAAGGATATGTTGCATGATGGTAGGACTCCTAAGTGGGCCCGAGGTGAGTTCCAAAAACCTAATCGCCGTAGGGGAAGGCATGCGGGCACTAACAGGATGGCTTATTCTGCTCCTCCCCCTAATCCAAATTGGAATGCCACATCCCCAGTTCATTTTGCGGGTAGTTGCATGACCCCGACAACCTCTCATACCCCTAGCTTCCCTGTAAACCTTGGACAGCCATCTGCCAATTCTAACGATAGGCTTTTAACCGAAGCTTCCTTCTTAGTGCTAAGTCACTGCTTTATAACTAATAATTGCTTACTGTTGTAGGTTTCAAAGAAGCTACTAGACGTTTAGCTTTAGTTCCATGCAAAGAAAAAAGGATTGCCTTTTTATTAATGTCTTTTACTGCATCTCTCTGATGGACTTACCCACTCTGAGAACTTTTTTTGAGGTTTTCTTTTTTGGCTTCAACTTTGTTTTGTCCCCATCTTGGGAGAAGTGTATGTTCACGTGGAGCTTTAAACCTTCCCTAAAGCTTTTACTTTATAATCAGAAGCATGTTTTCACTACTACCTCTGAGCTTTCTCCTTGTTCTTGTACCCTGACCGACCTTGGGTTTGTAGCTAATCTTGGTCATGTATTGACAGGAGTAGAACACCTACTAGTTCCCCCAAGGTTAAGAAAGTACTCATGTTCGGGTTAAATCACATACCCTCTTGCACCCCTAATCTGCATGAGGCATATGAAGAGATTTTTTCGGTCATGTTAAGATTTTTGTCTGAGAAAATTCTCGTCTTGCCCCCTTGGCTTGACATCATTACTGTTGGGCTAGCTTTTTATGATTATTGTCTTGGCTGGCTACCTCAAAAATTTAGTTATGATCCTGATGTGGATATGAATGTCATCTTTAATGCTCTAAAAAATCGATATCTTATTACATCCATTGATAAAGCCCCTAACAACCCACTTATTTGTAAAACACTTGTACAAAAGGAAATTCAACAAAGGCTCACTAGCAGTGACTTCTCTCTTTGCTCAGAAGACCCTTCTGAGATTATAAAGGATATGATTAAGAGGATGAATATACCTTCCTTAACACCTCTGCCCTCCCTAATGGCGTCTTTCAAATTACACAAAAATAGTTTCAGGTGGCCTGTGCGCTCCTTGCCGCACTGTCGAAGCAAGGGACTTGCCGATACACCGTGTGCGAGCCACAAACGGCTCCAAGCACACAACAAGCCTAAACTAGCAAGCTCAAGAGAACAAAGGGTGTGTCACTCACCGCTCTACGCTCGCCTTCGTGGTGGATTCCTCGCCGCGATGAAGAAGAAGCTGCAGTCGTGCCACGCTCAACCGCTTCGCCGCCGTCGTGCCTTCGTAATGCTCGATCGCACACACATTCTCCCTCTCTCTCTCTCTCTCACACACACACTCACACAAGGAGGTGAAGAAGAAGAAGATGGAGATGGAGATGGAGCAAGAGCACTCTTCTATTGCACAAATGAGAGAATGAGTAAAAATTAGGTTTAGTTGGCTTTTATAGGAGCTCACCCCATTCACACTTGGGCGCCCATGCTTAGCCAACTAATCCCTTGAATGTCCAGTTAGAGTGCGCCTCTCATCGGCGATCACTCTTACCCTTTTCCTATTGGTCCGACAAGCCCGGTGCCTGACTCTAAATAATACAACGTTTATAGATCATAGGGTGTCCGTGTGCCGTGAGGGTTAACATGCCCCCCTTCCTGATGTAGATTCCGTCCTCGGAAGCTATTGAGTTGAAGCTGGTTCGTCGAGGTGGAAGAGCGTTTGAGATGAATGTCCTTAGCCTTCTTCAGTCACTGCAAAATCAAACAACATTGGCACAGTAATTGCATTCTCTTAAAAAGCATATGCAGTTTTAGGTAGACAAATTGATTGGTCAAAGAATTTCAAACAATTTGTTAGCAATGAACATTAAATTGCAATGTAATCAAATGCATAAACAGATGTAAAGGTAGAAAATTAAACAAGTATGGGGTCGCTAATTTGACGGTCGAAAGGCACTAGAGATCGAATATTAATACCATGGGTAAGCTTCTTAATTATCTGTGGTCAATTAAGTTGTTTAATCGCGAGAGCCAAGTATTCATGTTCGAGGGCTGACTAGAGGCTATATCTAGAAAACCTTGTAGTTAAGCTATCATAAAAGGAATTTCTCATGAAATCATCGCCTGACTGATTACTTTTTCTTTGACCCCCCAAGGTCTTTTCACATTGATTCAATTATGATGTGTGTGCTTATTTTGTATGCCTTGGGTTTTTTGCTTTTCAAGGAAAAGCGCCCACGCTGGGAACCTCTAGGGCTCTAGTACCATAGGCAATACATGTGAGTGAAGTACCAATTCAAGCCAGGATTTCTCTTCCAGCGTAAGATTTTACATTGTGGCACTTTGATTTTTTGTTTGTTCATTTTCAACATTTAAATTTTGTAACTTTGGGGGGTCATATAACACTGTTACCCTCCCCAGGCTCATCACATTAGTAAACTCCCTTTATAATACTTAAGCTAAAGGTCAATAGGGTTAAGCCCACTAGAAAGCCCTAGTACATTTCACACAATGCTGCCTAAATCGGATTAAGAACCTAAGTAACCATTGCTTATTAGGAAGGCATTCCCCATGGTATTAAGAGAAGATCTCTAACACCTAGCTTGGTCAAACTAGCTTAGTCGGACTGCTTGATTTTTACACCTAAACAAGTGATTATGACAAAACATTACATTGAATTAAATGTTTGATACTAATCCAATGCGCTGAATATTATGCTACCAATCACAATCAAAGCAGACAAACATGGATGCAAAAAAGATAAGGGCAATGCTGATGGACAAGAAACACCTGTTTGTGTTGATGGTCGCGCTTGATTTGAAGTGTGAACGAGAGAAAGGTTCCATGAACGTCCAAATCCTATCAATAGCAACACTCTCCTGTACACACTAGAAAACAAAAGGAATACCTCTAGGAGGCACATTAGTGGGAAAAGATAACTTCGCTAATCTCTCAACTCTAAAACAGAAACACTCTATCGTACTAATCTTACCTACCCTCCATCACTCAAGTGATGAGGATCAAAGGTGTTTTATGGCATAGGTTCTGTTTCACTGTACTAGATGTGACATGTGTAGGTTTGAGCCAATGTTTTGACTTTTAATGTGCATACTCGTTTTCTAATTGCTCTTGCTCTTTATTTTATTTTTTTGTGAGTATAAAGCTTTATATGTACATTCCCTAAGATTAGGAGATATAGAGGTCAGGGAAAAAGGTTGAGAGGGAAGCAAGTGAATGATGACTGTCAGCAAACACTCCCCCCTTCCTTGGGTAGATCATACCGTTTGAAATGAGCTTGTCACCCTTTGAAACCAATTGTTCCAGTTGGTAATAGGTGAGGATTTTTGCCCGTAGTTTTCTATTACCCTAGGTGCCTCGTCAAGTTGCAACGGTGGTAAGGTACTCTCCCAGGATCGAACTTGAAGTGGTTCATTAGGTGATTCTTGAACACTGGGAGGTGTGGATTCTTTTGTAGCTTCATGGAGGTCCACTACTATAGATGGAGGCTGTGTAGAAGCTTTTACTTCTATGGATGTATTACATGAGGAGCTAGAAGCTTCATGGGACTCCTCCATTCCTGAGCTAGGTGGAACAAATCGTTCTTTCTTTGGTACCCAAACTAGCTCGGGAGCGGGTGTATAGCATTCTGTGATTTTTTTCTTTCCACGATCATTGATTCGTTTTGGAGCTACGGGATTGGGCTCACTTGGGTCAGGTGTTAGGTAAGAGCACAATCTATGTTTTGGCACCCAGATTTGATCATTTCCTTGATAGTAGCCTTGGGCTTCCAATAGTCGTTTAGGGATCCATCGCAGCATTTTCTTACTTTTCTTGGAGCGAGTGGTACGTTTCTTACAAGGCTTCTGTTTTTTAGCACTAGATACGGTCGCTAAAGAAGCTTTAGGGACCCACTTGTATGTTTTCTTCGTTACATTAGGATGAGTCTTGTCGGAAGCGATATGCATTGCTTGTAGCATATTTAAGGGTACATGCATTTCATCCCCCTCAGGTGTTACCCAGGTCGTCCCCCTATTTCCCCAAGTGTCTATGGTTGATGCTAGGTGGACCCAATCCACATTGTCTGATTCCGTCATCCCAGGTAGGATATCCATATAAGGAGAATCTTGGCCAATGTCTGTATCCTTCTTACAAGTGTAACAATATTGTAGTGGGGCCGAGTGAACTGTGGTGTCAAAGCGATGATCAATAATGGTTTTACTCCCTAAGGGGTGTACCTTACCAGTCACCAAATCCACTCTAAGGACAGAGTCTTGGAATTGCAAATAGACATGATTTTTAGACCAATCGTGAACCATTTGTGCTTCCCTCATGAATGGTCGTCCTAAAATCATTTCATATGACATAAGGTGTTTAGAGAAATCCATTACAATGAACGTATGTCGTACCTTGTGTCCTAGAACTTTGATCTTAAGATCCTTGAGCATCCCCATAGGTTTGGCTATGGTACCATTTGCCATCTTTACCACAATGTTAGTAACACTGAGGCGGGGTTTTCCCATGGATTCCCAACAATCTTTTGTAACGATGCTAACTCCCGCACCACCATCAAGAATTCCCTTTATAGTTAATCCCTTGGTAGTGATGGGTAGGGTCGCATTAGACTTGTCGCCTTCAAAATACTGCCCTAATTCGTTAATGGGTACCTCGATCACAGACTCGTGTCCATCTAAGTCAAGTGATTGCACATGATTTTCCTCATCAATCATAATCGATTCAGGCCTATTTGGTTGCGCAAACTGTGGTAATCCCGTTCGTAGCTCTCCGTTAAGGAATGCTCGAAGTGCAAGGAATAACTCAGGATCTCCATACAGCTTTGCTATGATCGTGGTTCGAACCTCAGAAGACATGAAGTCCATTAGTTTGGCAACATTCATTGGCGTTTTGCAGGGTGTAGGTCCTTGACTAGGAACTGGTGAGGATGGAATCTCATATTCCTCAATGGGATCAGGTATTCCTTCGTTAAACATCCTTTCCAACAAGAAGGGTGTATGCTCACTTTCTGATGTCCCGTCCTCACTCCCTTCTTGGATGATACTAGATATGGCTAACGGTCTATGGTTCATGTGGGGTGGATGAACTTGCGTGGGAAACACTGTGTCATGAATTTTGACCTGCATGGGTTCTGGTTCTAGTTTCCTTTGAGTCTCCTCCACTAAACCTCTTAGATGTTTCACCTGCTCAATCTCGTCTACTGGGTTTGGGTACGTCCCAATCTTCTTTTTACGATTCTTCCCTTTTTGCCCCTGCGGTTTATCTTGGGGGTCTTGGATTGGATTTGGAAACACTTGTGGTGTTTTCAGAGGCTCTTTATGGTTTTCTCTTATTCGGTTTTCATTTGGTTCCATGTTACGGTTTTCTTTGTCGGTCTTTCCCTTTGTGGTATTGGTTCTAGTCTCCATTGTCTCGACTGAATCTGAATCATCCTCGAGGTCATTCATATACATGGGGTCATCTCCTGTTCCTATGTTTGTTTTGGAACTTGGCTTTGAATTTTTCGTATTCTGCGACTTCTTCCTTCGTGTCTTCTTTTTCTTTGCTTGGATAACTGACGTGGTATCTCTCTCTTCGAGGATATGGCCTGGCCCTTGAAGCATGGACTGTGTAATCGCATAAGCGGGTGCAACGGGTGGTATTGGCGATGTCACACTAGCAATTTCGACCAAATTCAGGGGTGTGATTTTAGGCGCATTTGGAATATAGGGGCATTGGGCAATCAAGTGATCTATGCCACAACGATTACATGTGAGTATTGGCATTGCAGACGTGCTCCCTTGATTCATTTGCATCTGTGCAGCATTCTTTTGCAGCCTAATAGGGCACTCCGCTACTCGATGTGGTCCACCACACTCGTAGCATTGAAGAGGTGGCCTCCTAGCCTGGGTGTTGATATTTTGACCTCTGGATGCGAGAGCAGCAGCTTGATAAACCGGCTTGACTTGCCCCCAACAATCTTCCATGTAGTATATAGGACACTCTTCCAATGTATCAAGTCCGTAGGCAATACTAGTGTCTATTTCCTCCTCACAGCCATCTGGATAAGCATTTGATGGCTCGCAACCCACTTGGTTCATAGGGGCGACTCTTGGATGCGGGGGCTGCGGTCCTAGCACAGGAGGTGGTAACGGTGTAGCTTGTACAACATTTTGAGATCTAGGGACCATGTGTTGCGGTAGTTGCTCAACAGGTGGAGCAGGCATCAATACAGGAGCTCGAGGCGCATCCGTCCAGGCTACAGGTGGTCTATTTGCCATCATACGTTTGATCATTAAACAATCCTTAGCTTGGTGACCATACCTACCACATGCGTTGCAAGTTCCATTAAATTTTACTCTAAACGTAGGGCACTCACTAGTGCTATGTGGACCTAAGCAAATGGAACACCATTGTTGCTCCCTTCTTGGATACATGTGACTATTTTGAGGGGGTCGATTATCCTTAAGAGACTCTTGGATTGCCTTGGTGAGGTCTGTCAAGAATGTCTCAAATACCTTTGGCTCATTGGCAATGGGCTTTGCAGTCATGGGTTCATACTCAATGGCTTGTGAGCTAGTGGATCTCGTGTCAGTAGACACCCTCATGCCTGCTATCATCAAGTTGTCCTCTAATTGGATTGCATTGGCAGTGACATCTTCCCAGGTTGTGATACCTCTAATCACTAGTCCATTATAGATTCCTTCATTCCTCAACCCTCGAATGAATCGATCAAGAAGTTGGTTATTGTTGAAGCGCTCATTTACAGGGCAGCGAGAGTTTAAGTGCTTTAGACGACTAATGAAGTCCCTTACTGACTCTCCTTCCTTACGTTCGGCCTTCTGTAGCTGAGATGCTACACCCCAAAGCACACCTTCTCGTATGTACTCCTTTAGAAACAACCTTCGAAGGGTAGGGTAGATTGTTTTCTCGTCCACCCTTAGGGTTCTATACCAATCTCCAGCCTTCCCACTTAATGTCAAGCTTAAGGCATTGCACTTATGTAGTTCGTTGCGTTCCCCTAAGGAATCACATACTTGTTCAAACACTTCAATGTGTTTCCTAGCATCTTCGTCCCCATTGAATTTTTGCGTGAGTTTGGCAATTTGTACTGCCTTACTTCTAGGCTCTCTATCAGATGCATGACGCATATTTTCCGCGATAGATCGACCTATGGTTTGAGCAAACGCTGCCAAGTCACCTATGTGAGGAGGCAGGGCCGGTGGAGGTACTCTTGGAATCATATGTGGGAGAGGAATGGGTACCGGTCTTGGCATATGTGTGGATGATGCAGGATATGGAACATAACCGGGCATAGGTCCACTCGGATAAGAGCTAGGGAGCGGCACTCGAGGAGCATAAGCAAGTGGTACAATTGGAGGTGTGGGGGCCATGTGTGCATAAGGGGCTAGAGGCACATACGGTCGAGGCCCCATATTAGGTACTACGACACTAGGTAGTGGCACTGCGCTAACCGTAGATGTCATCGATACATTCTCTGTCAGGCTTATCCCTGGAGTGAGCACTGTGTTTTCCTTAATAGAGGGTTGAGCCAAGTTAGGGAAGCTAAAGTTTTCGCTCGGAGGCTCAGATTGCATGGAGACCCCAGGTGAAATGACGTAAGATGGGTCCATGGGGCTCATTAGAGGAGTCTCCATTTGTGATAGAGTAGGCTATTGAGCCTTGCTCGTATCCAGAAATCTCATGGGGCCAGTTGAGAGTATATTTACCCCTCGGTTTTGCCTTTCTGATTGAATAATGCCATGGATAACATTACCGATCATTTTCTGTTGATCTTCGATGCTCGTGGCACTAGAGGTGGATTGTACAATCTCCATCCATCGTACATGGTAGACGTGGCCAGAGTGTAGATCCGTCAACACCTCAGTGTGGAGGTCGTAGGTCCAATGATCATTAATGAACCATCCTTCTAGAGTCGACGTGTTAACGGTTTCTTGTGAGGTAGAAGCAATATTGCTCCCCGTGGTTTTACTTGTCACCAACGGTACTCTAGAGGAAACTTCTGAAGGAGGCAGCTCAACAGGGCCTTCTTGGTAAGAAGTTGGTAGGATATCCACATGGACACTCTTTGGGGGTGTGGGGTCCACGTGCGATGTGAAAGGAGAGTCCACTTCCCCACCCCCTTCGTGTGCTTCATTTGCATCAGGTTCCGAGCGAGTAGCTCTACCTAATGTTTCCATGAAACGGCTAAACATACTAGTACTAGGCTGTGGAACTTCGGGAGGTGCATGGCCTTCTCTCTCAGTGTTTTGGGTAGGGTATGCTTCCATGATTTCTGAGTCGGAGGAGGAATCACTAGCGGCTATTTTAGGGTCTTGGGTGGTGCTACCTTGTGTCCCCGCTGAGGGTCTAGAGCTTATCGTGGATGGGTAATGGGTGTCCGTATGAACAGAGGCACCCTCAATATGCTCGTGTTCTAGCACCCGCCCAGAGCGTAAGTGCATGTGCTTCTGATACCCTAAGGTGTCAAAAAGCTGCTCTAGGAGGCCTTGTGACTAGTTTTTAGCGTGTTTTTTGTTTGTTTTTTTGCTAGATTTTTTAGAGCATGTCATGGAATGGACCGTGTGATAGCTCGAAACGAGCGTATCGGTCAGAGGGTCGTGCCGTGCTTTACAGCCCTCCGTTTGGTCACTCTATGCTCTCGGAATCCCTAAAACTGTCAATTTCCAGTAGGGAACTAGGCCCAAAGTAGAAAGTCTAAGGGTGCAAGTGGGAAGAGAAAGGAGGAGAGTGGAGGACTTGTCCCACATGCTCTCATTCTCTCTTGAGGGAGTAGGGTATATATATAAGAGTGAGTCTAGTATATATCATAGGATTGAGGCCTGGGCCTGGGCTTGGGCTTGGGCTTGGGCTTGGGGAAATGATCCCGATCCCGATCTATCTTTTATACAAACCAACCCGTCCGTTTTAAGAGTCACGTTTTTTATTTTCGAAAAATTTAACCGCTCGTTCGCGTTTTTATTTTCCGTTTTTTTTTTTAAATTTTTTTTCCCGAAAAATATAAATATAAATATAAATATAAATATATATATATATATATATATATTTTTAATCACTTTTTTTTTCCAGATATTTTTTTTAATGCAGAAAATACAGAAATTGAAAACGCAGAAATTGAAAATGCAGAACTGCAGAAAATTGAAAAAACGCAGAAATGCAGAAAATTGCAGAAATTGAAAACGCAGAAATTGAAAATGCAGAAATGCAGAAAATTGAAAAAACGCAGAAATGCAGAAAATTGCAAAAATTGAGAAAACGCAAGAAATGCAGAAAATTGCAGAAATTGAAAACGCAGAAATTGAAAATACAGAAATGCAGAAAATTGAAAAAACGCAGAAATACAGAAAATTGCAGAAATTGAAAACGCCGAAATTGAAAATGCAGAAATTGCAGAAATTGAAAAAACGCAAGAAATGCAGAAAATTGAAAAAGCACAGACAATAGCAGAAATTGAAACTTGACAGAAAATGCAGAAAACGCAAAAAACAGAAATCTCCACACACTCCTTCCCTGCCTTTCCTATGATAGAAATTGCATCACAAGGAAGCGTAAAGTGCTAACCGAGCTTAGTGTAGGGCATATCCCCGGCAGCGGCGCCAAAAATGTGCGCTCCTTGCCGCACTGTCGAAGCAAGGGACTTGCCGATACACCGTGTGCGAGCCACAAACGGCTCCAAGCACACAACAAGCCTAAACTAGCAAGCTCAAGAGAACAAAGGGTGTGTCACTCACCGCTCTACGCTCGCCTTCGTGGTGGATTCCTCGCCGCGATGAAGAAGAAGCTGCAGTCGTGCCGCGCTCAACCGCTTCGCCGCCGTCGTGCCTTCGTAATGCTCGATCGCACACACACTCTCCCTCTCTCTCTCTCTCACACACACACACACACACAAGGAGGTGAAGAAGAAGAAGATGGAGATGGAGATGGAGCAAGAGCACTCTTCTATTGCACAAATGAGAGAATGAGTAAAAATTAGGTTTAGTTGGTTTTTATAGGAGCTCACCCCATTCACACTTGGGCGCCCATGCTTAGCCAACTAATCTCTTGAATGTCCCAGTTAGAGTGCGCCTCTCATCGGCGATCACTCTTACCCTTTTCCTATTGGTCCGACAAGCCCGGTGCCTGACTCTAAATAATACAACGTTTATAGATCATAGGGTGTCCGTGTGCCATGAGGGTTAACATGGCCAACTTGTGGTACTTCTAGTATTTAGTCAGAAGCCTCTTTACTTATGGCGTGTTTGTTGAAATCTTGCCTCCCAAAGCTTAAACAAAGGGTGAAGTTTCTTAACCAAAAAGCTCGTCTCTGCCATAATCTAAAAATCTAGTCATGGTGGATTATTGGATCCATCTATGATTGTGTACTTAACCTACCAAAAGATGCTTGCTCCTTCTACTCAGTAGACATTAAGAAATGTTATGAGAACATCCCTCATAACGGAGATATGGGACTAATCCCTCTTATCAATAATCTTGTTACTTGTGCTTTCCAAATTGCTAATTCTCCCTCATTTCTTTCCAGAACTTCCCAACTTTGTATCAAGAGGGGGCTTGGTCAAAAACCAAATATAAGAATGGACTCTCCTTCTCTATTGATGATGTAATTAATATCAATACTTGGTTGATTAACCATATGTACATTCAATGCTACCAAAAATTCTAGGAGCAGACTAATGGAATTCCTATGGGGCTTGCATTTTGATGATATTCTATGGATAGATTGTCAAAATCCAAAATTGTTTCTAGGTAAGGAAGGTATCTACCAACTAGAGCTCACCATTGAAGGAAAAAAAGCTTTAGAGACCGTGTTCCTAGATCTTTCCCTCTCCATACTTGATGGAAAAATCCACAAAACTTTAGCTAAAAATCATACACTCCTTCAAGTTACTTCTATAAAATACATCCACAGATCTAGCAATAGACTTGGCAACTGGACACACAAAATCATCCTATCACAACTAAAACCTATTTTGTTCTGCAACTTGGATACCTTAAAAGCCTGTATAGACATCTACCAGCTAGTAGCTGCTTTTTGTAGAAATGGGTTTGAAAAAGAAAAATTATGGAGATTGATCAGGCAGACCCTATAGGGATATTGTTTCTCCAATTTTACTTGTGATCCCAAGGTACTCTTACACCTTCCGTCTCTCAATGATGGGCACTAGGACCCCCAATAGAGGGGGCCTAGTGCCCCCTCTCTGTCCCTAGTGTGGAATTGGATGGAGGGATACACATATAACGCCCACAAATACTTGTTTTTTTTTACCACATGGGTTGATGCACCGATATTTTGAGAAACCCTCTTTGTCCATATGATGCTCCTCTTAAAAAATTCCCATTAACAAAAATTGAAAAGGACTAAAAGGCTTGAGGTTTTATCATCTCCTGCATGTCTAAAAATTCCTCACCACTTGGTAGATATGCCCTGCGCATATATGGTTTCACTTGCAGGCCGTAGCCCCCACATACGTTTTTATTTTAATTTAGACTTGGTTGAGGTGTGGCTTCACTCCACCACCACCTTTTGCATGCATATCCATGGCTTTAAAAGATGTGTTCTTTTCGGACTTGGTGCAAGCAGAGACATACTACCGAAAGGTGCTCGTGTATGACAACAATACTCTTGGCTTCACATAGCAGTTATTGGGTCCTTTTTCCTACATTCAACATAACCCAATAGCTGTGGAGAACACTACTTTGGTGCCAGCTTCCTACTATAAGGAATTTTCTTTGCATAGTATTTTTGGTTGACATCTATAACATGTGGGCTTATTTTATGACACCTGTCTTCCACTGACTAACGTAATTTTCTTTTGTTGGCTGTGACTGTGACAAGTATAGAGGAAACCCTTACCCTAAATGATTTTGCAAAGTGATTTCTCTATGGATTCCTTGGAAAAAGATATGAGAAAGAGACATTATCTTAGAAGATTTAGCCCCTAAATTGACTATTTGATTTGTAAATGATAACAGATAGCATTTTTTCTTCACATGTAAATGGTTTCAACAATCTTTTTAGCCAATTGTAGACTCAAAAGTTGAATTTACATGTGGAACTCAATGCTATATGCATTCTATGCTCTCTACATACATCATGGACATGTTTATTCTTGACAATTCTATATGTAATGGCAGTACCATGAAATTTCATGATGTGGCTAGCAACCTGTTGTTAGAGGAGAGTACACAAAAATCTATCTATCAAGGCAATTAAAATGTAGGCCACACTATTGAAAGCGGTAAAAAGCAATTCAAGAGGAAGTCTTGTGAGAGAATAAATTCCAATCCTATATAAATCATAGTAATCCAGATATAAGAGGGATCTTGAGTGTTTTCATGACAAGAAGAAGGGATGCATTAAGAAGAGCAACCAGAAGCGGAAAGAAGACAATAAGAAGGAAAAGTGTTATGATGGAAAGAGAAAAAGTATAAAGTCAAAATGGAAGAGGTTAATGATGTCACGTGATGATTGGGATATCTTTGTAGGCTTCTTTGTTTCTTGCATCTTTCTTGGCAAGAAAAGATGGTGCAGTTACCCAACATTGGATCTTGGATTTTGGTGCATCCTTTCATGTTACTCCTCAAAGAGAGCGGTTCTCAATTTATTATAGTAGCATACATGGATGCATACTCTTGGAATTTGGTTTTGGTTCTGGCGTAGTTGGTGTAGGAGAGATTCATTTAAGGCATGCCAATGGTTCCCCATTTTTTCTCAGCAATGTGAGACGTTTGTCTAGTCTTGCCAAATCTACTGGTAGCTTGATGATAGTTTCTTTCACACATGCTTTGGAAATGGCCCAAAGAAAATTCAAATGAAATCTTTGGTCTTATCTAGAAAAGATTTGTGGATCTACTTATCCATTGGGCAATGTAGGTGGTATATCCTCTTCATTTACAAAACCTACAAATGTTGAATTATCTTTGTTGATGCCTTATGTGGGATGGAGAGTTGGTGTGTAATCTAGTACAATATCTTCCAAATGAAAGGGCACCAATGTGTGGGTGGTCTAAAGATCTGACAAATTGTTCATGTGACAAAATTGATTTTGATCTTAAAAAATGCATTTCTAAGGGATACAAATTGTACCATCCTAATGCTTCACGGATCTGCCCAAACCTTACTAGCTACATCATCTATTAACTAAGCAACACCAATTAATGTATTGGTAGGAATAGACCCACATACATCCAAATGCACTATGGCTATCTCAAGCTTCCTCCTGCCTAACAAAATGGTATGAGATAATCTAACATGCTTTCCATTGCACGATGTTCACACAATTCTAACTTTGGAAAGGTGAAGACATGCACATATTCTTAACAAGATAGCACTCTATTTTGGTTCGTTGGTTTAATTGACTATGCTACAAAGGGGTTTTTGGCTACTCAATTATGTCTACAACATATAACAATGTGGGTGGGCTCAATGGTAGGCCATACATTTAAAATGGTTGTGGTTGGGCTTGTGGCTGAGAGTTTGATGGCCCTATCCACTAATGGCCACATCCACGGACCATGTCACCTCTGAAAGAAGAATATCACCACAAGCCCCCTATAAAGGTGGTGTTGATGTTCAATACATGCCCAAAATTTTCAATGTATGCTTAATCACTTGAGGACTAATAATGGTGGAGAATACATATCCCTTAAATTCCAACGCTCTTAAGAGAATTTCAACAAAAGCACTTTTCTCTTTATAGATTGACCTTTTAAAGTTGCATGTTGTAAGTGCATATGTATCCACATAATAGGCCCCTATCACACATGTTCAGGTCAGATGTGTACACAAGTCTAAACAAGGCACAATCGGGTTGGTGGAAGCTAATGTCCATGAGAGAAGTAGGGGTTTGGAGCGAGTTTTTGGAGGAAGATTTTTTCCTCTTGGAGCAAAATTTTCTCACCTTTTGCTTAAGTTTCATATTTAACAAAAAAAGCTCACTCCAAACCCTTTTGGAGTGAGCTTTTTTTTCTCTCTGTCTCCCTCTCCCCTCTCTCTATCTCCTCTCTCTCACTCCCTTTCCCTCTCCCTCTATGTCTCTCTCTCTCTACATCTATATCTCCCTCTCTCTTCCTCTATTCCCTCCCTCTTTATATATATACATGTGTGTGTGTGTGTGTGTGTGCACGTGTGTGTGTGTGTGTAGGTTACAAGAGACCAAGGCTCTTCAAATGGGCAATACTCTGTGCTCTTTCTCGTTGATGACTGTAAAGCACATTGACTGAGCTAAGAGAAATCTTACCATAGATTATCCAATTCATCCAACTCTAGCCAATCCTTGTCAGAATAGTACTAGACTTAGCGGGCTAAACACTTTTGAAGGTCTCAACTACTTCTTTGGGATAAGAGTTTCTTGTATTTTCTCATCTCACAATGACAAGTTACCGTTAAAAATAAATTATCTTATAAATTCCCCCTCTGACATAGACACTACCATTTCTGAGCATGAATCAACCGCAAGCTCACAAAGGAAAACTAGAGTTTTGGCAATATATTGACAATATCTAAAGATCTGACAAATTGTTCATGTGACAAAATTGATTTTGATCTTAAAAAATGCATTTCTAAGGGATACAAATTGTACCATCCTAATGCTTCACGGATCTGCCCAAACCTTACTAGCTACATCATCTATTAACTAAGCAACACCATTTAATGTATTGGTAGGAATAGACCCACATACATCCAAATGCACTATGGCTATCTCAAGCTTCCTCCTGCCTAACAAAATGGTATGAGATAATCTAACATGCTTTCCATTGCACGATGTTCACACAATTCTAACTTTGGAAAGGTGAAGACATGCACATATTCTTAACAAGATAGCACTCTATTTTGGTTCGTTGGTTTAATTGACTATGCTACAAAGGGGTTTTTGGCTACTCAATTATGTCTACAACATATAACAATGTGGGTGGGCTCAATGGTAGGCCATACATTTAAAATGGTTGTGGTTGGGCTTGTGGCTGAGAGTTTGATGGCCCTATCCACTAATGGCCACATCCACGGACCATGTCACCTCTGAAAGAAGAATATCACCACAAGCCCCCTATAAAGGTGGTGTTGATGTTCAATACATGCCCAAAATTTTCAATGTATGCTTAATCACTTGAGGACTAATAATGGTGGAGAATACATATCCCTTAAATTCCAACGCTCTTAAGAGAATTTCAACAAAAGCACTTTTCTCTTTATAGATTGACCTTTTAAAGTTGCATGTTGTAAGTGCATATGTATCCACATAATAGGCCCCTATCACACATGTTCAGGTCAGATGTGTACACAAGTCTAAACAAGGCACAATCGGGTTGGTGGAAGCTAATGTCCATGAGAGAAGTAGGGGTTTGGAGCGAGTTTTTGGAGGAAGATTTTTTCCTCTTGGAGCAAAATTTTCTCACCTTTTGCTTAAGTTTCATATTTAACAAAAAAAGCTCACTCCAAACCCTTTTGGAGTGAGCTTTTTTTTCTCTCTGTCTCCCTCTCCCCTCTCTCTATCTCCTCTCTCTCACTCCCTTTCCCTCTCCCTCTATGTCTCTCTCTCTCTACATCTATATCTCCCTCTCTCTTCCTCTATTCCCTCCCTCTTTATATATATACATGTGTGTGTGTGTGTGTGTGTGTGTGCACGTGTGTGTGTGTGTGTAGGTTACAAGAGACCAAGGCTCTTCAAATGGGCAATACTCTGTGCTCTTTCTCGTTGATGACTGTAAAGCACATTGACTGAGCTAAGAGAAATCTTACCATAGATTATCCAATTCATCCAACTCTAGCCAATCCTTGTCAGAATAGTACTAGACTTAGCGGGCTAAACACTTTTGAAGGTCTCAACTACTTCTTTGGGATAAGAGTTTCTTGTATTTTCTCATCTCACAATGACAAGTTACCGTTAAAAATAAATTATCTTATAAATTCCCCCTCTGACATAGACACTACCATTTCTGAGCATGAATCAACCGCAAGCTCACAAAGGAAAACTAGAGTTTTGGCAATATATTGACAATATCTCAATCAAAAGTCTTTCAGACTTCCTCCTTCACTTCACCAAACTTAAAATACATAGACTTTGACTCTTATGCTCACCTATACCAGCGTAAGCGACACAACGTAAATATGATAAACTCTTTCAGCTTGAGCATATTTACCTAGAATAGCTAAGACTCTTAGACCATAGAGAATATTACTTGAAGCTTTGGGACTAACATCTTGCTCATTTAGTGGCTTACCTACCTGAATATGACTCTTATGCCATGTATTTTTAATGGCACCTTGGACATACTTGCTCAAGGCCAGAAACCCAATTCCATAGGTTCTTCAGGTTTAGGCCTCTTTCATTGTTTTGGTATTTGGATGATGCCACCATTTTGTCCAATAGGTTGGCATACTTCTGCTCCTCTTGATTCTTTTGCCATATGTCGATACTGCTTTGTGAAACAAGTTCTACGGTTGTAGTTTGGAATGATGGATCCTTTGCTTTATGTCCCATGAGAAGTGGTTGTAGATGTTTGTCAGTTCCCTGTGATTGAGCTTCCAGTAGCAATTTTGGAACCCACCTTGTTTTTGGTACCCGTGTGATCGGCTTTTACATTTTCCCTTTTGCTATATCTCAATGGACATTAGGCTTTGGTACCCATATCTTTCTATTATCATTGTAATAGCCTTGCTTCTGTAGTAGAAGACGAGGTATCCATCTAGAGGTTGTATCACACTTGGTTGTGATTGTCTTCTGTTGGCTCTTGGTTGTGATTTCTTGCCTTTGGGTGGAGCATTGTGCTACATGACTGATCTTAGTTGTTCCAGGTTGAGCTACTACTTTTGGTAATCAGATTTGAGTGTTACTTTCATAAAATCCTTGTGCTTCGAGTAGCTTGATTGGAATCATCCATTGCTTTGCATGTATTTGTTGGGTAACTTGGTTGAAGTCTAATTTTGGTACCCATACTTGTCACATTGCTCGTTTCTTTGAAGGTCTTTTCTTATGCCTTTTGTAGTCGTTCTTTCTCCTGATTGAGGTGTTTGTATTTTGTTGATAGCTCGGATTTCTCATTGTAGAACTATTGTCTTGAGGTCAATAGGTCCAAGCGATCACTTTACGTTTTTTTGCACCAAACATTAGTGTTTACTTGAAAGTAGCCTTGAGTAGTGATTGAGTCATTTGATGCTACCCACCCTATTACCTTTGGTTGTTGAGGTTGACTTTGCAGCTGGTGTATCCAGATTGGGTCTTTGACTTTGATGTACTCTTTGGATACTAACACTTGGTTGATTCTTTTGGTTTCTTTTGGAGGCTTTGTGGTGATGAAAACTTTGGTTGATAAAATTTTTGCTTGGGTTTCCATTGCATTGTTGATGGTTTGGCTTTTGATGTAGAGTCCGTGCAAGAAGTTTGATGGAGACTCATTGAAGGTAAAGTTGACTTGCAAGGTTGATCTACTTCAGTGTTTGCTTTAGCTTTATCTTTCTCCACTACGGTTGGTTGTTTCTTCTTTGCATGGTCTTGATATTCTTACGGGAGTATTACCATTTTTGTTGGTAAAGTTCTTTGTTTTTGTCAAAACCAGACTCTCTTTGATGTGATGGGAATCGATTATGTAGAAGGTGCCCATGAATTCCCTAGTACTCAACTTGAGTACGGCTTCTGCCATGCCAAAGCTAGGAAATTGACATTCTAGAACTTGTGTACACTATTTCTTCTAGCTCTTTGATTGGTGGCTTTCCCACCATTACATAATACATTAGCTTCTTTGTAGCATAAGAATCTATCACAATAGAGCATGTAATTTTGAGGCCTGTTGCACCACATAAGCTGATTTTGGTCTCTGTAGGAGACAATCAATTCTCTATCTTGTCTTTGTTCTTCTCTTGATTTTGAGTTTGTTGAACATCTGATGTGGAACTCGGAAAGAGTGCATTTGCTTTCCTTTCTGCCTTTTCAAGAGTTGGCTTCTTCAAAACAACTACTTTGGATTCTTTGGGTATGTCAATGATGACATGTTCTTGTGGTTGCATTTCTTACTTCATTTGTGATTTTGCATCATGATTCAAGGTAGATTTGTGTGTCTCACCTCTCTGCTCTCATGCTTTCATTATCTTCTTTCATCACCTTTATCATAGAATAGGGAGCTATATCAAAGACTTCCTAATCACAAAATTTTGTAGGCGTTGTTTAATTTATGTACACATCTAGAGTAGCCAAGATTTGGTCCCACCCAAAAGGTTCAAATGAATCTTCTGAAAATGGTTCTCAAAAGTAATCTTTATCCTCCATTGATCCCTCTAGAATGCAATCCTCTTTGATCAAACTCTCATAGTCGGATGCTCTACACATCCAAATATATGCTTTTCTTTGCAACCATGTAGGTATCATTGATTGTTGTTGAGTCAAATTCCTCTACAAGAGTTTGACTAACATCTCCTACAACTATGGTCCTTTACACTGGTGCTTGCTGTCAAAGAGCTTTGTGCCTCAAGTAGATGTGGTAGTAGCCCCAATCTTGTACCATTTTAAGTTGACACATAAAGGGTCTCCTTGAAATGACATCAAAGTTGTTGCTCTTGCCAAAATCCACTATTGCAAAGTATGCTCATATTCTATCCCACAAGAGGTTACTATAATAAGCTCCAACATACCATCAGTCTCTCAACATAACCATCTGTGAGTTACAACTTCATTCTAGTTTTTTGAAAAGCTGGGTTTTTCCAATTTTTCCAAATTTCTTTGGTGGCTATGGCTACTCCAGCCCCGCTATCAAGTATGGAAATCGTTTTTCTCCCTTTGTGTTCCAATGGCAAGGTGGTATTTCTCTCTTCCCCTTCAGAGTAGTTTCCCACCTTGTTTACACGTACTGGCTTTGCCTTATGTTTATCTTGTGTTGTTTCACCTATCTGTTCATGTTTCAATCCCATCTTCTCTAGATTTTTGACCATTTCTCCCCATAGATGTGGTCTAATTTTCAATGACTCTGAGAGGTTACTGGTGCAATATATAGGAGTAGATATCAATATTGTGAAAACTTTTAGTATCCATCATTTTTGGTGTGGCTTTCCACAGAGAAAGTACTACCTTGACCGCCATTTTGGCTTCATGGTCTCCTGTATATGATGGTAGAGTCCATAAAGAGTGTGGTTTGCGCTCTTTAGATTCTATAGACCCAACATCACCATATAGAGACTCCTTGGTAGAACTAGTGATCCATGTTGATTTATGTGATAGGTGCAGAATTGAAAGTTGAAATACCATCTTTTGCACTCCTAAAATCACTTCCCGTAAGTCTTCTGGCCATGTCTCTTCCACTTCTAGAATTGTCATCCTCACTTGGGACTTCAAGTCATCCGTGGTATTAGCCACTACCCTATTGTCCAAAGGTGTTTTTGTCTTTGGTATCAAGTGATCATTCGTTTTGTTTCCTTTGTGCTCAATTTTTCCGTCCCTTTTGTGGATTAATGTTTAGTTTCTTTGGCTTTATGAGCTTGAGATGTCTCTATGAGCCGTTTGCATATTTCAATTTTTTGTTTTTTGATCTCAAGATGCTCTAGTCACCACATTCATAGGAATTATGTGTTCTACCTCAGATATGATTAAAGAAGGTAGCACTCTTATAATGTTTATTGTTGTTTTCCCCTTGTTATCATGATTTTTGGGAAATCCTGGAAGAAAATGAGTGATTGCACATTCATCACAGAATCCAAAAATCACTTTGCGTTCCATCTTGTCTGAACAACTCCTTGCCCAATGATACCTCCACACTCGTAGCATGGTCTTACTTATTGCATAGCTGGTGGTGTAGCCAATGGTTGTTCTTAACTAGCAAGAATGGTCTTTGATCCATACTCTTGATCGGCTATGAGCATTAAGGTGTTCTCGTCCATCGTATATGATCTTTTATGGGTTGTGGCACATACTCAACTGATTGAGTGTAGTTGACTACCACTCTTCTAGCATACATTACGATCTCGGTTGAGTGTTACACCATGGGGTGGGATGATACCTTGCACACATCACATCTCCTCATGATTCCTCATACACATTTGTGTTCTGTCTATAGCCTTGGCTCATCCTCCTCACCACTTCTTCAATCAACTAATCATTGTTAGGCATGGTTGTAGCTTGGATGTTTTTTTTGCTTCATTGTGGATTCACTTGTTGTAGAAGAGGCACTACTAGTTGCATTGTCTGCATCTTCTGTCACCTCTCCATAGGCCTTGTAGTTGTCAACTAAATATAACGCTTCTCTAGCGACTTGCTCAAACACCACGGATCCTTTCAAATGTAGGTCCTTCTTGAGAGTCTTATTCCTCAAGCCCTCTATAAAGAGAACTAGCAATCTTTCATCGTGCAATAAATCTCATTTCGGACATCTCTCAAGGTATTGTTTGAAGTGAAGCAAAGCTTCCTTCACTTTCTTGTTCTATTTTTGTTTGAAAGCGTAGATTTGGGACACAATATTGTGCTTGATTCCCCTTTTAGAGAACTCCTCTGCAAATTCTTGCAAGAGTTGATTTGTCTTTGAAATCCTTGATGTCTAATGGTTGGAACCAATCCAATGCTATCCCGTCCAAGGTTAAGCCGGATCCCTCATATTGTGTATGGAATTTAGATAATTATTTTGCCCTTGACACTTGTTTAAATAGTGACAATGTGCATACAGATTCACTGACCCATTGTACTTTTGTCTTGACACATTTGGCCACTTGAGATGGTCTCATTTGTTGTGGTGGTTCAGCCACTAATCTGGCCAATATGTGGTCTCTTTCCCTCTCCCTCTCTCTCTCTCTCTCTCTCTCTCTTCTCATCTTGGAGAAAATCATGGTGGGATCCTCTCTGATATATGCTCTGGCGTCGTTTTTGGGAGTCTATGTCTGTATCCTTGTGTTTTGGTCTCAAAGATCAATGGCGCACTCATACTAGGATTGCACATCATCTTTACCCAAAAATCTCCCACTTAGAGGTGAACGTGCTAATAAGTGGTACTACTATAGGACCTAGTAGTATATACAAGAGGTATAGGGTGGAATCTCATCTCATTCTATTATCACTAGCTCTCTCAAAGTCGATGCATGCCGCTATATAGGCTCTAGCAAAGTGTGAAAGCATATATCCCTCCCAGAATCATCAATGATCATGCATATCTTGCAGGTATCATGTAATAACCTGCACTATTCTATGATGCATCGCTCTAGTGTCAGTCATCACAGTTGATAACCCCAACTACATACGCTCCCACAACAATTGTTATATCGGGTCTCAACACTAAGAGGTTGCACATGAGAGTCTCGAAGGTTGATGATAAATGCGACACGTTAAAAACCCTAAAGTGACGCTTTTATTCTTTGTTGTTACCATTTCATGGAATCTTCATGACTTCATTGGAGAAGCCCAAGTAGTTATTTGAGGAGGGGAAACCCTAATTGGAGGCCTCACAGCCTCGAACACCTAGTGGAAGTAGCACGAGACTCCTTGAATTGGAATGGTTGTATCTCCTTGCTTATATGCCCAAATGAGCTTGTTCTTGGCTCTTAAACTTCCCTCTCAACTTGGGAAACAACAATACCATTATTGATGTGGCATTTTGAGCCATTTTGTTCTATTTTTAGGCTATTTTTGACCATTTTATGGCCATTTTTAGTCTTCTTTTACCAAAAAAGTCCCTTTTTGTCCATAAAATGCCCAAACGAGTTGGGAAAAATCGATATTTTTGTGAAAAATTCCCTTTTAACTCAAATTGAATGCTGAACCTCATTTTCCCACTTGGTAAGCACTTTGGACACGTCTTTTATGCCCGCATATAATAAAAAACCTGCTATTTTTTGCCAAGCTCGTCCGCATTGAACTTTCTAGGCAAAACGAGCGTGCCACTCCGAAACACTTGACATTTTTACATTCTTAAAGAAAATTAGTCATTCTTTAATGTGGTAAAACATGTAACGGTGCCACCTTCCTAGCCTCGCCTGCCCGACAAGGTATGTACACGCCTGCAACCATGGCATCCGTTTTCACATATAACACACTATGTACATTGTAGCATTTGGTCCCACACATCAAAAGCATTAAGAGTGAGGTAGGTATTTTTATTTTTACATTATGAACATGCCATGGCACGGCATCCACCCCCTCTAAACCTGCACATCCTCTGGCATGTGCCACACATATCTTTTTGCAGTCTTCATTTAAGCCCACATACATGTCGATTTCATCATCGTTTCAACGAAACCTAGTGCATCATCCTCTATTTCTTCATTCACATCCATAAAATTTTCATCAGAGCCTTCATTTTGACTTTCCTGTGAATCAAAGAGATCTATAAACCTCTTCTTTTGAATAGCTTGATTCTTTTCCCTGCGATGGGAATCTTCATTTCTGTCCCATCTAATTCATGCAAGGTGTAAGTCGCATTCCCATGAACATTTTGAACCACATAAGGACCAAACCATCTCTTTGAAAGCTTTCTTATTGTTGAATGCTAGGTGTCAAAACTAGTGTCATACACCAACACCCAATCACCTTCCTCACTAGCTTTAGGTCTAAGCATATGCCTCTTATCAAATCTGTCCTTATTCTTTAACCTTGCATCTTTCAATCGTGCTACTACAATCTCAATATCTTGAGGCCTTCTTTCTCGCTGATGTATGCGCAAATCAAGAAGGCCTTCCTTGCTCATTTGATCCTCCCTCCCAAGGCAATATATTCCATGTGGGAATTGCATCCTCAATTAGCATTATAGGTTTTTGACCATACATCAACTCAAAAGGCATGTAACCAATAACTGAGCTATGAGTTGTACAATTAGCCCATAAAGCATGAGGTAGTAACTTAGGTGACTCTCCTTGTTTACCTTTGCAGGACTTAGCCAAAGCTTTAATGATAGGAGGATGCCCACACTCTCATTTACCATTTCCCTCAGGTAGTAACCTAGGCCACTCTCCTTGTTTACCTTTGCAGGCCTTAGCCAAAGCTTTAATGATAGAGGATGCCCAGGCTCTAATTTACCATTTCCCTCAGGATTGTATGCAATAGTGAGAGCAAGTTTAATGCCCAATCTAGAGAAAAACTCCCTTGCTTTGTCAGCATCCAACTAACCCCTGTCCGTTGTTATTTTCCCAGCATAGCCATAATGGCTAATTACATCATCCGAGAGGAACTTACATAACCCTTCTGTGCTTTTTGTCCTTAGAGCACGAAGACTTGGTTGGTTAAATCTTCTCATACAAGCACTACATATCTCATTTTCCATAAGCCCAATGGCATTGTTACCAAATCTACTACCCACTTATAATGCATGGCCAATGGGTAAGTAAAGTGCAACCCATCGCGATGACCTACATTTGAATATATTTGATAGGTTTCACAACACTCCACAAAGTGAGATGCATCTTTATACATATCTTTCCACCAATACCTCTCTTTCATTTTAGTAAACGTGGCCCATACACCTCTATGTCTGGCAAAAAAACTCTCATCAAACTTTTTCATAAGCTCATTTTGAGCGTTCTTATCATTTACAACTCTCAACAACATTCCATTTCTTTGTTTTGGATGCTTTCATAAGTATCCATCTTTCAAAAAGTATCCATAGGCCTTTCTCTGTATTCTTTTGAACTCTTGATCAATCCACCCCTGTAGCCTTGTCAATGTGCTCACCAATGAGCAACCAATCACCTTGATATAGGTCCTATGTAAATGACTGCATTTGGTAGGCAAACATGATCACCCTTGGCATGAGAGATACTATAGAGCCTTGTGACTACATCATCGCCCTCGACAACCATGTCTTCTTCATTTTCATATCTTGCTCTTGAAAGCATATCTACAAATTGGATTATCTTTCCCTAGAATATGTCTTCTGTAATGCACCATTTTTCTCTTTGATAGAGCAAACAATATCTTTTTTCTTCATTTTCTCTTCAACACAACCCCCTTTCCCACGGTCAAGTATCCCCAAAGGTCCAAGGCACCCCAAAGTGATAAAAAGAGTTTCAAGATAGGTAAGGCAAAATCTTTGCAACCTTTGTTAATTATGCAAATGAAAAGGGACACCGCATGTACACTTTCTGATAATTGACATTGAGAGGTTGTACAAGCTTCGCTATTGTAATCTTTCCTCGAGCACATCTAAAGGGGGAGCACCATCCGTTTCTTCTCTCTCCGGTCATTTGCTCTTTGCAGCCCAACTTTGTGATGGATTAGACACTACCAAGAGAATATCTCTTCGGTAAGAACTTTCGAGTATCATGGGCAAAGACACTCTGGCCATTTTTTATGGCAATGGGTTTCACACGTGGAAAGCTAGAGATAAGGGCTACCTAATGCGTAAAAACTTGCTGTCAATTGTTTGCCCCTTGGGAGAGAACGAGAGGATAAAGACTAGAGCTAGTCATGCAAAAACTCAAAAGAAAGATGAACAAGCCTCATGAACCCTTCTTACCTCGTTGGATGATAATTATATACATTGTTTAGATGAGTGTAAGACCTCATATGATGCGTGGATTACCCTAGAGAGGCCCTTTGGTGCCAAGGCCAAAATATCTACAATAGCCTTAAAAATGCAATTGTATGGCCTTGACATGAAGTAGGTGAAGATGAAGCATCCTTGGTCAAATCCATTTGCACTCAACTCACTTACATCAAGTGCCCTATCGAAAACAAAGACAAGGTTTCTATTTTGCTCAAAGCTATGCCAAAAGACACCTTTGACCAAATCATCACTGTCCTCATGGAGAAGGATCTGACACCAAGTTTAGAAGACACCATCAACTCACTCCAAGACCATGTGAAGAAGAAGTACATCAAGGAAGAATTAGGAGGTGCTTATGTAACCTTATAAGGCAAATCAAAGTGCAAGAAATGTGGTAGGTCTAATCATGCTACAAAGGACTGCTACATGAACAATCCATGCGGCATATGCCACAAGACATGACCCCCTTCATTTAGATGCTTCAGGAAGGATCAAGGAGGAGATTCAAGACCAAGAAATTATGACGACGGTGGAAAAGGAAGAGTTCATATGACTGCTTCTCAAGATGACCGTGAAGAAGAACATGATGCACCTTCTACTTCTGTGACTTCAGGATCATGCAATTACATTTTTGAATATTCTGATGTACTCTAGTATTTTGAACCTAGGAATGATCAAATGGCCACGTTTGTGAACCATAAAGTGATGAACAAAATTGAACCACCTATGATGTACCAGGGGACCATCACAAAGCTTAGGTGATTTACCTTTGAGTATCCTTAAATTCTAGATTTAAGGACTTTACGTAGGCAATCCATCTCAACATAGCAATGTTGGGAGTTGAACAACTTGTGATCAAATTTCCAAGAAGGGGTAGACAATCAGTGTCCACTATTACATTTTCTCCTATCAAATACTCTTTGTCACATTTCAATGTTGTGACTACTCCCCATAACTCTCTTTTTACCTATGGATAGTTGCATTGATGAGAACTTAGGACCTTTGCTCCAAATCTCACCACATATTTCTTGTCATCATCATCATCTTGCCAAATCGCCCATCCGATTCTTGTGGGGATAGTATCCATTGTCACATTTACATGTCTTCCACATTCATAGTTTACTTTCTTCAAAGTTGGAGACATAAGCAACAACTTCTTTAGTTTTATCATGGCATGGGTATGTATTTCTTCCCATTGAAACTTTTGGTTCTTTCTCAAAATTTGATACAAAGGTTTTGCCACATGCGCATAATTTGGAATCCAGATAACATAGAACATACATGCACCCAAGAACCTTTGAACCCCAGTTACATTAATACATGCCCCTTTCATTCTTTGAATCACGTCAATCTTTGCTGGAAAAGGCCTTCTACCGTATGGCCCACACATATGTCCCACAATAAGAACTTTGTTCACACCAAACACTGACTTTTGCCCAGACAAAATAAGGTTCACTTCTTCCAACCTTGACAAGATCTTATCACAATCATTGATATGGTTTGCCACATACTTGTGGCACCCCCTCGAGGCAAGACCCACATCTATATCACTTATTCACATCCTTTAATTAGAACATCACCAAGAAAGGGCATTGTAGTTTGCAATATGAAGTCATGTAGGACTTTGTTCATACCATCTATCATATGTGCAATTGAATGTTGGGGGTTCCATCGTTGAAATAGCTCCAATGACCAACAAAATTATTAATCTGGAGGGATGAGCTACCCGGCTAGGGCATGGAAACACTCACACGTATAGCGAGCTAATCGTGGTAACAAAAATGGTTAACTCTACAAGGTGAGCTTCTCGGCCTATGGAGGAGCTAAGCCGCAACGAAGGGCAATCTCGACATCCACTTCTCTTCACCTCCAATCAACCCAATCACACACACTATAATTGCAAGACGCACACAACACTAATCTTATTATGCAACACAATAATAGCAAGCACACACACATAGATCTACTAAGCACCACACTCCAATCAAACCTACACGCACACACAAGCAAAAGAGGGCAATCACACGAGATTAAAGAGGGATTAACCACTAATTAGTTAAGATCTAGTTAATCTAAGCATCATAGGCAATCAAGAGAAGCATGAGAGAGGCATAGTGAAAGAGAATGAATCATTGATTAGTGTTAATCAATTCTCATGAGCAAGGAGAAGCTCAAGGACTCCATAGCCACACACCTCAAGAGCTCTCACCAAAGAGTGCTCTCAACAAATGAGCTTGAGAACCCTAATTTCTTTTACACACTGCCTTATATACCTAGGGTAAAAATATGCAATGTCCGGGCGCCCAAGGCCTTTAGGGCTCCACCACTTATTAAATATGCTACCTAGGCACACTAGCTAACTTATTCTTTATAGCTTGGAACTCCCATTGAGCCCATAACACATTAAAATATTATAATGGATTGAAATAAATCGGGAATTTACATTACGTGACCATTTTGGGAAAACATGGAAAATGTATAACTCCAATCTTTACTGCTTCTTTGCTTTGATCTTCGATGTGCATTCATACGTCTTCAGTCTTTAGCAGCTTCTGTTAATTGATGTTGACTCAGTTAACATTCCCCCCTTCCGATTTGAGTGCCCTTCCTCGGGCACTGTTGAAAAGTGTTTGTGGAGGCTGTGGAAGGTTTTTGATTGGTAGTTGATGGGCTAATAGTCTTCATTTGTTGTTGAATTTTTTGATGAGGTTTGATTTGTTGCAACATCTTCATTGTTCCAAATATGTCTGATGTCAGAGATGATGTTGCATTTGTCCGTTGTAATAATGATGAGGCTGTTGTTTATTTATGAAAAATATGTACAAGGGAAGTAGAATGATGAGGTTCTAAATTAGGGTCTAATACCTAGATGACCAAAGGGAAAAAATCCAGTGGGAAAAAAGTGCCTTTGGGATACGCGCATTATTGGGGTACTTATTAGCATGGAAAATATTAATAAAGTACACAAGAGATTATTTGCTGATAGATATGGAATTAGAAAGGCAGCAAATATGAAAGGGTAGCATGATGGAACATTGGTTTGCCTGTTGTAGTCCACTCGAGGTACATAGGTGGAAGCAAAAAAGAGTGTCTAATGCATATGTCCAATGTTGGGACATCCTATTTATGCATACACAGAAATGCATGGAAAACAATATGCTCTGCATAAATATTTTGAGGGGTTCGCAAAACTGAGCTCACAATCTCCCATTGCATTCTCACAAAGCTTTCAACATTTCTTAATCTCTCCACCGCCGAGAGCAAGCGAGCTATCACCTCAAAGCTCTCGAAGCCGTCGTGCTCTCCACGATCACCATGCACTCTGATACCAATTGGGAGTGCACGAATGCGGTGCGTGTGCGGAGAGGCGGAGAGACGGACGGAGAGGGAGAGAGAGAGAGAGAGAGAGAGAGAGAGAGAGAGAGAGAGAGAGAGAGAGAGAGAGAGAGAGAGAGAGAGAGAGAGAGAGAGAGAACACAGGATGTGGGTGGAGCAACCTCCGAAACTCATGATGAGGAGCTCTTTATTCTCATATGTAATGAAGAATAAGGGTATGGACACACGTGGGTGGGCAGCCGGACACTGGACGTCCGAGCGGGCAAAAGGTGGAGTGCCTTTACCCCAACATAAAAGACCTAAAAGAGGAGTTGTCCAAATATTTTTCAATGAAAGATTTAGGTGTTGCAAAGGGATACTTGGTATGAAGATATCAAGGGACAGGACAAAGAAGACACTAAAGTTATCTCAAGAAGATTACATCAAGAAGGTATTAGAAAGGTTTGCAATGCAAGATGCAAAATTGGTTTCTACACCTTTGGCTAGTCACTGTAAACTAACCAAGGATATGTGTCCAAAGACACAATATGAGATAGCCTATCCGTCTAAAGTTCCATATGCTGCAACGATAGGTTCTCTAATGTGTATGCTATGGTTTGGACAAGATCAGACATTTCACATGTAGTGGAAGTTGTAAGTAGATTCATGGACAATCCAGGTAAAGAGCACTAACAATCTGTGAAGTGGATACTTAGGTATCTAAAAGGGACAAGAACAACTGCTTTGTATTTTGGAGGCACTGGCATTTTCTTGCAAGGGTATGCTCATACAGATATGTTAGGTGACAAAGACACTCGAAGGAGCACTACTAGCCGGTGGCCGATTTTAAATCAGTCTTGTCTTCTCAAGGGTGGCCACACATGGGTGCATTGAAGAGTCCAACTTGGACCTGTCTACACAAGGGCGGCTAAAAATGGATGTCTCTCATGAGAGAGGGCAATCCTTTTGGCCTATAAAAGGAGGCCTTTTCTACACACAAAAACAGATTGAAGAAGTGAAGCATTGTAAAGTTGATGCAACAAAGTGGACGTGAGGTGGTGAGAGCTCCAAAAGGATATAATCCCTTTGTGACTTACTTCTTGTTTGAAGTACTAAAGCCATTGAGTGGATGCTTTCCCGTGGACGTAGCCCACATTGGGTGAACCACGTATATCGTGTGCTCTCTCTCTCTCTCTCTCTCTCTCTCTCCTTTGTAGTCTTTTGTGTGTGAAAATTATCTCTCTCCATTAAGTAAACTACTCAATTATCTACTTAGCTACGTCATATTCCATAACAGATAGTCCTCTTGCAAAGAAAGTACTCGCTGCAGCTCTGGATCCATGATTGGCTGAGGAATCTGAGCATGAGCTTTACCAAAATTGTAAAAGGGCCATGCTTGCAAAAAATAAAAAGACATCTACGGTCAATCTCATCTTTAACTAATTGTAGATAAACCTTAATTTATTTCTTTAGCTTGTCAACTCAAGAGCTGAATCCACTAGAGGTGACGTCCACCCTAGTGGGGGCCCCATATCTGATGTCGTGACGTTGTCAGGAGTTTTTTGGAGCAAGGGATTGCGCATATGTACATATACATGCATGGTGCATCAAATAAAGGATTGCCCATTTTCCTTAGCCAGGTGGTTATGTGGGGCCCACATGTGTACAGGTAGGACAGGGTGTACATAGTGCAGCGATTTTCACTATTATCAATACTAATGTGTTTTTTCTACAATAAGGAGGAGTTGGTAGCGCGTAAAACTTCTCGAGGAAGCTATCCGCGGGCCGAAGACGTGAGGTCAGCAGGTGCGTCAGATGGCATCTAGTGGCGTCAGGAGGGCGAACGAGGTCAATATTTGCACGCGGATGAGGACGGACACAACGTGGGTGTTTTCTGGTGAGAGTTATGCAGAAAGGTCATCATTAGGACCAATTTTTGGGGCCACTTCACGTGGTGGCGAGATGCATTATTGGAAAAAAGCTGAGTGCCAGGTGTGCTGATGATGCAAAAAGGTGACAACTATGCACTGCGAGGTCAGTTTTTGGCCTGTTCGGGATCCGTTTGAGGTCATCTAAAAGGCCAAGGGTGCCCAAGTAATAAAGCTAAGTGTGGGAACTGAAAAAACAGAGAGAAGACCAGAAAAAACGTGGAGAAGAGAGGAGGAACAGCCGCAGGTGTGTTTTTGCCCATTTTGGAGCCTGTTTTGGCCCTAAACTGCTCATCCGAGGTCGGATTTGAGCACTTTGACATTGTAGACTGGGGTTTTGGGCCGTTCCGGACGTGATGGCGCTGTCCATTTTGCCAAATTCCTCACTCTTTTTCTATTGTTTTTCTGTGTAAGTTTCTCCTATGAGCGAAGTTTCTGCTCTAGTTTGTGATTGTATCTGGCTTATTTTACCCATATTGTGTGAGCTATTTGCCCCATTGGTGTTGGCCCAAGCTCAATTGTATCTAAACATCAGAAATTCTCCTCTTTTGAGCTGAGTTTTTTGGGTGTGTGTGTGTGTGTGTGTCTGTGTGGAGTGGGCAAGTGGATGGTGTCTCTCCTCTCACTCCATAGGTGTGTTCCCTGTCTCGGCCAGGTGTGTTGTGTAAGCCGAGTGGTGCCCCCTAGTGTGTGTGTGTGTATCTTCCCAAGAGTGTGTGTCGGGTCGTTATAGAGGCGCTGTGTGTGTTTTCATCCCTCTCACATTCTTTTGGCGCCCCCACGGAGGATCTTCTTCGAGTACCTTCTGCTTCGAGCTTCAAGCTTAGAGATTCAGGGTTACAGGTTACAGGGACAGGTACAGGTACAGGTGATTCACACAGGTACAGGTAGCTGGAGTACAGTGATATACTAGCAGTGATGTCACTTGCAGTTGTTGTGGGTATGCATCACTTGGCGCCTATTTGAGCGCATTGTCTGCTGGATTGTACGTTACATGTGGAAACTGCCATTGTACGCATTTGTGGAGCCATACTTGGTTGTATTTGGCAGTCCCAGTCATTTCTGAGACTTGGTCTGGAAGATAGTCATTTCTGAGACTTGACTATATGCGATTTGCATTAGCCTTCGTGTGAGGGTCGATAGCGTGAGGTTTTTATTGAGCTGGGGGATTCTCAAATGTAGAGATCCTTTCGGTGATATAGGTAGCTGGAGCACCCTTTTTGTGACCTCGCCATAGGCTATGTACTAGTGATTCCTAATTGATGCTCGGGTTCTATTGTTGGCAGTTTATGCATACATAGACAGTCTATATTTTGGGTTCACACTGCTCTACTTCTGGGGAAACTCTGTCGAAATTTTCCCAAGTTATGATGGCTGGTTTTTTGGTATTTTGAGCCATTTATGCTGTTATGCTGCTGAAATTTTGGCAAAATCAGAGGTTGAGTCAGGGGAGCTTCATGGTTGGCTTTAATGGATGATCAAAATGGCCCTCAATTCACTCCTTTTCATTTAACTCAAAGAATTCAGATTAATGTTCATGTGTCCAGGAAGATCTTTTTCCAGCAGCGCATAGTCTTTATGTTTGGGCCAAGAAGATTGAGAGAGATCCTGGAATGTCCTTTGCCTGTTGTCATTCCGATGATTAACTATGAAAACTCATTTGATGTGCATGTGTTTGTCCTTATCTAAAGTTGAGCTCCATTGAAGTTTCTGGGGATTGGGTAGTGAAAAGTTTTGGGTTCTTGCACGTGTGTTCGAAGGGGTTCTCAAAGCATCATAATTTGGGTAGCCATGGCTTTCTCTTATCCGGAGTTTCATGGAAGAAGTGATGAAGATGTGGAAGAATTTTTGAAAAAGATGGAGGTTGCCTGCATTAGCAACCAGATTCATGACCCTACGCAAATGTTATGCCTTCTCCAAATTTGTTTGAAGAGTGATGCACGAGTTTGGTCTAAAGCATTTGAAGAGGAGTTGCGTGTGGCTGATCCACCTGTAAGGTTGAGTTGGAACAATCTACGACATGGGTTGGAAGTGGAGTTTGTGAAGATAGAAGATCCTGACAAAGTGTGGCAAGAAGTACAGGCTTTGGTGCAAAAGGAAGGTGAGCCAGTAGATGCGTACATACGTAAGTTTTCATTGGCATGGGAGCGAATGTGCAAGGCTTTAGCACCACAGGTACCCCCGCCTGACATGATGAAGAAGGACAGGTTCTTGGCTAGTCTTTGGGAGAATATACGTTGGAGAGTGGAGCTAAAGAAGCCTAGGACATATGAGGATGCACTAGAGGTAGCAAGGAACAAAGAGTGGAAGCTGAGGAAAATGAGTCAGTTAGGGGTGGAGTCTTTGCCAATGAGGTCTGAATTTCAGCCTATAGAGTCTTTACAAGGGCGCATGTCAGGGGTTCATCATGAACCAGTGGTTCCTGTTACTACTCAGGTTATGCCAGCAGTGGTCACTACAGCAATGCAAGATGATGGCTAAGGCAAGACATGAGGCAAATGGTAGATTTGATGAAGAATCTCAGCCTAAACATGCTAGGTCAAGTGGGAAATAATCGAGGTCGAGGGAGGTTTGCAAATCAGCAAGGAGGTGAAGAAAGGCCTAGGAATGGTGTTGGACAAAGCAATGGTAGGTTTTGGAGGCAGATGCCCACATGTTATAATTGTGGAGAGTTGGGTCACATCAGCCCGCAATGTGATAAGCCACCAAGGATGGGGGGAGACATGTATCCATTGCCAAGAGAGGTGCTAACTAGGTCAAATGATTATGGCATCGAAATTAAGGGAGACGAAGGAACCAGTGGACTGACCCAGGAGGAAAAGGGAAAGACAAAAGTGCTAAGTGTAGTCACCTTGGAGAAGGCATCAAAGCTAGAGGATACATTAGTGATGCCTATTGGGAAGAGGATCACAGAGGAAAAGGAAGGAAGAAGTGCCCCAGGTCCTAGTAAGAAGAAAGGAAAGAGCCATGAAGGCGAGGATGTCAAGGCCAAGAGGAAAAGGAGAGCTCGTCGAAAGTTTCATGTTTCAGATTTTCCACTAGGGGATGGGCAATTAAGCTATGACTTGAAGGAGGATTTGACGAGCAGGAAGGCGGATGTTACTTTTGGGCAGCTTATAGAGATGGTGCCTAAGCTAAAGCGACAGTGGAAGAGGATGGTTAACCCAATGGAGAAAGAGCCAGAGAGAGGTTCAGTGAAGGTGTTGGCAATGGATGAGCTACCAGACATTTGTCCAATAGTAGATGTGTGGCATAAAAGGAAAAATTTGCGACAAGGTTATGTGGATGGCGGAGCCCAAATATGCGTCATAACACACTCATGCGTTGAGAAGATGGGTCTCACAGTGGCTGGGGTGTCAGGGTTTCGGATCAGATTGGCAAACCATCAAAAAGTAAAATGCTTGGGTGTTGTAAAGAGCTTAGAAGTGGAGGCATATGATGCAAAGGCAGTGGTTGATTTTCATGTGATGCCAGCAGGGTTGGGAGCATATCCTATTATACTGGGCAGACCATGGTTACGTGCAGTGGGAGCTGTTCAAGATTGGCGACATGGTACGATTAGCCTCTATGGAAAGACAGGTACCAAGAAGCTTTATAATATGGACACAAGGAAACGATTAGAGGAGCTTTATGAAGATGAGGATGAGTCTAGTGATGAAGACTCTTCCACGGTGACAGATGAGGACAGTGATAGCACTACCAACAGTGATGAGGATGCTGATGTTGCATTTCTTTTGATGGACAAAGGAATCCACGAGATTGGTTTAGTTGCATTTGCGAATGAGGTTGAAGATGAAAGTGAAGGGGCTTATGAAGTGATTGAAGGGCTGATGCAAACCAAGGTTGAGTTGTCAAAGAAGCAAGAATTAATGACGCAAATGATTAGTGGAGACCTCTCAGCTATGGAGAAGGATATATTTTTGCATATGCTGGCTAGTTTTCCTGATTTGTTCATTACTTCATATGAAGAGATCAGAGGGTTCAAGGGTGAAGAGATGCATATAGAGCTGAAAGAAGGTGCTAAGCCAGTGCGGCAAAGGCTAAGAAGGATGGGTCAAGAGCAAATGGAAGCCTTGCGGGTAGAGGTGGACAAGTTATTGAAGGCAGGGTTCATAGTTCCAGTGGAGACCACAGAATGGGTGAGTCCAGTTGTAGTCAGTCCAAAGAAGGATGGGAAGTGGAGAATTTGTGTGGATTTTAAACCCTTAAATGCAGCCACTAAGAAGAACCCATATCCTCTTCCATTCATCGATCAGATCTTGGATTCAGTGGCAGGTTATGAGAGGTACAGTGTGTGTGATGGTTTTCCAGGCTATTTTCAATTGAAGATTGCTCTTAAAGACCGCACAAAGACAACTTTTATTACGCCATGGGGCTGCTATTGCTACACAGTATTGCCATTTGGGTTGTCAAATGGACCTTCCTTTTATCAAGAGAGAGCAAATTGGGTGTTGGAACCATTCATTGGTAGTTGTGTTAAAGCTTTTATGGATGACTTCTGTGTCTATAGCAGTAGGGCTGATCACCATGAGAAGCTACAGATGGTATTGGCTCGATATGATGAATGTGGAGGACAACTAAATCCAAAGAAATGTCATCTAGCACAGCCAAGGGTGAAGTTATTGGGCCATATGGTGTCAGAAAATGGCATTGAGGCTGATCCAGACAAGGTTAAGTCTATTATTCTTCTTCCATCACCTACGAGTACGAAGCAATTGGCAACCTTTATACACAAAGTGAAGTACATGGCACGGTTTATTCCATTGTCTTCGCAGCTTCTTTATCCATTATAGCAAGTGGCAAAGCATGATCCATTGCAATGGGATGACAAGTGTGAAGAAGTGTTTCAAGAGGTGAAAGAGGTGTTAGGGGGTTTGTCAGCCATGCAGGCTCCTGATTGGGAGAAAGTTTTTTATGTAAATCCATCAGTAGGGGATGATGCCATTGGAGCTATGCTATTGCAAAAGGGGAAGGGCAGCCATTATATGAGGCCAGCGTATTGTGCAAGCCGAGTGAAGTTGGTAGCGGAGAGAAAGTTATCGGAAGTAGAGCTAGTGATGGCCAGTGTAATATTTGCTTGTCAACGATTTCTTCATTACTTGCTACCACGGCCTTTTGTTTTCTTGACGAGTTATGCCTTTTTGCCATAGTTAATTAATGGTACTAACATGTCAAATGTGGTGAAGAAATGGGTAATTGAGCTGCAAGAGTTTGAGTTCTCTTTTCTAGTGGAAGATAGTACAAGGGCTACCCTAGCTGATTTGTTGACCTACAAGGAGAATCCCCCTATTGTTAAGGAAGAGGTGGTGAGAAAGGTAGTTGAAGAAGTGCCACAGATCAGCAATGCACATGTGTTGTTCTTTGATGGTTCATACAGAAAGAGCCACGATGCATCTTCAGGGGGTATAGCACTTTATGATCTAGAGGGGAAGCTAGTATGCAAGAGAGGGTTCAAATTGGATGCGCATAGTAACAATGAGGCTGAATATGCTACATTGGAAGCCGGATTACACATTTGTTTGAAGCATGGGGTTCGAAGGTTGAGCATAAAAGGTGATGCCTTGTTAGTGGTGAAGCAAGTGTTGGGTGTGTGGAAGAGCAAGAACACCTCATTGAAGGAAATGTGCTTCAGAATTAAAGGCCTGTTAAAAAAGTTTGAAGCATGGAGCATCAGACACATTGAACGTGCTCTAAATGGAGAGGCACATGAAGCAGCTCAAGGCATGATTGGGGAGCTATTCGTGTTGAGGACCAATTTACCTCTTTATCATGGCCGGGAAAGTTTGGCTCAAGAAGAGGAGTTTTTGCTAACAGGAATCATTCCAAAGGAGATTCAGAAGTCTAAGAAGTATGGCTTTGTGCGTAGAGCATACAGGTACAAATTGATTGGTGATGTCTTATACATGAAAGGGGCTGATCTCGTGTTGAGTCGTGTACCTTGGCGGGAGGAGCTTTACAGAGTGTTGGAAGAGAATCATGAAGGCGCATGTGGTGGCCATTTTGCTCTAAAGATCACCTTGCATAAGATTTTGCAAGAGGGGTATGTCTGGCCTAGTTTGCACAAGGATGTTCACCATTGGTGTAGGTCTTGCAATAGATGTCAAGCGTTTGGGAAGAGAGTGTTGAAGCCAGAGCTACGAAAAACCATTATGGCGTTTGATGTGTTTGAAAAGTGGGGGATTGATGCAATAGGCCCGTTACCTATCACAAGCAGGGGCAAAAGCTATATTTTGACGGCAGTGGACTATCTTTCTAGATGGGCAGAGGCTATAGCAGTAAAACAGATCATTGCAAAGGATGTGGCAAAATTTTTGTATGATGAAATATGTTGCAAGTTTGGGGTGCCATTAGAGCTACTTTCAGATAAGGGGCCAGGATTTAGAGCTAAATTGCTAGACTTCTTATGCACAAAGATGAAGATTAAGCATCAACATACCACTCCTTATTACCCACAGTGTAATGGCTTAAATGAAAGATTCAATGGTGAGTTGGTACAAATTCTTTCTAAAGTGACAGAGCACCAAGGAAAGAATTGGGATTTGGAATTGCCTAGTGCATTATGGGCTTACCGTACTTCGGTGAAGACAGGTACATGGTTTACTCCATTTCATTTGGTGTATGGAAAAGAAGCACTATTGCCTGTGGAGGTAGAGTTGCCTGCGGTCAAGATGTTAGAGAAGTTGCTTGGGTCGCCTAGTGATGCATTCAAAGAGAGGCTCTTGCAGTTACAAGAGGTCCAGTTGGAAAGGATGAGCGCATTGGAGCATTATGGGCAGATGCAGGATAAGGCTTTGGCAAAGATAAATGAAAAGGTTAAAAGTAAGGGTATCAAGAAACATGACTTGGTTTTGCGCTACAACAGTAAGCTGGACAACACCTTCCAAAAGAAGTTTCAAATTAAGTGGAAAGGCCCTTTCAAGGTAGTGGAGTGTTTTCCAAATGGCACATATCAGCTGGCTAACCTAGATGGTGTTCTACATAAGTCAAGGGTAAATGGGTTGCGTCTTAAATTGTATCATGCTAGATTGATGATGGTGGAGCAAGATGAGCTGTCTGTGGATCAAGCAGTGTTGGTGAGGGATGAGGAGACCTGTGATGCGGCGAGTCTCATATCTCTCTTTGCTGCTGCTGATCATGAATGATCTAGCAGGCTAGGGGATGGGCAAATTATGTCATGAGTTTTTTGGAGCAAGGGATTGCGCATATGTACATATACATGCATGGTGCATCAAATAAAGGATTGCCCATTTTCCTTAGCCAGGTGGTTATGTGGGGCCCACATGTGTACAGGTAGGACAGGGTGTACATAGTGCAACGATTTTCACTATTATCAATACTAGTGTGTTTTTTCTACAATAAGGAGGAGTTGGTAGCGCGTAAAACTTCTCGAGGAAGCTATCCGCGGGCCGACGACGTGAGGTCAGCAGGTGCGTCAGATGGCATCTAGTGGCGTCAGGAGGGCGAACGAGGTCAATATTTGCACGCGGATGAGGACGGACACAATGTGGGTGTTTTCTGGTGAGAGTTATGCAGAAAGGTCATCATTAGGACCACTTTTTGGGGCCACTTCACGTGGTGGCGAGATGCATTATTGGAAAAAAGCTGAGTGCCAGGTGTGCTGATGATGCAAAAAGGTGACAACTATGCACTGCGAGGTCAGTTTTTGGCCTGTTCGGGGTCCGTTTGAGGTCATCCAAAAGGCCAAGGGTGCCCAAGTAATAAAGCTAAGTGTGGGAACTGAAAAAACAGAGAGAAGACTAGAAAAAACGTGGAGAAGAGAGGAGGAACAGCCGCAGGTGTGTTTTTGCCCATTTTGGAGCCTGTTTTGGCCCTAAACTGCTCATCCGAGATTGGATTTGAGCACTTTGACATTGTAGACTGGGGTTTTGGGCCGTTCCGGACGCGATGGCGCTGTCCATTTTGCCAAATTCCTCACTCTTTTTCTGCTATTTTTCTGTGTAAGTTTCTCCTATGAGCGAAGTTTCTGCTCTAGTTTGTGATTGTATCTGGCTTATTTTACCCATATTGTGTGAGCTATTTGCCCCATTGGTGTTGGCCCAAGCTCAATTGTATCTAAACATCAGAAATTCTCCTCTTTTGAGCTGAGTTTTTTGGGTGTGTGTGTGTGTGTGTGTCTGTGTGGAGTGGGCAAGTGGATAGTCTCTCTCCTCTCACTCCATAGGTGTGTTCCCTGTCTCGGCCAGGTGTGTTGTGTAAGCCGAGTGGTGCCCCCTAGTGTGTGTGTGTATCTTCCCAAGAGTGTGTGTCGGGTCGTTATAGAGGCGCTGTGTGTGTTTTCATCCCTCTCACAACGTGTTCTTGAGGAATGGTGCACGACACCCCAAAGACCTTGAGAGATGTTTTTAAGTGCTCTTAGAATTCTTGGATGTAAATAAAGCATGCTTGTACAAAGTATACAAAGGTGATATATGCTAGGTGTCTTTACACATGTAGGCCAATTGTGTGGGGTACATAATTTTGATGTTTTTGTACATAGGAGTGTCGAGAATTCAGAGAGTGAGTAAATGCTTTAAAGATATGAAGAAGAGCTGAACTTTTATCAACTTGGGGTTGTGAATGAGGTGGGATTTTTTATTTTTGAAAATTCGTGTGGCAAGTGATAATAAATGTGGTAATGTAGGCGGTAATATACATGGTAATTGCCAGAGATATATATCCACACCTATTAACACATATATTGATGTTGGTTGGACCACTAATGCATTCTTTACCATTGTTATTACCACATGCGCAATATTAACACACATAATAAGAGCGGTTCTCGACTTTTACTCTTATAGTGTTAAGTTTTGAGAATAAAAGCAACAATGTTTCAAAAAAGTGTGCTTCAATTTAGCCTTGACCACGTTCAAAAATCAAAACAGCCGGTTGAAGGAAAGGGTGTCAGTGCACGTGTGCACGTGAGAGAGAGAGAGAGAGAGAGAGAGAGAGAGAGATTGAGATTGATTGAATTATCGTCTATGGAGGTCAGATATGACCTATGGGACCGAGAACAAAAAAAATTACAATGGGTTCCTTCTAAATGGGATGTAACATACATCTCAGTTAAGGACTAAGGGTCCAACAAGGGGTTTAAAAAAAAGGGAAGACAAAAGCAAATGGCGAGATCGAGCAGGCTGTGTTGCAGGTTGCAGTCTGTGCTATGTCACAAGATAGGTGTTGTCAAGTAGGGCCACGAGGCTGCTGGTCAGCTGGATGTAGGACAGGCCTTTGGGAGCTAACACCTTGTTGGGATGTAGGCGAGGTGGCTGTGGGAAACCACCCTTAATCTTTCTTTTCCTAATGAATATAGGGAGAGAAAGTGAGAGAGTTGACTCACTCTCTCACTTTCCTCTTCACTTACCCAACTCTGTTTGTGCTTCATCCCCTTCCCCAATTCTCTTCTCCCCTCTCTTGCATGCTTCCCTCTCTTGCACACTCCACATCAACACTATCAATTGGTATAAGAGCCTAGGAGCATGCCTCTTGACCCTCGGATAAACCCCACGTGCCCAGAGACCCCTATCGGGATTTTGGATAGCCTTGGCAAGCTCTGCAAAAAAAAAGGAGAGGGTAGAATCGGGCCATTGAACCAAGGCTTGTAAGGCTTAAGCAAGGAAGAATTGAAGTGCCGTGATCACTTGAAGGATAGCAAGTTAAGCAAGAGACAACGTTGAAATCGACGATTAGAGCCATTTTGACATTGACTCTCATGTTTTGGCATCAGATTGACATTACTTCCATTACACGTGGATTTTCTACATCCAACCTGACATCGGTTTCATGGGACAACTTTCCCCGTGATCAACAGCTGTGCTTGCCACACGCACTAATGAGGTACCTCTACGACAGAGGAGTGACACTCGGAGTCTGCACCAAGCGCACCAATTGTGCTCTACGGCATGGTTTTTGGCTACAACACCTTTGGCGGCTATTCGACTAGCGCATTTCCGCTTGGCCGTGGAAATCGGCACATAGCGAAACCGACATGCAAGTTACAGGTTACAGGGGGCTTTTCAACCGATTCGCACAAATTCTTTAGGTTTCTAGACACAGTGCATTCACAGGCGATTTGGTAGTCATTTTGACAGCAGTTTCTCTGCGGACTGATGCATTGACACATGCAATTTTTGTGTGAACACACCTAGTGCTACTGAGCTCTTTTGAGATTATTTATCCCTACAGGGATCACTTTTATTGCATGCAGCAGTTCTTGGTGTTTGTTTGAACGCAATTCACTCATGTACGTTGAGTTGCAGACACTGCCCACTATACTATGTGTGGAGTCATTTTTGGCTATTTTGGCAGTTTTTCTCGGCCATTTTCTGAGACTCAGATCGGAAGATCCCTTTTTGAGACTATGGATAGTCCATTTGTGTCTGCATTAGCCTTTGGAGGGTTGATAGCGTGAGGTTTTCTTTGAGATGGCGTGTGCTCGAATGTTGAGACACCATCGGTGATACATGTAGATGGAGTTTACCACTTTTGATACCTTCACCATAGGAAATGTATCTGGATGATTTCATATGATTTTGACACCGAGTTGTCAATCACATTGGTAGTGAAAGTATCAGCTTTTGATGCCCAGTTAGTGCAATTAACACATTTATGCGTATTTTGAGTTGACTTTTGACTCCTCATACAAAGAAGACTCTGCCGGATTTCTTTCCCGCGAGTCGTGACTTTCATTGTTGGCACCTTTGAGCCTATTTCGGTTGAGATTTTACTGTCGATACAAAGGTTATTGTGCCCAAATTTCTGCAGCTTCTCGCCATAGTTTGGCACCTCTCAAACCCTTTTGTCAGTGATGGCTTCTTCTTCAAAAAAGGAGGAGTATTTCATTTGCAAGTTTGATGGCAGCAACTTCACCATGTAGAAAGAGCGCATGAAAGATGTTTTGACAAACAAAGGCCTATCAAAACCGTTGAAAGAGCATGCAAAGGATGATGACTATACGCAATCTCAGTGGGAGCTTTTGGATGCGAGAGCCATGGCTATGGTTACGTCTACATCTAGCTGAGTCAATGTTTTTCACTATGATAGGGAAGACAACAACCAAGGAACTTTGGGATAGCTTATGTTCAGCATGGGAGAGCAAAAATGCATCCAACAAAGTTTTTCTCATGAAAAAGCTTATGAAGCTCAACACGAAAGAAGGTAGCACAATTTCTGGTCACTTAAATGAGTTCAACTCCTTGTTTAGTCAGTTGAAATCTCAAGGCTTTAAGGAGTTTGACGAAGAACTCAAGTCTATATTCTTGTTATGCTCTCTACCCAGTTCATGGGAGATATTTTGCACAACCCCATTAGCAATTCATCTCTGAATGGCAAGTTAGTGTTCAATGACATCACAAATGCGTTGCTCAGTAAGAAATTCGACGTAAATCTCTCAATGGTGCTTGTCATGGAGATGCATATATGGATGGTAGTTCAACAAAGGCAAGAGGTTGTGACAGGAACAAATACAAAAGTAAAAGTAGAGAGCGAAATCCTCATAGTCCTAGCAGACACAGGAACTCAAGTAGAGACCACAGTGCTAGAAATGGCGAGTGTTACTATTGCCATAAGAAGGGCCATTACAAAAAGGATTGTCGCAGTTTCCTAAGAGATCAAAAAAACATGCAAAAAAATAATTTTTGCAAAGACAAAAGAATGGTAAAGATTGAGGAGCTCAATGTGGTTGAGTGTCCCATACTTACCACTACAGTAGAGGGCGCTCCTCCTCCAATGATGAACATTATGCCAAAAGAGATTCATACAGAGGTGACAGAAGATCCCTCAGATGTTCTCATTTTCACTTCAGATCTCACTCGAGATGCTTTGGTTGCACAGGATGAGGGTTATGCATAGGAATGGATTCTTGATTCTGGTGCAAGTTTTCGAGTCACACCGCGTAGAGAGTGGTTTTCCTCTTATGCATCCATGCATGGCATAGTCAAGCTTGGTGATTCCTATGAGCTTGATATTATTGGCATTGCTGATGTGAAACTTCAGATGCATAATGGCACTATTTTTGTGTTGTAGAATGTCAGACATGTGCCCAAACTTACAAAGAGCTTGCTTTCTATATGACAATTGGAGGATCTTGGCTACACTACAATTTTTGGTAATCGTTCTTGGCTGATGTGCAAGAACAACCTTGTCATTATGAAAGGTCGTAAAAACAGATCCCTGTACTCTATGCTTGTTTCAAGTCTCGACAAACACGCTATCTATGTTGTCGAACTGCTGTCTACTCATTTGTGGCATAGCCGGCTAGGGCATATTAGCCAAAAGAGAATGAAAACACTTCAACGTTTTGGCTAATTACCTGTGTTAGATTACACGGACTTTCCATTGTGTGAGCATTGTCTATACGACAAACATACTAGGTTGACATCTTCGCCATTGAACAAGAAACTAGGCGAACCCCTAGACTTATTGCACAGTGACTTGTGTGGTCCAATGCCACATAAAACTCTAGGGGGGGAAAACTACTTTCTCACGTTAATAGATGATTCTACTAGAAAGGTGTGGGTGTATCTCATTAAGCATAAGGAAGAGGTATTTTCTACGTTGCAGAAATTCCTCGCCATGGTTGAGAATCAATCAGGAAAAAAGCTCAAAGCTTTTTGAACCGACAATGGTGGAGAATACGTCTCCACGGAGTTCAAGGATTTTTGCAATCGAAGAGGCATTCATCGGCAGTTTACTGCTCCATACACACGTGCACAAAATGGGACAGCTAAAAGAATGAATCACATGATTCAAGAGCTAGCTATCTCTATCATTTCTATGGTGAAGCTTACTCCAGAGTTTTGGGGGAAAGTTGTTTTGACAGTAGTGCAGATCATGAACAGGTCACCTAGTTCTCTTCTGAATTTCAAAATTCCAGAGGAATTATGGACTGGGAAAACGCCAAGCTATGAGCATTTACGTGTATTTGGATGTGAGGCATATGCACACGTGCCCAAAGAACTTCGTCGCAAGTTAGATCCCAGGTCATACAAATTCATTTTTATCGGTTATCATCTCTGGCACCCAGAATCCTGCCATGTCATTCATAGCTCACACATGATTTTCAATGAATAAAAAATGCACAAGAAGCCCATTAAAGAAGTTGAGTACAAATGCGTTTGTTTTGAGGATGTAGCCTTTGAACCAACTTAGTTCAGTAGTGTTTGCACCTAATCCTCAAGTGCAAGATACTACTATTGCTCCTGAGAGAGAAAAGTCCAGCAGTCAGGCACTAAGATGCTCTATAAGAGTATCATGTACACCCGAGTGGTTTGAGTCGGGTATACACCACATTTTGGTCACTGACGGTGGAGAGCCAACCTGCTACAAAGAAGCTATACAAATGGACGATAGCATTAAGTGGGAGCAGGCTATGCAATTAGAATACAATTTGATTGTGGCTAATGAGACATGGGATTTGGTTGAATTACCAAAAGGCAAAAATGCTTTACCTTGCAAATGGGTATACAAGAAGTATATAGCAGAAGATCTCAAGCCTAGATACAAGGCTCATCTAGTTGCCAAGGGTTTCAAGCGGCAAAAAGTTGTGGATTTTGATGAGATTCTCTCTCCAGTAGTCAAGATGACTCCACTTCGCACTGTGCTTGGCTTGGTTGTTATCCAGGACATGGAACTTGTCCAAATGGATGTGAATACAACATTTCTTCATGGGGATCTAGATGAAGATGTCTACATGAAACAACCAGAGGGTTTTGGTTTGTAAAAAGGCACTCTATGGCCTCAAGCAAGGTTCAAGGCAGTGGTATGAAAAATTCAACAAATTCCCACAGTCTCAGGGTTACATAAGAAGTCAAGAGGATCAGTGCTTATACACAAAGAGGTTCAAAGATGGATCTTTAATCATCGTGATCTTGTATGTAGATGATATGCTTATCACAGGTAAATCCATTGATGAGATCAATCAGTTGAAAAAGATGCTAAGCACTCAGTTTTCCATGAAAGATTTGGGAAATGCCAATCACTTTTTTGGTATGCGCATCAAGAGAGACATGCAATGTAGAATTCTTGAATCATCTTAAGAAAAGTACATCCACAAAGTCTTGCAACATTTTAGTATGCAGGGAGGAAGTCAATGAGTACCCCAATGCAAGCATACTCCGAACTTAGCAAGGAAGATTCTCCCAAGACAATTGCTGAGAAAGAGGAAATGGCAAAAGTGCCATATTCTTGAGCAGTTTAGCTTGATGTACGCTATGGTAGCCACAAGACTAGATATTGCACATGTAGTGGGAGTGGTTAGTAGGTACATGGCAAACCCTGGAAAGAAGCATTGGGAAGCAGTGAAGAAAATCCTCAGATACTTGAAGGGTACAACTAGCAAGCATTTATGCTTCAAAAATAGTGATTGCATCTATTGTAGGTTACACGAATGCGGATTATGTGGGTTGTGTGGATCGTAGAAGATCCACATCTGGCTACATCTTCATGTTTGATGGAGTAGCTATATCTTGGAGATCATGTCTCCAAAACTGCACGTCTTCGTCTACCAATGACGCAGAATATGTTGCTATGTTTGATGCAAGCAAGGAAGCTATATGTTTAGCTCGTCTAATGGGAGATTTGGGCATTCACGAGGTTCTAGTACTGCATTGTGATAGTCAGAGTGCCATTGATTTGGCAAAGAATTCAATGTTTCACTCAAAGTCAAAACACATAGTGATCAAATACCATGTCATATGAGTTGCATTGGTTGGAAAGCACATCAAGCTCATCAAGGTCCACACTGATGACAACCCCACATATTCTCTCACGAAGAGCCTAGCCTCGGAGTGATTTACGCATGGCATAGAACTTATGGGTGTAGGATGAAGCCTAGGAGATGCTTTATCAACTTTGTATAAACTAACTATACTGATGCCACTATTGGCCACCATGACCTTCAAGTGGGAGGTTGTTGGGAGGTAGGCCAGGTGGCCGTGGGAAACCACCCTTACTCTTTCTTTTCCTAATCAATATAGGGAGAGAAAGTGAGAGAATCGACTCACTCTCTCACCTACTAACCCAACTCTATCTCTGCTTCATCCCCTTTTCCAATTCTCTTCTCCTATCTCTTGCATGCTTCCCTCTCTTGCACACTCCACATCAACACTATCACTCCCCCCCCCCCCCCCCCCCCCCGCAAGGTTGCCCTTACGCCTGGGGGGAGATGGGGAGAGAGCAGGGTTGGTTCACACAGATGTAACAGGACTAGGGTTCGCACTAGAGAGAGAGAGAGAGAGAGAGAGAGAGAGAGAGAGAGAGAGAGAGAGAGAGAGAGAGAGAGAGAGCATAGGATGTGGGTGGAGCAGCTTACTACACTATGTGAGAGTGTCCCTTATTCTTCTATCTAGTAAAGAATAAGATGTGTGCAAGTGATAGGCGGTTGGATGCCTCTGGCATGTCCAATCAAGGTAAGAGGCAAACCGTCTTTACCCCCAAAAATCTCCCACTTAAAGGTGAACATGCCGATAAGTGGCACTACTATAGGACCTACTAGTATATATAAGAGGTATAGGGAGAAATTTCATCTCAACCTATACCCACTGGCTCTTTCAAAGTTGATGCATGCCTCTATATAGGCTCTAGCAGTGTGAAAAAGTGTATATCCCTGCTAGGACCATCATGCTTATCTTGTAGGTATCCTATAATAACCTGCACTATTCTATGATACATCATGCTAGTGTCATCATCGTGACTGATAACCTCAACTACATATGCTTCCATTGTAGTTGTTATATCGGGTCTCAACACTAAGAGGTTGTACATGAGAGTCTCAAAGGTTGATGACAAATGCGTAATTTGTGCCAACATATCCGTGCCAATTACATCAATGCCATGTGTAGTGACCCCTGCCAATCTATCCGCAATAGGTATCTCAATGATCACTACATCACCACCAGAACTAGTCATGTATGGACATGCCAATCCTGACTCTAGGGTAGTCATCACTCCCTCATCGTCTATAGAAACTATATCCACATGTCTTCGCATCACAATTCACCATATCAGCCTCTAGCATGAGCATGTCAAAGTACTCCATATCGCTCATCTCTATGGTAGGAGGTATCTCTATCCTAAGAGGATCAAATTTGCTGTGTCTCACTAGAGCATGGCCACTCTAACTCTACATCTACAGACATATCATGCACAACGCTCTAGAAAGCATGTGTAAAAAATATGTGTAGACTATAATGTAATTGAGGCAATGTTATCTTACACCTCAGATACTTGCATAGGGTAGACCAAGCCAATCTTGGCTCCTCTTGCAATGTCTAGTGAATGACAATGCATTTGGAAGAAGTTCTCTCTAAGCAATATCTGACATCCACTATCTCTCATCTGTCTCACTGAGATCAAACTCGATGCAATCTCAAGAACATAAGGTACATGTCTTAACAACATATAAGATGCATGACTGGGTAATGATAGGCATACATCTCCTGCACCCTCTACGCCATATGTTGATCCCTCAGCTAGATGCACTTGACTAAGGATCCCACTAGAGAAAGTGATAAACCACTCATGACATGATGTAACGTGAAACATTGCATACTCATCTAGCATCCATCGAGAGCAAGAGGCATCTCATGAAGACATTAAAGGAAGAGGAACACTAGAGGTAAATGTGACATCATCGTCACTAGCATATGAAGTATGTGTCAACACCATCTTTGCATCATGCATACATGTGCACCATTGCCTCATGAGTCTGAAGCAACAATGTCTAATATGCCATGTGTGACCACAATGACAACATCTCAAGTGTCAACATAAAGAAGACAACTATCTCATAATCATCATCATGGACCTAGAATTGTTACACATATCAACTGCCATAAATGAAGCTATGGCTTTTCAGCATGTACAAGGGCAATGTGCATAAACCAATACCGAAGAGAAGTGCACCAAACCTTGAACAAAAGGAGCTCCCTGTAGGGTGAAAACACTCTCTAAAAAACTCACTAGCCCTTGTAGTGCTCAAGCACATCAACACATAAAATCTTCTGCAGTAGTGTAATCATACTGTGCTCAGCAATTTATGTAAATATCAACTACCAAAAGTACATGAAACTTGTAACTAGTGACTACCTGTAAACTATATGCAGTAGACTCACGATCAAAATATTTGTTGATCGAAAAAAGTGCATACCATAAGTCTACTTATATCCATTGCGAGCATACACATATGTCACTCTTGTGAGAGTGCATACAAGAACACCAATATGTCTCCAAAAACAACCATATCTCACTGTTGCAAGAGTGGATACAAGAACACCAATATCTGTCCAAAAACAACAATATGCCCATCAATGTGGGAGCAAAATTGACCAGAATCACCGTTTCAATTTAATGATCACAAATACATCAAAAGAGTATATGGAAACCAAGGAAAAAATATGGCGAGAAATCTAGAAAAAATCGGACAGAGTCTCCCTACAAAATGAGTGAAATCGCAGTTCAAACTCTCAAACCATAAACCGCATCCAAGATGCTAAAAGAGCTAGACAATGTGCATACAATGGAAATCCACACTCAACGTACATAAACGGAGTGATCACGTATAAACAAACACCAGAACTAACGTACATAAACGGAGTGATCGTGTATAAACAAACACCAAAACCATATGCAAATTTCTATCAATGACCATAAATTAAAACACTAAATCAACACCAAAATGTCCTGCAAAACTCTCTGCAAATCCATGCGTCACCCTCTTCGAAATCTGCTCAATCGTACGAGTCAATATGCATAACTTGTGATGTATCCACTCTGAAATCGTGAGATCCTGAAGAGTGCATAGATTCACCAAATGTTTTCAACTTATGCACATAAATTTGCTGAAGTTTGTAGTCCACACTCTCTTCACTGAGAGAAAACCATAAATGCACAAAACAAGAGAACAACGAAGCTCAATCTAAACTCTTTGGAATCAACTCCAAAAGCACTCTAAATCACCACAATATGCATACATGATCTGCATATCAATCTGCAATTTCCAGAACACCCTATAGCGGATCAACCAATATATGTCAAACTATTCAAAATTTGCAGAAACTTTCTTTTGTAAAGTTATAGACCGCAAAAACATATCTGTAAAAATTTAGAGCTGTCTATCCTCGATTTGTAAGCAGTTCGCCAAACGTACAACAAAGTTGTTGCAAAATTTGGAAAAACTTTCAGCTGGAAAGTTGTAGATCACAAAATTTTTGATAAGGATGGCGAAAAGCAAGCTAAAAATTGACCTTTTACTCAGTCAAATTTTTGCTACAAAATAGTGTTGAAAATTTTGTAGCTTCACCGCATTCACCACCACGATGTTGCAATGATGCAAGGCCTTCACTCCAGCTCTGATACCAATTGTGAGTGCACAAATGGGGTGCATGTGCAAAGAGGGAGAAGGAAAAAGATAGAGAACACAGGATGTGGGTGGAGCAGCCCACCACACTATGTGAGAAAGCCTCTTATTCTTCTATCTGATAAAAATAAGTGATGGACGGTCAGACGCCTCTGACACGTCCGACCGGGGTAAGAGGCACACCACCTTCACTCCAACAAAGAGAAGGAGAAAATCTGCTTGAAAAATTTAAGAAAATAGAGTAAAAACTGTAAAAAATACGGAGTATTTTGAAAAATTTCCTCTTTCAATTCACCCTAAAGGGAATTTTGTATTTTTGTAAAATTGTTTTTTCTCGAATGCTGATTAGCAACATTCATTTTATATGAGCCACCAAGAGTTAAGAGTGCACAATATTTTGATAGAGATGTGTAGAAAGAAGGAAGGCGATTCAACACTCTCCTTGAAGTAGACTTCTGCGATTCTTATAAGTAATACTAGCCAATCTATTCTTTAAAGAATAAACGAAAAGCCAAGGAAATTGGATACAATGAAAGCTTATCAAGCAAAACACGATGAAAATTCACTATAGCCTACATAAAGCTGTTCAGAGGAATTTAATAATGGGAGGCTTCTTTGTGAGAGGAAAAACAAGAAAGTGACACTAATATTTTAAAACATTTGTTATCACAAGTAGAATATTATATTTGTAAAAATAAGTGAAAGGGTCACAATGGCTTTCTAAAAACAATAAGAAAGTGATAAAATCATAATGATTAGGTTAAGTTTAACGATAATTATATAAGGTGAAGCATTGTTTGAGAATGTCTCTTTTATTAAGAAGTCAAGTTTCCTTCTCGTAAAGAAGCAAACCGAATATACTAGCAGAAATTTTGAAATTTGTAAGATTTTTGAACCAAGTTCTCACACATTTCATCGGTTTTTCTTCCCTTTACCATGGTTCAGTTTTACAAAAAAATCAAGCTCTAGTGTATTTTAATTGACTGAAATTGTAAAATCCTGATTAGATTTTGAACTTGCCTCTAAGAAAACCAACAAATTTACAAAGTTTTAGTGTAATTATTCAAATTTCGACCTAAAAATCGAGAGAATTTTAAGTTTTTTCTTATTTTGATTGGTTAGAGAAAATGTATTTTTTAGCCCTACCATGGTTTTCTCATACATATATATATATACATATATATATGTATATATATATATATATATATATATATGTATGTATGTATGTATGGATGTATGTATGTGTGTGTATATGTATGTACGTACTAGAATTATGCAAGGTGAAGCTTCACTTTAGTATTATGAAAGAATAGAGTGCATGATAAGTCAAGCCATGTGAGGATGTGAAATGAAAGGTAGAATTAAAAAGATCATTTAATATAAGCCATGTGAGGATGTGAAATGAAAGGTGGAATAAAAAAATCTATTTAATATTTTAAAACTGAAATAACATAAAGTCTCAATCATCATCGAAAACATTGAAAGTATGCCTAGCTGAACTCTCCTCCAAGGCATCTTTTAGAAAGCCAACAAGCATAACAATGAATTATTTGGACTGCAATATATTTCAAAAGCATAAAAAACAATGGTGAAAAATACACTTGCAAGTATTGTAACAGATTGAATAAAAGAAAGAGGAAAGACGATGGGAAAGCCAAAACTCAACGCTCTTCTTTAACAAGGTAAACACTTCACAATGGCCTCAAAAAGGCATCATTTTTTGTTGTAATAAATGATTATTAGAACACATTTGACATGTTAATGGTATGTGTTCGAAAAAAATGTGTCTCAACTTAATATCTTGTCGTTCATGGCTAGAAAAGTACATTTTTCCTAAACAGTCAAAATAAGAGAAAACTTGAAATTCTCTCGGTTTATAGGTCAAAATTTGAATCTTTTGTCGACAATCACACTAAAACTTGTGTAAATTTGTCGGTTTTCTTAAAGGCAAGCTTAAAATCTAGTCAGGATTTTTCAATTTTAATCGGTTAAAATACACTAGATTTCGGATTTTTTCTAACACTGGTGCCGTTTTCAATCTCAAAAATGTCAAGTGAGAGCAAGGGGAAAAGGAGAAGTTCCACCTCGAAATAGAGAAAAATAATATAAAAACTTGAAAAATAAATCTAATTTTTAACATTTTCTCTAGGCATATTCAAGAAAGGAAAATTTGTCTTTGGTAAAAATAATTTTTTCCGAACACTTTAATGGAGGGAGAGAGAGAGAGAGAGAGAGAGAGAGAGAGAGAGATGCACGTGAGCGCGCATGAAAATGTTCAAATGAATATAGTAAAGCTTGAAATGTCACCTATAAAAGGTAATGTGAGAGTGACTACTTGATGGTGAGAGAATTGCACGTTTTCTCTACCACTTCCCTATGTTTTCTCTACCACTTCCCTATGGCCTTCTTGACCAAAAAGAGAGGTACACAAATGTCAACACCCTTTTCACAAGGGTCTACAAACGATAGTACTTTTTTTTTTGCTATGTGACACTAATCAACAAACTTTACCCTGTTTTTGTGAATCGTGAGGGATTCCTAGGAGAAAAGGCAAGAGCAAAACCTAATGAGGTGCCAGATTGCGCACGAGCAAATGACTGGCAACAGGTTGGCATGCATGGTGTGGAAGGGGATGCCCGACAGGCTAAGGATGCGGACAAGAGGGGAGGCTACAATGTATTGGCTAACATGGCGGCCATGGAGGACACGATTGAGGAAAGCGTTTTTTAAAAAAGACTTGCACACTCCTATGTAGAGCAACGAGCATGCTGTGACGCTTTGGTTTAGCCTAAAAAACCCTCTCGAGCATCTTGAGACTAGTTCAAGCTCGCGTTGCTGCACGACACTATTTCACTATGAAATTATAGATAGTGAATTAAGCTAACGGATGGAATCTGAAGAGATTCTAGCTAATTCAAATAGTCCACAATTGCATCCAAAATTCAACCGTGTACTAAGGCCTTGGACAGTCCAAAAAGCCTTATGCAATTGGCATGGAGGGTGCCAGAAGGTGCTTGTGGTCTAGGGAATTTTGTAATTTGGTAATTGAGAGGGCAAGTTACCCCTTGGAGAGAGGTATACAACAGGATATCCTATAGTCAATGGATGGCATTGTAGGTTACATGGCATTTGACATGCTATGTGGAGAGAGAGAGAGAGAGAGAGAGAGAGAGAGAGAATCAATCTTCAAATGGGCAGGAGTCAGGACCCTCTCGCTCTGCTCAAACTCCGCCGCTGAATTGTATGTAGTGAAACGCGCATGGGGCGAAACGACGTACTACACTCAGCAGGTGGGGCCAGGCTGATTATGCTCAGGTTGGACAGTCAGCACTACAGTACACTCAGCATGCCACGTGACTCAATGTATGTATGACATGTGGTGTGACGGACCGGAAAGCGACACAATAATTGGAGTGCGACCCGGAGGATAGAAGGAGACCAGCAAGCACCCAAGCCCAAAGCGCAGAGAGAGAGAGAGAGAGAGAGAGAGAGATGTGTAGGCAGGGGAAGCAAGAGTTTGTGTCGATCATCATGTGGGCGGTAGTGGCTGCGTTCTGCATGACTTTCTCCTTCCTGGAGGGGGCATCCCTCTCTACAACTCTCTACAGGCAACCTCTCTCCTGCAACAGCTGGCGCTTCAACGTGGAGGTCAACAATCTGCGTGGGTGGTCGTTGGTGCCAGATAGATGTGAAAACTATGTGGCTGCCTACATCATGGGCAGCGCCTACCAGGACGACTCTGCAGAGGCGATGGAGCAGGCCCAGCTGTACGCTCGGGCTTTCGTGGCTTCCTCCGACTTCAACGCCTCTGCTCGCTATGCCTGGGTGGACGAGACCTCCCTCTCGAATGCGCCATACTACGCTCACCATCGCTTCGGGTTCTCTCTCTCTCTCTCTTTCGGCTCACCATAGGTGTGCCGCTCTATTACCAGAATGGAAGCAAATTTCTGCTCTCTCTCTCTCTCTCTCACACTCACACACACACACACACACACACAAACGCTCTTTCGGCTTACCATGGGTGTGCGGCCGCGCTCTCTCTCTCTCTCTCTCCCACTCTCTCTCTCTCTCACACACACACACACACAAACACGCGCGCGCGCGCGCGAGTTCAAGAATCGGGGCCTCTTCTTCGACTGTCTCTCAAGACAATTCTAACGGTTGGTGGAAGCCTGGAAGGTAAGGACTGAGAACCTTTTGTTCCAAGCAGAAAAGAACGAGAATACAACAGCCACATCTATCTACTAACATACTAACATAATATGACAGAAGGGGGAGCCTTTTATGCGTGTCGCAATCTGCGACCTGAAGGTTAGGTTATAGTCCAAAAATTAAAAAAACCCTTTTGCACGCGATAAAGAGGGAGAGAGAGAGAGAAGCCGACGACGGTCGGCCGTACTAGTTTCTTATAAGGTGAAGAAGTGTTCATGATTAAAAAAACCCAGACGTTTAGTGTATAACTTTTACTGGCTAAAATCACAAATCCCGGCTAGATTTCAAGCTCATCTTGAAGAAAACGGGCTAATTTCACATCGCTAAGTGTAAAAGTTGGCAAATTCTTCACAAGACATGAGAGGATTTAATATGTGTGCTTCTTCTCAACGGCTAGAATAAGATGTAGGGTAGAGGGGCCAGTTGTGTTACAACACCCAAAGAAAGAACAAATGAACCCCTTGTTATATTACATTTGACAACCAATAGGAGGTATCGGCTGAAGTTAAATAAGAAAAGAGGCCGAATCAATTGAGATTCAAGGAGTAAGCCCATCTTGCCAGTGTCGTAGGAGGAGGGAAATGCCAGCAGGTGTTGCACTTTGCACGAAACGGGGGAAGACGGGTTGGGGTCGCATGAGACAGGAGAAAAGAGAGTTTCTCGGACATGGCGCGGGATCTGCAACAAGCTTTTTTTTTAATGAAAGGCATGGCAATGGAGACAACGAGTTCGTTGGGGCATGATGGTTAGTTACATTGACTCCACTTCTGGAGCGTGCGCTAGGGTTCGAGCACCATGTCTGACAATTGTCAATTTTGCGTGTCACGAGAAGATGGAGTGAGGAAATTTTCATGAAGGTATCCGCAAAGATTCGCCTGAATTGAATTACGAAGCTACCAGTATGTCCGATCAAAAAGTGGAGTTAAAACGGCTAGCTCATTCAAAATATTGCCTATCCGTTGGACAACGCGTGGGCTCAAGACTCCGTGGCTGTATTTTATCCCTTTTGGCTCCGGTTGGTGTTCTTATTCATACTGATTTTGATACACATAATTTCAAAAATGGTACCGTAACTATTGGCTCTCAAACCCGACAACCCCAAATTAATTCTATTGAAAGCTTGTGATAAGGTGATTAAAATGAGTTCCACAACGCAAAAAAATGAGCTCGAAAAGGAGAGATTGAAACTCCCCAAGTTAGACGTACCCTTAGTGGCCCCTCTACGCTAGATTCACATTGGTTAAAATATCAAAAAAACGTCAATTGAGTGCCAAATGATTGCCTCACTCCCTTCTTTACTGAAGCTTGTTTAAGAAAGTTTTTGGTGACGACGAGGGCAAATTAGTGGCTAGCCTTATGGCACGTGTATTGCTTAAAAGTTGATAGCAACACTTAAGGTCACATATGAAGTTTCTCTTGCAACATCTTCTTTGCCCTCCTTGAATGATTGCATAGAAAACAAGTGATAAAATCACCAAGCCTGCCACTTCGAAGTTTGGAGGTAGTAGGTGCCTGTAGGGCTATAGTCAATTGAGATAATATATGAAGTCTGAACTCAAAGAGAAAACCTGCAAAGTTTTGAAAAAAACCCTGTAATTTGCAATAAAATTCATAGAAACTATAAAGTTTCCTTTTATCTCTCTCTCTCTCTCTCTCTCTCTCTCTCTCTCTCTCGTTTATGGCGCCCCATTTCTCTGTGTGTGAGGTCAGCCATAGCCAAAAGATTTTGGTTCCCACCTACGTGTGCCATCACCGACCCCGCCGCTTTCACATCTCCTGATGCTCTTGCCCTTGCTCAGGTTCGAGAATTGCATGATCTCCCAGACATTCGCCATCCCTTGCTTGGCTCTGTCTCTGCACTCGTTGCCATGAGATTTCACGGCTACCATTGTCCCCTTCCTTCACTGCCTTGAACCGCTTTCCATCGGCTCCCTGTTCCGATTTCTATAGAGCTTGCTCAACACAATGGATGTTGGAGTCTCTCTCTCTCTCTCTCTCTCTCTCTCTCTCTCATGACAATGCTCCTATGTGAGTGTAGTGGGGTGGGGCTGATCTTTACAGCAGAAACTAGGGACGGCCCGTTAGGACGAGGGTATGGGTTTCCGCAGAGCCCTCGAAAGTGTGTCCGTGAATGATGACTGGGGAGCAGGTCAAGAGAAGCAGGATTGAGACCGTGCCCCTGATGGAGCACGATCCCCTCTGTGTTGCCCTGTAGGAGCACTCCTCCTCCATTCAGGATGCCTCCAACAGCCCCTCCAATTTTGTCTTGCATCGCACCCAATCCTGCTAGGGTCTTGCTCTCTCCTATGCCCTCGCCATTGACCATGTCAGTCAACAACTCCACTGTGATCGGAGGGTCGTCCTCGATCTCCAACCTTGCCTCTCTGAGCTCCACCATGCGATGCTCCAAGGTCACAAATTCTTACAGGATCACTGTGAGAGAGAGAGAGAGAGAGAGAGCTCCAACAGAGAAAACGCCCTACTATTGTGTGTCTACTTGCGTCTCTGTCCTCTCCCCCCTGCACCCTTTCTCTTGCAGTGCCTTGCCAGCTCCATTGCACATACAGACCTAACTCACCCTCTATACCTACACCTTCTTGGATGCAAGCATTCCATGGGAAGCAATGCAAAGCATTTCATGGGAAGCCAAATGCAAGATTGAACCTCACCCTATCCTCCTTTTGCTCGTCCTTCCAGGTGGGCCATAGGAGCAGCTTCCCTCCCTATCGTGGCACTCATGCGCTTGCTAGCGTCTCTCTCTCTCTCTCTCTCTCTCTCTCTCTCTCTCTCTGTGCTCGACCTACGACCTCACTCATAGACCATGTCTTTTTCCTCCGCCCCTTTCTCTCTGCTCGACCTGCAACCTCACTCGTATGTTCTCAGCTATATTCCCTTAAGAGACCGCTTTGCATGCCCCAACAGGTCAAGATGGTGTAGTAGAGGTCGAACTTTTGAAGGGAGCATAGGAGCAGGCGGGGCGGGATGCAGGGGGTAGAGGCGGAGGTAGGGCTTTTGCTCCGTTCTAGCACGATCAAGATTTCAGTGAGGAGAGACGACGATAGTGACATCAAGAATTCTTTGCCTTTCAACTTTGCAGAGTCCCTCGGAATCTTAGTAGGAAATTATTAGGTTTTGATAAATTTGACCCAACACTAGGAGAGCCTTGTAGTCATAGCTTGGAGGCTTCTCCGAGTCCCATGAAATGCACCTTTCCATGATTCAACATATATTTGCTTCTAACGCCAATGAGTATGTCGTATCTCTGGGGGGCTAATAAAAAATTTATGCATTTTTAAAGAAATAATCTTTTCTTTAAAAAAAATCTAAAAATAAAATATTATATTTAAAAAAAAATATTCTTCTCTTTTTCATTAACAAAAAAGGAAACCATCACTAAGGCCTCCCCCCTTTGGGACAGCCAAAAACTATGCCTCATTTTTTCGTACCTGAGAGGAGTCTGAATTGCTATCTAATTTTGTGTTGGAGTGCTTCTCCATGAGCAAAGGTTTTAACCATTGTCCGCTCACATAATCCAACTTCGCCTAGCATTTCTCAACTTCTCGGATTGGCAGAGTTGGCAAGTACCTCTTTCTATCCTCCTCCTCTCATACTAAGTGTTGTTTATGCTAAACACTATCGATGATAACTTTTTTTATAAAAAAGACCGCAACGTACCTCGCACACATGGATCAACAATAGCACAATTACTAGCTTTCAAGTTTATATTTCAAAGACAATGACGTTTGGGTGTTTGGCCTCTAAAGGAAGTGTCGTCTACCTTCCAATAGCTATGTATCACAAAATTGCACAATTTGGGGTTGGCAAAATTGCTTTCAACACATCCTCTCTCTCTCTCTCTCTCTCTCATTGAGAGGAAGAAAATGAGCGTTGATTGTGGAGTTTATTTAATGTATGTTACCACTTTTCTTGCTCATTTGGATTGGCCAAAATGATGTTTCATATGGAATACCTTTTAAGGACAAAAAAGGACTCCAAATTGGGTTGCATGCCTCATAGTGATTCAAAGTTGGCATGAAGATTGTTTTGCTAGGAGAGAGAGCTAGAAGAGGCCTCGGGGGGATGGGGTGCTACTTCTTGATTGTTGTGTTCTTGGTCGAGCTTTGGAATGCAAGTTTTTTCGTTTATATATACTTCATTTTTGTTTCAGGTTGTGACTATGCACTTACTCCAGAATATTAACGCATTGTTGGCCTAGAGCCACAAGCATCATGAAATAAGCACATTGAGGTGGGAAATGGATATTGCATTTGCACATCTGATTTGTTTAGCATATCAGAAATAGAGAGAGAGAGAGAGAGAGAGAGAGAGAGAGAGAGAGAGAGAGAGAGAGAGAGAGAGAGAGAGAGAGAGAGAGAGAGAGAGAGAGAGAGAGAGAGAGAGGTGCTAGGTGTTTGAAATTTAATTATATAGATTTTTAATGTTATCATTGTGAAACCGTGTATTCTGTTGATGCAAAATAATATAGAACTTAACAGGTTATTGGTGGTTGATGTTAATGGGGGGGGGAGAGAGAGAGAGAGAGAGAGCTATTTGCAGAGCTGAGGCCTACAATGATACCCTATTCAATGAGTGGGTGGTCAAAGCAAAGGCTCCCGCATTGCCAGAGACTTTACATCTTTTCAACGAGCTTAAGAAATTGCAATACTTTGTCTTTTTTTTTGACGGGTCGTTTTGAAACCCAACGGAATGTTACGGTTGCCAACCTTAAGAAAGCCGGTTATGCCAATTGGGAAGCCTTGATCTTGAGGTAATGTTCATGCACATGCAAGATATGCATATAAGGTATGTGCTTGAATCATGCACATGTGCGGTTTAGAGGCTCGGATGTATCTATGGAAATTATCTTAGAGAAGCATTTGTGCAATGTTTGTATTATGGGAGTATATCCCTTAAATACGTGGTATGTTATCTTCAATTCAAAATGTGCTATATTTTTTGTCTACATAGTTGTCTTGTCCCAATAGGTAAGGTACCCCCTTACAAGTATAGAAGTATAGATAGATTTAGATGTAATATAGAGCCAATAGGTAGATATATTCTAACTTACACAAAATTTTACATGACACGACCTCCATGAAAATTGAGATATATATGTTGTAAATGCTTGACTTGATGCCATCATTATGTCTGTTGATACACTTATTAATTCTCAGCATGTTGTTCACAGTCTGTGCCACCTAATTGTACAGAACACCTTTGTGTGCTGAAGATAAATTTCCCTTCACTAATGCCTTATTACTTGTGTAGGTACACTGGTATGTGTCAAATTGTGCTATTGAAGGCCAAACACATTGTTTTTTTTTTGTTTTGCAATATGCACCTCCCCCACAATGCAAAAAACACTGAAATATGTTGGGTTATTTTTCGTGTGACAGGCAACCTGAGGATCATGGAGTATCTGCAACAATCTATAAGTCAAGCAAGAGGAAGGCTTTAGAGGAACTAGGTTACACCATTATAGGTAATGTTGGGGATCAATGGAGTGATTTAAGTGGCTTCTCAGTGGGAGATCGTGTCTTCAAGTTGCCTAATCCTATGTATTACATTGCTTGATTAGGTACAACACTCAATACATTATATTAAATTTTGTTGTGTGTGTGTGTGTGTGTGTGAGAGAGAGAGAGAGAGAGAGAGAGAGAGAGAGAGAGAGAGAGAGAGAGAATGTTTACCCAATGGTCATATCACTTTAATTCCCATCCAACTTTCAATTATTGGTACCTTGCTATGCATGCCAATATTTTAGAAGCATGGTCATAATACAACTCCTACTTTAAGAAAATTAGCTAATTGAGGGGGAATTACTCTTCTGTTACTACAAAGCATATAGAGAAAGCACTATATGTTATGTGTATAATATGTATTTTTGCAAGTTGGTTAAATTTTGACCAACTAAGATGAAATTGGTTTTTGATTGTTGGTGGTACATATTAGAAATATTATAGCTTGCTAATTATAAAGCAACTTAATTGCATGTTTGTCACTAGCTAGAAGAGTATTCTCTTGGTGGATCTAGTCAACTTGGCTTCATAAGGCAATCCAAGAGAGAAGACATTGGCTCATCATCAATGAGCATTGGTTTGGGAAATAACATCATGTCTGTATCATCCAAGTTGTTGAAGGGGATCGGGGAGCACCACAGACGAAGAGTGAGAGAGAGAGAGAGAAGGAGACACACAACACGATGTGGGTGGGGAGACTCAAAGAGTGAGCAGCCCCCTATACACTTATGCTATGTATAAGGTATACAAGTCAGTGGATGCCCAGACTCTGGGCGGTCGGGCAAGGCACAGACGCCTATACCCCAACAACCTCCCACTTAAAGGCGACTGTGCCTTTAAGCAAGAGAACTTAGTCTAAAGACTACAAAAGGCGAGAGAAAACCGCTCTCAACCGATGCCCACTGGCTGGCTGTGATCGTGTGCATCCGGCTGTCCTGCTCCCGTGTAAGTCCATACACCACCAGACGTACCACACACGTACTGCAAGTATGTACGCAATACCTGCATATCTCCCTCATGCACTATGCCATCATCAGTCAACAGACGACTGACAACCCCAACTGCAAATGCTCCCACTGCAGCTGCGATATCCGGTCTCAAGATCAACATCTCATACATGAGACCACCGAATGCCGATGCAATGCTAGCGGGCCCTGCTAGCTCTATGGAGCATGCATCAACATATATATCCCTGGCAATAGGCATCTCTGACTGACAAGGCGTGTCAGCCACATGCATCTCCTCACTGTTCGCAAAAGACGCATCAACCTGTCGTGCAACCTCAGAGCAAACTAGCTGCTCTAGGTGTCTGCTGGAAGACATATCCTGCACAACTATATCCCCATGCTCACTGTCGAGCATAGAAAGGAATGACTGCATAATCGCTGACATCTCAGCCTCCTCTACAATCATCCACTGTAAACATGACCACTCAATCTGCTGTGACTCACTAGAGCTCTCATGCTCTAACTCCGTTTGCATAGACTCTTGCACAATGTCCTCCTGTCGTGACTCACTAGAGCAAGACCGCTCTACCTGTCTATCCTGCATAGAAGTATCTCGCACAATTGACTCTCTGCTTTGCTCAGTCACTAGCAAAGTATGCATGTCTGACTCTGTCACCTCTCTGTGTGACTGCTCAAGTCGTGCCCCAACTGTGTGCACAACGAGCTCACTACTCTGCACTCCATGCAAAGTACCCTGCAACCCATGAGCAAAAGAGACTCACCTGCTCTCTCGCTCTCTACCTGGCTGCGTGATCACAGAGACAACACCGTCTCTCTCGTGATCCACATGCAATGGGTAACCTGTACCACTCCTGGAACCTCTCGCAATCACTAGCGAACCCAAATGCAACGTAAAAGATCGCTCAAGCAGCGATACCCGACATCCACTATCCCGTAACTGTCTGACTGAGATCAAATCCCATCTCAGATCTGGCACATAACGCACATGACACATGGTAAATCTCATACCACTGGGCAAGTACAAACATACGTCTCCTGTACCCTCAATGTCATACACAGCACCATCAGCCATGTGCACACAACCAAGTCTCCCACTAGAAAACGTGCTAAACCACTCACGATGCGACGTGACATGGAAAGTAGCATCTGAATCTAGTAACCAATGTGAAGACAATGTGCAATCCGATATGCAATCCGTAGACATAAGATCGTCTGAAGACAAGCTAGATGTAAATGTGACATCGCCATCACAAGCATACTCAGTAACCACCGTACTGATCTCACTAGCATCTATCATGCCCAAATCTGTATCACACATCTGTCGCCTCCGTTGTCTCAAACGCCTGAAACATCGACGCCTAATGTGCCCTCTATGTCCACAATGCCAACATGTCAAGTCTCTATGCCGTCGAGACTTGCGTGTGGGACCAATCTCTCCTATGGACATAGAAATGGGACTAGACTCCCCTGTAGACATGGATGTCGCGTACATAGCATGTAAACTCTGCCATAAAGCATGAGTTGTAGTCTCCCTCGAGACCTGCCAGTAAACAGACTCAACCAGATGCAAACAAATCGTAGACATGGCTAACTCATCAAGATCCTGCCAATCATCACCACGCATAGAATTGGGCTTCGCCGATAAACCATGCAAGGGTTTATCCTGCCCCAAATCCGCCAATGCAACAAGCATATGTTCCTTCCAAGCAACAAAATCTACACCATCAAACTGTGTCAGACCATAATGTTGGAAGTCAAATGAAAAATCAGCCATAATGGTCGCAAAAGAGCAATCAACAATGAGTAGCAAATGTCAACCAAATCAGCCCTAAACTGGCTCGAATCGCATCAACAAAAGTCTACAAATATGGCTCAAAACCTGATGCAAAGTTGCACCAATAACCCTGCAAAGCCTTGCACAAAATCACAAGTCAATATGACTCAATCGCGCATAAATATCTGACAAAATTTTGGCAGAGTCTCCTTTGTAACTGGAGCAAAATCTCAACAATAAACCTCAAAGAGAAAATAATATATGCCACAATGGCCAATCCGGGAATAAACTCGACCGGAATCACCTCACAAAGTCATACATATGAGCATACCCGCTCTTGCCGGAGTACCACTCAACGGCACCTCGAATGACATACATGTGAGTGATGATTGCTGCCAAAATACCTTTCAATCGATGACCAAATGTCTGTCAGATAACTATAGCAACATTTCGCAAAACCTTGCAAGATCTGTCGCTATGCGCAATACGAAATACGGCACACAAGGGCATACACAAGTGACTCCAAACTCCAACCAAATGATGATTGAAAATCACCTGTCAAAGTGGGAGTAAACTCAACCACTAAACTGTCAAAGAGCAACCTACGGATACGTAGAAGCTATGGCGAGAACCTGGATAAAATCCAACAGATTTCTTCTATAAATTGAGCCAAATCTCAAATAATCTCAGCCACAAACAAATACACAAATCCATATATGGCATAAATAAACCGCCAAGACCATGACAACATATCTCACTCTCGCACGAGTGGCTCTCTGGACAAATGCATATCCAAAAACCTGTGTACACCTATGAAGTTGCTGGTTGCTGCAGAAGATACTCCGTGTGTGTGAGATATACCAAAAACTGTGTTTTTGGGACTCGAAAGTGCACAAATAAACCTGCTGCTGTACCTGCTATAATTCAAAGCATAATTTCAGCAAATAGACATCACCATCGCATCCGGAGCGTGCTAAAACCTTGACCTAGACTCCTGGATCATGTAGATCTGACTCCGTATGACGGAGCTACGCAAAAAACTGCGTTTTAGAGCCCGAAAATGGCAAAAACGAGCTGCACACAGTCTTGAACCTGCTCCTGCTCCACTCTGCGTGATGCAATGTCCTCTCAATGCGAGCTCCAATGCAAGAGCTCTGCCACAACAACATCCAAGCACTCGAATGTCAAGCTCTCCTCCGCCGAGCACTTCTCTAACGAGCTCCACTGAGCTCAAAAGCTCCTCTCACCAAAGAAGCCGCAACCGCCTCCTCGACCAAGCTTGACCACACCAAGCTCCTAAGCTCCAAAGACAATGCTCCTCAAGCTAAAATCGCTCTCCGTGAAACTCCGCGATCGAACTCCACCGTCAAGAGCGAGCGAGCTATCGCCTCGAAGCTCTCAAAACCGTCGTGCTCTCCGCGGTCACCATAGCTCTGATACCAATTGAAGGGGATCGGGGAGCACCACAGACGAAGAGTGAGAGAGAGAGAGAAGGAGACACACAACACGATGTGGGTGGGGAGACTCAAAGAGTGAGCAGCCCCCTATACACTTATGCTATGTATAAGGTATACAAGTTAGTGGACGCCCAGACTCTGGACGGCCGGGCAAGGCACAGACGCCTATACCCCAACAGTTGTGTGAGGAGAAGTATGGGTAACTCAAAAACACTTTCCACTATTGTCTATCCACAAACTTCATCAATTTCTATAGATTTTTGTTTGAAGTGTAGCTATTTTTGTGAGTACTTTAAGCCCATAGTATTTCTCTAAAATGAAGTGGTGCATACACAAGTTAATGTGATTGTGACTCATAAAAAAATTATGAGATTAAGATTGGTATGATAGATAGTGTATTGCAAGTTATTTCATTTGGGTTTGGACTAAGAAATTCATACTACTTTTGTGATATAATTTTTTCTTGAGATATAAGAGTTGAACATTTTTGCAAGATAAATCGTGGCTTTTGCTTGTTGTTAGCCATTTTCTAGATAGTCTTGTGGTAAGAAACAAGAAACTATCAAACCTCCACGGCAAACTGGTAAGGTAAAAGCAACAAAGGGACCCTTCATCAAAGTCTAGGACATTATTTTCTTTGTGATTTAGTATTTAGTGATTTTTCATAACAAAGAGCTTGCAAATTCTATTAATAACTCATACCATTTGGGATATCTACTTGAAAGGAATGTGTGCGGATGCTCACGTACAGTTAGAAGAGGAGTATATTTAATATAAATAATGTTAGTTGTGAGTATGGTTATGTATGGCCGGTCATATTGGCTATTACCTTAACAACCTTCCACTTAATGCTCAATGTGGCATAAATGGAGCTAAACAAACCTATAGACAAAAATAAGTAGTACAATTGTCAAGCATAACATTGGCTATACCCCACACTTATTAGCTCTATGCAATGTGAAGAGCCTTGCACAACTAAAAGCTTCTTCAGAGTTGTTATATATGTGAACCATGACAAGCTTGATCCACTTATGTGCCAACGTATCTTGTTTGAAGTGATACCTTATCTCTATGTGTTTCATTTTGGAATGAAAAATAGGATTCTTTGCCAAAGGAATGGCACTTGAATATTACAATACAACACTGGAGTATGTTTACTCTGGTCTAAATCCTCCGCTAAACATGCCAATGATAGTGCTACCTTGATGGCCTCTGACACTGCAACACACTCAGTCTCTATAGTGGAAGAGGATGTACAATTTTGAAGGCATGATTTCCAAGAAATAGCACCTGAAACAAATTTGAAATTATATGCATATGTTAACTTCTAAATGTCCACATTCCATACATAATCTGCATCTATGTATCCAACCATGGATACATCTTTGTTCCTGAAGCACAATCACTTGCTCAAGGTACCTTTTGAGTATGTGAGGGTATGTTTCATTGCATCCCATTGTTTACTTTTCTAGTATAGGCATGTAACATCTCACTACTTAGATTGCAAATGCAATGTCTAGGCTCATAGCCACTATAGCACACCCATTGATGCGAGTACAAAATCCTAGCCATCTTGGCCTTCTCGACATCAGACTTAGGATAATTATTCTTTCTAAGTTTTGAATATGTTGGCATGGGGGTACTTGATGCCTTCCCCTCTGCATATTGAAATGTTGCAAGACTTTCTAAATGTACGACTCTTGAAAAAGCTCATAAATTATACCCTTTTACTTGTCATATTTGATATGCATGCCAAAATAGTGATTTGCTTCCTCCACATCCTTCATGGCAAAAGTATGACTCAACTTTCATTTGAGATTTGTATTCTCTGAAGTGTTCTTCCCAATCATCAGCATGTCATAATCATATAACAAAAGCAAAATAAATGATCAATCACTAAGATTTTTCATGTATGAGAAATGATCCTCATAACTTTCTTAATATCCAACACATTGCATGAAAGTAATAAATTTTTGATACCATTGTTTGGAACTTTGTCTTAAGTTATACAAAGCTTTCTTGAGTTTACACACAAGCTCTTATTTGCTTGGCATAACAAACCCTTCACGCTACTTCATATACACATCCTCCTTTGGATATCAATGAAAGAAAGCCGTCTATACATCCATTTGGCCTAATTCTGAGGCCTCTTTATCCACTAGTCAATGCATCATATGCAAAATAGTAATCTTGCCCACATGTAAAAAGATTTTGTCAATCTACATCTTTTTGCTACTTGAAATATTTGGCTATGATTTGGCCTTGTCCTTAAACTTTGATCTCTTGACATACACTTTTTCTTGGAAAAAGTAAATGGTACAAGATTTGGGCTATGACCACATCTACTCGAGGCACAAAAAATTTACGACAAGAATCAATGTAAAAGACCATAGTTATAGATATGTTATTAGAGCTCTTGCAGAGAAATTTGACTCAACAATGGTTAATGATGAGCAAGAGATCCCTGCATGGATATAGACAGAAGCACATCTTTGAATTCTTACCATATCCATGTGGTAGTGATTGTGTGTGAACATACTTAGGATTGCCGGGGTATTTTTTCCCTCACTAGGAGGTTTTCCCCCCCGTGCATTGTATACATGCCCATCACTTTAGGGCTATCTTATCTTTCCATTGCACACTAAGTTATATACTCTCTGTCATATGCCTTGAGCTTCCTTTGTCTTCTCCAAGCTGTGAGTGTTTTCCTACAACCCTAATTCCAACGATTGGTATCAGAGCAGGTTGGGTCTACCATATACATGTTGTGGTGATGTGTGTGAACACACTTAGGACCGTCGCGGCCTTTCTTCCCTCACTAGGGGGTTTTCCCCCCTTGTGCATTGTATATATACACCCATCACTCTTGGGCTATCTTATATTTACATTGCACACTAAGTAATATACTCTTTGTTGTGTGCCTTGAGCTTTCTTCGTCTTCTCCAAGGTGTGTGTGTTTTATTGCAACCCTGATTCCAACATGGATGTGTGGACCTTCTTAATGTGAGAGCTTGGTGAGAAAAATTGTATCCTAGAGAGACCACTGGAGGATAAGGATTAGATCCCAAAATCATTTTTTGAGGAATTGTTTGAGCTTTTTGATTGGAACCAAATACTGGCTACTCTAGATGTATGTGTAAACAAGGTAATCGTAATGAAGTTTTGTGACAAAGAGGGCTATGATATATCACCTTTCCAAATGATGAGTGTTATCATGGAATCATGGTAAAAACCGAACACTTGGAAACACAAGAATTTATCAAGCATAAATGTATAGTTGATGAGATTTCCATTAGGGATTTGAGTGACACAAACAAGGAAGAACTCCAAGATCCACAAGGTAATGAATCTCCAGAGATAGATACAGATGACGGGCTAACAAGTAGCTTTGAAAACAAAACAAAACCAAAAGAAAAAGAGGCGATCTTCAACAATTTCCCTAGTCAGAAAACCAAAAGATAAGAAAGGTATCACAAAAAATGAGTGAGGAAGTGAAAGAAAACAAGAGGAAGACCTATGCCTCTTATGGGAAATCAAATGCATTATTTGATGCTCTAGGAGCAACAAATTGTGTCAAGGACAAGATCACAAGGTGATTTACAAGACCTAGTTCAACAAAGATGAAAAACCCTAAGAAACAAAGCAAACCAATTACCAAAGACACAACTGAGACGTCATCTGGAACTCTTACAAAGTGGCTACCAAATTTACTCCTTATGAGTTGGTTTATGGAAAGGAGGCGGTGCTGCCTATGCATGTGCAGCTAGGTGCACTAAAAGGTATGTGGTGGATTAATAAGTCTCACCAAGATGTTTTGCAGGACAAGATAACCAGTCTTGAAGTTTTGAAGGTGGACCATGAAGTGGCAACTAATTTCTATGTGAAGCAGCAGGAGAAAAGAGTGGCGAAGTTCAACCAACACTTGTCGGAGAAGAAAATAGAGAACGCGGATTTAGTGATGAAGTATGAAAGCTATCTGGATTCTACCTTCCAGAAGAAGTTTAAAAAATAGTGGATAGGTCCCTACAAAGTCCACCATGTTTTTCCTAATGGTACTTATTTGCTGATGTGGATGAACGATCGTCTTCTCAAGAACAAAGTGAATGGTGTGCGTCTCAAACCCTATTCTGAAAGGGAGTTGGTGCCAGCAGTGCATCAAGTTTTGATAGAGGGTGTTGGGCAACAAACCTAAATAGGGTTGACACTAGCCACAAATAAGACTTTGTACATACGGTAGGATTTTGGGTTTGCTCACCGTTTTGCATAGTGTTTGTCAGTTCTGCAATTTCTCAGTTCCTTTAGACGTTTTTTTGGTTGAGCATTGAATGTTCAACAAGAGGGTTGGGCAATGATGGTGCAACCAAAAGGTGTCGGCCCTAGCAGAGGGGACAATCAGTGATGTGTATGCTTTAGATGCATGGCAGAGGGCTTGAGGAGATGGGAAGAGCTTGGTTAGGCAAATAGCAACGGATATCTATGCTTTTTGTGGTCTTTTAGACCATATGGGATCCAGATAGGGCCTGACAGGGTGGCAGATGAAGAATGTCCGAGGTGCTAGTTCTTGGCTCAAATATGTAGACCTTGCAGTGCTAACGTAGCAGGTCCAGATGGCTCATCAAACAGAGCCATGGTGCTCAAGTTATAGCAGTTTGAAGTTGAAAGTGATTGCAGATCCGAGACGGATAGTCCAAGTGATGCCAGTGATGGGTGCTACTGCGGAGTGTGCAAGAGAGGGAAGGAGAAGGGGGAAGGGAATAAAGCATAGACAGAATAGGAGTTTGGTTAATGATAAGGAAAGTGAGAGAGTGCTCACTCTCTCACTTTCTCTCCCTATATTGATTAGGGAGAAAAAGAGTAAGGGTGGTTTCGTGCGGCCACCTGGCCTACATCCCAACAAACTCCCACTCGAAGGTCATGGTGGCCAATAGTGGCATCAATATAGTTAGTCTATACAAATTTGATGAAGCATCACCTAGGCTTCATCCTACACCCATAAGTTCTATGCAATGTGTAAATCGCTTCGAGGCTAGGCTCTTCATGAGCTGCGGGTTTGTCGTTAGTGTGAACCTTGACAAATGAAGGAGTACGAGCGGAAGTGCGACGCGAGAGAGAGTGCGAGAAGAAGAGCACGACGATATGGTGAACTCGCTCTACTGTAATGTGTAGAGCATAATGAGTTCTTATTAGGTTTTTACAAAAGAATATGTGTACATACCTGGCGGCCCGCCCACTTACCTGGGCGACCACATTGGGCTTTATACCCCAACAACCTCCCACTTAAAGTCCAATGTGGTACTTTAAGTGTGAGAGAAGCTACTATACAAGCTAATATACAAGAGATGTAGAGAAGTGATGTACTACCCTACACCTAACTGCTTGCGAAAATGCGCAAAGCTCTCTGAGGGAAGTCCTTTTGTAAGTAGATCAGCAGGATTTTCTGTGGTGTGAACTTTGACAAGCTGAAGCTGCTTATCCTCGAGCATTTCCCTGATGAAATGATACTTCACATCCACATGCTTTGTCTTTGAGTGATAAACTGGATTGCGAGCCAATTGTATAGCACTTTGACTATCACAATATAACACAGGCATCTCTTCTTTGATTCCCAAATCTGTTACTAGTCGATTAAGCCAAATTGATTCTTTGCATGCCTCTGATGCTGCAACATATTCAGCCTCTGTAGTAGACTGAGTAACACAATCTTGTAATCTAGAACGCCATGATACTGCTCCACCAGCCAATGTAAAGACATACCCTGACGTAGACCTTCGGTTGTCTAAGTCACCTGCATAATGTGAGTCTGTAAAACCCTTTACACTTAGCTCCTGACTCCCATAGCATATACGCATACTCTTTGTAGCTTTCAGGTATCTCAATATTCCTTTCACTGCCTCCCAATGTTTCTTGCCTGGGTTTGACATGTATCGACTTACTACTCCCACTGCAAATGCAATGTCTGGGCGAGTAGCAATCATTGCATACATCAAACTACCCACTGCAGACGCATATGGAATCTTATCCATTTCAGCCTGTTCTTCCTCAGACATAGGACAATCTTGTTTGCTAAGTTTCACATATGGTGGCAATGGAACACTCAGTGCCTTTCCCTTCTCCATATTGAAACGTTGCAAAACCTTGTCAATATACTCTGTTTGAGATAACCAAATCAACTTCTTTGATCTGTCTCTCTCAATGCGCATACCAAGTATATGACTTGCCTCACCCATGTCTTTCATGTCAAACGATTTTGCCATCTTTGACTTCAAAGCTGAAATTTCTTCCAAGTGCTTGCCAGCAATCAACATGTCATCCACATACAAAATAAGGATCAGCCATCTGCCATCCTTAGCCTTCTTTGTATATAGACAGTGATCAAACTCACTACGTTTGTAGCCTTGAGAAAGCATAAACTTGTGGAATTTATGGTACCATGCCCTCGGTGATTGTTTTAAGCCATAAAGACTCTTTAAAAAATGGCATACCCAATCTTCCTTGCCTTTCTCAACAAACCCTTCTGGCTGCTGCATGTAAATTTCCACATCTAAATCACCATGCAAGAATGCTGTCTTGACATCCATTTGGTGCAACACCAAATCTAATATGGCAACCAATGCAAGAAAGCATCTCAATGTAGTCATTTTGATCACCGGAGAGAAGACTTCATCAAAGTCAATGCCTTGTTCTTGCTTAAAGCCCTTGGCAACAAGCCTTGCTTTGTACTTTGGCTGACTATCATGAGTGGTGATCTTATACCTGTAAACCCATTTACAAGGTAGAGCCTTTTTGCTAGCTTCCATGTCTGGTTTTTATGCATAGCTGTCATCTCTGACTGCATGGCCAATTGCCAATTCCCGGAGTCCTTCATTTGCACTACTTTCTTGTAACATGAAGGCTCATTGCAATCAGTCAACATGACATAGTTCATAGATGGAACAAACCTATCAGGAGGTCGCGTGACACGTCCAGATCTACACACAATAGGTGGCTCAGGCTCAGCCACAACCTGTGGTTCCACTCTATCCTGTCCTTGCTGCTCTTGAGCCCTGACATTATGTCTTGCACGTGCAGGTCCATCTTCTTGGAAGACAACTCTTCTAATCTCCTCAACCCTCTCTGGTTTAGAATGATATTTGGATTCATTAAAGTGAACATCATTGCTGCGGACAACCTTTCTGGATTCGGGATCCCAAAGTCTGTACCCCATCTCACCAGAATTACCATAGCCTAGAAAGATGCACTTTCTACTCTTTGGCTCAAGTTTGTTCCTAAATTCCTTTGGAACGTGAGTATATGCCTCAGAGCCAAACACTCTGAGATGCTTGTATGAGGGCATTTTGCCTGACCATACCATCTCTGGCACTGAATCCTTCTGCAAAACCTTGCTAGGAGATCTATTTACAAGATGAACAGATGTTGATACAGCTTCAGCCCAAAACCCATTTGGCAGCTGTGCATTAGACAATATACTTCTGACCTTCTCTTGTATGGTCCTATTCATCCTCTCAGCAACACCATTTTGAGGAGGATTGTAAGGAGTAGTAAGTTCACGTTTTATACCTTTTGACTCACAAAAGTCCTGAAAGGCCTTTGAAACATACTCTCCACCATTGTCAGTGCGTAAGCATTTAAGCTTCTTGCCACTCTGATTCTCGACAAGTGTCACAAACGTTTTGAAAACACTAAACGCTTCATCCTTGTGCTTGAGAAAGTAAACCCATACTTTCCTCGAGTAATCATCTATAAATGTCATAAAGTAAGAAGCTCCCCCTAGAGATAGGTTAGGCATAGGTCCACACAAATCACTATGAACAAGTGCCAACTGTGTATCTCTTCTACTGCTTCTATGATTATGTGGCTGCTGTGTTTGCTTACCATACAGACAATGTTCACAGAATTCAAAATCATTAAATGAAAAGCCAGGCAAATAACCAGAACGAGACAAGATTTCCATTCCCTTCTTGGACATATGTCCTAACCGGCTATGCCACAAAGAAACGTTCGGCTGCTCGGTTACATTGATTACATTTTTAGAGACATTTGATACATAAATCATGTAAAGTCCTCCAGACTTTACTCCATGTGCTACTGTCATAGAACCCTTGGATATCTTCCACATGTTCCGTCCAAAAGTGGTGACGTAGCCAGCATCATCAAGTAAACCTGTGCTGATCAAGCTCTTTGTAATTGCAGGAACATGTCTCACATTCTTCAGCGTGAAAGAAGAGCCATTCTGAAACTTCAATTGAACATCTCCAACACCTAAGATCTCACATGTCTGCCCATTGCCTAGCTGAACATGATCTTTAGTGGTCACATAAGAGGTAAACCACTCCTTGTTTGGAGACACATGAAGTGATGCCCCTGAGTCTATAATCCAGTCACTCAGTGCATTTCCATCAGATGCTGTAAGAAGAGCTGAGTCCATTGTATTCTTCAAGAAGTAGATGTCTCCTGACACTAGACTGTCATCCTCTGCAACAGTGTTTGTCACATTTATTTCTTGAATCTTCAATGAGGACTTGTTCTTCTCACCATGGTCTTCAGCTTTCTCTTTGCCTTTTTCTGCTTTCCATTCTCTGCAGTCTCTTTTCATGTGACCCTTCTTGCCACAATGGTAGCATTCTATGTCACTCTTGCCTTTAGCACTGCGGGACTTGCTACGAGACTGATTCCTCTTTCCACCTTTGTAGTTTTCTTTGGTCCTTCCTCTGACAACTAAGGCTGTTCCTTTGCCTTTGTCCATTGTCTTTCTATTGGTTTCTTCAGTAAGCAGACTTCCTTCTACACCTGCTATGTTCAAACCATCTGGAGGTGCAAAATTACTCAAAGCTGTGCGAAAAGTGTCCCAACTTTTCGGCAATGTGATCAACAAGAACATAGGTCTAACAGGTTCATCAAACTTGACACTTTGAGTTGACAACTGACTGTAGATTGTGTTGAATTCATTCAGATGATTGGACATAGGTGTCCCTTCTTTCATCTTCAAGTCAACAAGCTTCTTAAGCCAGTATACCTGTGAACCTGCACTCTGCTTCTCATAAAGATCACTCAGCTTTAACCATGCTTGATAAGCCGACATCTCGTCTGCTACATTGAAGTAAACGCTTTTTGCCAAAGTCAGCATAATGGTAGAAAGTGCCAATTCATCCATTTCGCTCCATTCATCTTCGTCCATATCTTCTGGTTTTATTCCCTTGAGCTTTACAGGTTTTATCTGCTTCTTTTGTACCAACACGTGCCAAATCTGCTTCTTCCACAATGGGAAATTGGTTCCATCCAGCTTCTTGATATTGTAAAGAGCAGTGTCCTGTGATCCAGCCATAGCTACGCTTCACAGTGGTTTACTTTCCTGGGAAAAATTCGGCAGAGTTTCCCCTGTAAACTGACCTCTGAACCAATATCAACCTGTCAAATGAACCAAAAAAGCTTCAGATTCTGCATAAATTTCGACAGAGTCTCCTTTGTAAAATGGCTCTGGTGTACTCAAAAACAGACCAAAAAACAACTCAAAAACACTGTCTCTCTGACACTGTAAGCTGCGGGTAAACCTGTCCTACACCTGTACTGTCTCTGACTGTCCTTTCACTGTCCTATAAGCATAGACTGCGACAATGCCTCAACGGCAGTAAAGCAAAGATGTAATCCCAACTGTCTAACTCACAGTCAATACATCCTAGCTGCCTATCTAAGGGTGCTCGAGGGATTGCTCCAAGACCTGTATCACCGAAAGGATCTCAACATTGGAGAATCCCCCAGCTCAATAAAACCTCACTCGACCCTCAACAAAGGCTGCTGTAAATCTGATAGTACATAGACTTCCCACAAAGTCATACATCCACAAATTTCCCACTGTATGCTGTAACTGCTGCGGCGGTTGTTTGCTGCATGACTCACAGCCAGCAAACCCTCAACAGACATACATCATCTCTGACAATACATCCCATGTGGAAGTACCTGCAATGTCCGGATGGAATCTGGAATATCAAGCAGCAAACACAAGCTACCTGATGAACCAGTGGATGTCGGCTACAGTCTGTGTGTAGATGCGCCCGTGTCGTATGTGACACGCCTCCAAGAACTGTGAGCCGTCCTTCGATGTGTAGACAGCCACAATTCAACACTCTGGGAGTGTCGATGTCCTCAGCACCTGCAGTCGTAGGCCGAAAACCCCAAATTTGCAGAGTCGGATCTGCACCCGCCGAGACCACCTAGTCGAAAATGTCCTGCGCAGACCTTTGTCGAAGCCGAACGGTGGCCGAGATGACCTTAGAATGAAATTCTGAGCACACCAAGACCTTCGGGTTCTCCCACGAGATTTGGGGCCGTGTCTTCGCCTGTCGAATTTCACTCCAATCTGAGCTGGTGACACTAGCCTCCTGCAGTGCTGTCCCGAGCCTCGATCTGAGCTCTGATACCAGTTGAAGGAGTACGAGCGGAAGTGCGACGCGAGAGAGAGTGCGAGAAGAAGAGCACGACGATATGGTGAACTCGCTCTACTGTAATGTGTAGAGCATAGTGAGTTCTTATTAGGTTTTTACAAAAGAATATGTGTACATACGTGGTGGCCCGCCCACTTACCTGGGCGACCACATTGGGCTTTATACCCCAACAACAAACTCGATGCACTTGCCAGCCAATGCATCTTGTATGACATGGTATTTGACCTCTATGTGTTTTGACTTTGAGTGAAACACCGGATTCTTTGCCAAGGCAATGGCACTATGACTATCACAATGTAGTACTGGAACCTCGTGAATGCCCAAAGCTCCCACTAGACGAGCTAACCATATGGCTTCCTTGCTTGCGTCAGACGCAGAAACATATTTTGCCTTAGTGGTAGACGAAGATGCGTAGTCTTGGAGACACGATCTCCAAAAGATATCTGCTCCAACAACCATGAACACATAACCAGATGTGGATCTTCCATGATCCACACAACCCGCATAATCCGCATCCGTGTAACCTACAATAGATGCATCATTGTTTTTGAAGCATAAACACTTGCTAGCTAGACCCTTTAAGTATCTAAGGATTTTCTTCACTACTTCCCAATGCTTCCTGCCAGGGTTTGCCACATGTACCTACTAACCAATCCCACTACATGTGCAATGTCTGGTCTTGTGGATACCATAGCGTACATCAAACTGCCAACTGCTAAAGAATATGGCACTTTTGCCATTTCCTCTTTCTCAGCAACTATCTTGGGAGAATCTTCCTTGCTAAGTTTGGAGTATGCTTGCATTGGGGTACTCTGTGACTTCCCCCCCTGCATACTAAAATGTTGCAAGACTTTGTGGATGTACTTTTCTTGAGATAATTCAAGAATTCCATGCTGCGTGTCTCTCTTGATACATATACCAAGAAAGTGATTAGAATTTCCCAAATCTTTCATGGAAAATTGAGTGCTTAGCATCTTTTTTAACTGATTGATCTCATCAATAGGTTTTCTTGCGATAAGAATATCATCTACATAGAAGGTCAAAATGATTAAATATCCATCGTTCAACCTCTTTGTGTATAAGAAGTGATCCTCTTGACTTCTTATGTAACCCTGAGATTGCATGAATTTCTCGAATTTTTGATACCATTGGCTTGAACCTTGCTTGAGGCCATAGAGTGTCTTTTTAAGTCTACAAACCAATTATGCCCTCATTGGCTTTTTGGGTTTCACATACAAAACCCTCTAGTTGTTTCATGTAGACATCTTCATCTAGATCCCTGTGAAGGAATGCTGTGTTCACATCCATTTGGACAAGTTCCATGTCTTGGATAGCAACCAAGCAAAGCACAGTGCAAAGTGTAATCATCTTGAATACTGGAGATAAAATCTCATTGAAATCCTCACCTTTTTGCTACTTGAAACCCTTGGCAACTACACGAGCCTTTTACCTAGACTCGGGATCTTCCATTGTATACTTCTTCTTGTATACCCGTTTGCAAGGTAAAGCATTTTTGCCTTTTGCTAATTCAACCAAATCGCATGTCTCATTAGCCACAATCAAATTGTATTTTGATTGCATAGCCTACTCCCACTTAACACTATCGTCCATTTGTATAGATTCTTTGTAGTAGGTTGGGTCTCCAATGTCAGTGACCAAAATGTGGTGTATACCCGACTTAAACCGCTTGGGTGCACGTGATACTCTTACAGAGCGTCCCAGTGCCTGCTGACTGCTGGAGTCTGCTCTCTCCATAGCAATAATAGTATCTTGCACTTGAGGATTAGGTGCAACACTACTGAATTGAGTTGGTTCAGAGGCTACATCCTCAAAACGAACGCGTCTATACTCAACCTCTTTAATGGGATTCTTGTGTAAAATCAAGAATCCAATTCTGTGCATAACCCTCATCCTATGCAACCAAAGCATTTGGAGTGAGATCTGAAGTGAAAATGAGAACATATGAGGGATCTGCTGTCACCTCTGCATGAATCTCTCTCGGAAAAATGTTCATCACTAGAGAGGAGCATCCTGTACTGCAGTGGTAGGTATGGGAGACTCAACCACATTGAGCTCCTCAATCTTTACCATACTTTTGCCTTCGCTAGAATTATCTTTTTGCATGTTTTTTTGATCTCTTAAGAAACTACGACAATCCTTTCTGTATTGACCCTTCTTATGGCAACAGTAACACTCGACATTTTTGGCATTGCAGTCTCTACTTGAGTTCTTGTATCTGCTAGGAATATGAGGATTACGATATCTACTTTTGCTTTTGTATTTGTTCCTGTCACGGTCTCTCGCCTTTGTTGAACTACCAGCCATATATGCATCTCCATGACTAGTACCGTCAAGAGATTTACGTCAAATTTCTTCAGCAAGCAACACATTTGTGACATCATTGAACACTAACTTGCCATTTGGAGCCGAATTGCTAATGGATGTGCAAAAGATGTCCCGTGAACTGGGTAGAGAGCATAACAAGAATATAAACTTGAGTTTGTTGTCAAAATACTTAAAGCCCTGAGATGTCAACTGATTAAACAAGGAGTTGAACTCATTTAAGTGACCAAAAACTGTGCTACCTTCTTTCATGTTGAGCTTCATAAGATTTTTCATCAGAAAAAATTTGTTGGATGCACTGTTGCTCTCCTATGATGCACATAAGCTATCCAAAGTTCCTTGGTTGTTGTCTTTCCTATGATAGTGAAGAACACTGACGCGGCTAGATGTAGACATATCCTAGCCATGGCTCTTGCATCCAAAATCTCCCACTGAGCTTGCGTATAGTCATCATCCTCTGCACGCTCTTTCAATGATTCTGATAGGCCTTTGTTTGTCAAAACATCTCTCATGTGCTCTTTCCACATGGTGAAGTTGCTGCCAAATTCACTTGCGAATGAAATTCTCCTTCTTTTTTGAAGAAGAAGCCATCACTAACAAGAGGATTTGAGAGGTGCCAAACTATGGCGAGCAGCTGCAAAAATTTGGGCAGAGTAACCTTTGTATCAGGAGTAAAATCTTAACTGAAATAGGCTCAAAAGGTGCCAACAATGAAAGTCACAACTCGCAGGAAGGAAATCCGGCAGAGTCTCCTTTGTATAACAGAGTCAAACTCAACTTAAAATAAGCATAAATGTGCCAACTACACCAATTGGGCATAAAAAAGTTGATCCTTTCTGTAACATTTAATGGTCTAGTAACTTGTGTGTAGCGGAAAACAACATGAACATAGTGAGAATTTCATTAGAATAGATTCCTAATGAGATTAACAAGAGTGCTTGGGTGGAGAGAGCAACAAAATGCATAACACCTAGTTAGATAGCATGAACAATACTTCAAAAGAGAGAGAAATTAGCATTTGACAACAGTTGAGGACCCGACTTGCATGGAGCTGATCCCCCCTCCAAAAGGCTTTGTATTATGGTTTCTCCCATCAAGAGAGACATTTTACAATACAATTCTTTGTGTTCCTTCAATACTAGCTAGTGCAATGAAGATGGAAACTTCATGCACTAAGCAAAACACTTATCAAACACAACATCAATTCCCTCACGGTCTCAGACCCAAGACCTCACACACCTTCGAAGATGGCGAGAGCTAGCGGGGTATGAGAGTAGATTGAGAGGAAGAAGGAGTATTCTTACGAGAAAGATGTACATCTCCTCACATAATCACTCATATTAGCATAGCTTAACTTAGTGATTAGCATGTTAGAGGATATGAGCATGCATTGAAGCTTGGCTCTTGGTTTAATTTGCATCACAAAGCCAAGAGTTGTTGGTGTAGGCCTCCCTTATCACAAGCTTGGAGTAGGTGGTAAGCTTTCCATTAAAGCTTGAGAAGGCGAGAGAGTCTTCTTTGCTTCACACGTGAGATTGTGTGAGTGTGTGTGTGTGATAATGCCTTGCAAAAATCAGCCCCCTCTCTCTCTCTCTCTCTCTCTCTTGGTCGACCCCCCTTGCTATTTGCTCATCCTCACACCTCATTCGACCTCCCCAGGCCTAGCCAATGGAAATTAAGTAGCATAAATGATAGTCTTCTGACATGTGTCCCCCTTTCCCCTTTTGTGAGAGCTTTAGGTAATTAATAAATGCAACTAAACTCTCATTGAACCCCTTTGACTCCTGGCCAATAGGAATCAGGCAGGCCATTGGGCTGCTGAATGCTCATTCCCCCTGTCCAATAGTCTTCTAGAGAGCTTAATTCTTATTGGTTTTTTTATTAAGTGTTTTTAAATTGATTAAACTAGATTTACTCTAGCCTAATTCTCATTGGTCCACCTCCAAGGCCATCCAATAGGAATTGAGTACACCTTGTGGGCATCTGGGTGAGGGAGTTGACATGTGTCCCTCATTCCCTTTGTGTAAAGGAAGCTTGTGTGTGTGTGTGTGTGTGTGTGTGTGTGTGTGTGTGTGTGTGAGTTTCTCTCTCATCTCCTACTTCTAGGGCTCGCCCCCTCCTATGTAGGGATGGTTGAAGACTTTTGGGACACACACAAAGCATCCAATTTCCTTAGGCTTTTGACCTTTGGACACAACCTTTGAATTTTGGAGCCTTAGCATTTTGAAAGTCTTAATAGGATGAACCTTAGGGTCTTTTAAGCCCATTGGTGCACATTTCTCTTTTGCATATGTCCCCCATTTTGGATCCCTACCTCCTTTCGATCTCTACTGTGGCCGGTCTACTAGCTTAACCAATATTCTAGCTTTTTCTCCCCTGGCACTTCCCCATATTAAATGATCCATTTAACATGAGAAAATCATTTAGGAGAATTAGATATTGATTATTATGACATTACCTCTCTCTTGAAATCATAGTCGTCCTCGACTATGGCGTAGAGAAGATAAAGCATATTCATTAGTCCTTTTTCCTAGCGGGTAGAGGAACCCTATGTTACCCTACGACGTGCGCCTTAATCGAGCCTTGGGAAATTTGAGTAAGACCCAATCATTTTCCTTATAGTCTTGGGCTCTTCTGTGCTTGTCTGCAGTAGCCTTTCCTTTTGACTAAAGAGTAAAATTTTAAAGACTATGTCCTAAAGCTTTTAACACTTACCTTTGGAGGCTTTAATGAAGACAACCCTAAGGTCTTTTGCTCCATTAGTTAACCTTTCTCTTTGATAGACCTTTTCTCATATGGGCCCCTTTACCATTGGCCCCGTGCTTAAATAGATCTATAAGATCATCTATATCTTAACCCTTGTTCCCGTTTATTCTCCCACATTAAATGATCAGTTTAATATGAGAAAATCATTTGGGTTGGTCAGATATTAGATTTTATGACATCACCTCTCTCTTGAAATCATAGTCGTCCTCGACTATGAGGTAGAAGAGATAAAGCCTTAGTCATTAGTCAATTTTACTTAGCGGGTAGAGGATCCCTTTTTACCCTACGACATCTTTCCAAGATGGATGACTAATCCATTTGGTGCTTGGAAGACGTAGCTGCCACAAGCATGTTTGCTCTTTAGTCCATTTCATTCTCCCAGAGTAGAGTGACAAATTCTACTTGGTGTTTGAGAGACGTCGTCATCACAAACATGATTGTAAGCATGCATACTAGTTAATTTTGTGCGCAATTAAAAAGAGGACTAGTCTTATAAGACAAAAAAACATGAGTCATTTAAAAGAAATTTGTACATTTGCTTACTCTAATGTAGCATTGTAAGCATTGACAAGGTTCATACTATCCTTAAGCTGTACTCCTTGCATCCATCTAGCATCTTCAAAAGGATAATTTTTGAACTTAATAAGATACCGTCGGATAATCTTACCATGTCGTAGTACCTTGTCTTCATGCCGAAGGACAGCTTCGGGTTGTAGCACCTCTTCTTGGTCTTCAACTTCGGGAGGGTCTTCAATAATTGGTTCAGTTGGTGGCTCTCCTTTGTAGGGCTTAAGTAGGCTTACATGAAAGGCATTGTGTATAAGCCAATGTTTGGGCAACTTGAGTTGATAAGCTGTCTCATTGATGGGCTTCAAGATTTGGAAAGGACCATAGTATCTTTTTGCTAGTTTAGCATAATACTTTTGATGGCCCGTAGGATTTTTTCCCGTCGTTTGCCTTAGTCGAGCCTTAGGAAACTTGAGTAAGACCCAATCATTTTCTTTGAACATTAAGGCTCTTCTGTGCTTATCAGCAGCAGCTTTTTGCCTTGGTTGAGAGATGGATATAGCCTCCCTAATCTTTTGAAAAGATTCTTGTAGGTCACGGATATACTCATCGGTGGCGAAGATCTTCCCATGTACTTTGAGTAGCAAGGGAATTTTAGGTCTTCCGTCAATGATCTCAAAAGGTGCTTTTCCCGTAGAAGTATGTACAGTATTATTGTAGGCATACTCTACAAGAGGTAAGTACTTTTCCCACTGTGAGCGTTGATCTACTTTGGTAACATAAGTCTTGAGTAGATCGAGTATCGTAAGATTGGCTATTTCACTTTGGCCATCCGTTTGTGGGTGATAGGCCGAAGAGAAATTCAATCTTGTTCCTAGATTTTCAAAGAGACCTTTCCAGAAATTACTGGTCATTGTAGGATCCCTATCTGACACGATGGATGTGGGTAATCCATGGTGCTTGAAAATCTGAGATATGAAGAGAGTTGCCATTTGATGTGCCTTAATAGTCTTTTTGACAGGAATAAAATGCACTTGCTTGCTAAACCTGTCGACTATTGTCCATATTCTTGTATTCCCATGGATAGACTTGGGTAATCCAAAGATGAAATCCATGGATATACTCTCCCATGGTGAATTTGGAATAGGCAATGGCTGGAGTAATCCAGGTTGCTTTCCTCTATCATACTTGGTTTTTTGGCATACTACACATTTTGAAACATACTCTTGTATGTCCACTTTCATGGTAGACCAATAGAAGTACGTCTCCACTCCTCGGAGAGTAGGTTGAATACCTCTATGCCCCGCATATGGAGGAGCATGGGATTCATACACAACTTTCTCACGAAGGGAATGGGTAACACATAGCCTATTGCCATGGAGAAGATAACCATCCTGCAAGGTGAATGGTTCCTCTTTCTTCCCCAAAGCAAGGGCTGACATTATGTCTCTAAAGTCAGGGTCAGTAGCATACTCATCTATCATAGAGGATAGATCATTGTGAGTAGCTATAGACACCGCATTAACTTTTGGTCGTCGTGAAAGTGTATCGGCAACTTGATTGTGCTTACCAGCTATGTGAGCAATATGAAAATTAAATTGCGAAAGAAAATTTGCCCACCTCATTTGTTTGTCAGAAAGCTTGGTTTGCGTCATGAAATACTTGAGACTTTGGTGGTCTGTTCGTAGGATAAATGGAGTCCCCAATAGGTAGTGCTTCCATGTATCTAGGGCATGTAGAACATCTAAAATCTCTTTCTCATAAATGCCCAAGACTCGTTCATCAGTATTGAGCCTTCGGCTCTCATATGCTATGGCATGCCCTTCTTGAAGCAAAACTACTCCAAGGCAATCTCCACAAGCATCACATTGGACCTCAAATGGTTTTGAGAGATCCGGAAGCACGAGGACTGGTTGGGAAGTAAGCTTCTCTTTGAGCTTTTCAAAAGCATTTTGCTCCTTAGCAGTCCATACAAACTTAACGTTCTTCTTAGTTAAGTCGTGTAGTGGTCCTGCTACTTGAGAGAATTTTGCTATGAAGCGTCTATAGTATGCGCACATACCAATAAAGCTTCTTAGCTCATGTAGATTTCTTGGGTTAGGCCATGATTTTATTACCTCTAACTTTGATGGATCCATACGGATACCATCGTGAGAGATAATATGACCTAGGTATTGAATCTCTTGAAGGAAGAATTCGCTTTTCTTTTGGTTGAGATAAAGCTTGTTCTCTCTCAATGCTTGAAAAATCACTTGGAGATGTTGTTTATGTTCCTCCAAAGACTTGGAGTAGATGATGATATCATCAAAGAACACTCCAGTGAATTTGCGATATGGTCTAAAAATTTTCTCCATTAAACGATTGAACGTAGCTGGTGCATTAGTCAAGCCAAAAGGCATGACTAGATATTCATAAAGACCAAACGTTGTGCGAAACGCGGTCTTTAAGATATCTTCATCCACTATCCTTATTTGATGATAGCCACTCTTAAGGTCAATCCTAATAAAGTAGGTAGAGCCTTGTAGCTTATCAAACAGATCTTCTACCCGAGGTACGAGAAATCTGTTTTTGATAGTGATATGGTTTAGTGCTCGATAGTCCACACACATACGGTATGTACCATCTTTCTTTTGCATTAAAAGGACTGGAGAACAAAAGGGAGAGGAACTAGGCCTCACCATCCCTTTGTCTACCAGCTCTCGTACTTGCCTCATGATCTCCTCTTGTTGAGCTTGTGAAACTCGATAAGGAGGCTTGTTAGGTGGTGAGCTTCCAGGAAGGAGCTCAATGCGATGGTCATCATCCCCTCGTTTTGGAGGTAAGTCCATAGGGATATCATCGATGAACACATCTTGGAATCCTTTTAGAAAATCAGAAAAGTCTAACTCTTCTTGATTCCTATCATTTACATTTGATGAAACATTAGTATCTTTTAGAGACTCTTTGACAAAAATCATGTACGCAGAAACTGAGCTCTTCATTGACTTATTGAAAGCAAGAGGATTTACAAGTGGAATAGTGCAACCACACGCACTAGCATCTATATACATGTTCTTTCCCCTGTAGGTGAAGTAAATTCTCCTTTCAGGGAACTTCATGTTGGCAGCCATGAGATCAAACCATGGTGCCCCTAGGATAACATCCTGATGTTGGAGAGGAGAGATGAAGAAGTCTTCTTTGTCGACATAGCTTTGGACATGAAGCCTCAACTTCCCAATCAAGGGAGTAACGGAGGCTTGTTGTCCCTTGAAAGCTGCATCAGCCACTACTATATCTCCCATCTCAAAAGCTTGAATGCCCAACTTGGTGGCCAACTCTATTGATATGAAGTTGAGAGTAGAGCTAGGGTCAAACAAGATGAAGGCATCATGCTCTCTTACCTTTCCCCAAGCATAGGAGAGTGATGATCCTTTGCAATGAGCATCCTCTTTTGGAGCTTCGATGGTGGAAGCCCTAGGAGTCTCATTGCGAGTATTCTTCTTGGGGCAAGAACGATAGCCATGTCCTTGCTCCCCACACTTGAAACACTTATGGTCCTTGCGAAAATCTTCAAGCTGTTCAGGAGAGAGTTTGTTTTTACCTTTGTAAACTCCCTTCTCCTTGGACCGATTGTTGTTGTTGTTGTTGTTGTTGGAAGTGACTTGGGAATTGTTTTGAGCATTGGTTTTCCCCTTTGCATCATTTTTATCTTTGTTTTCCATGGGTTTGACATTACGTCTAGCCCCTTGATGGAAATTGATGCGTGAAGAACCATGGTGTGGTGGATTACTTCAGTAATAGTACCGGGCCGTTGAGAGTTGATGTATTCGGCCATCTCTTCAGGTAATCCCGCACAGAATTGCTGTCTTTGCTCGGCAAAGTCTATCTTTTGAAAGACAGTAGCTTTGAGATGTAAATCCCAAAACTTGTCTACATACTTGTTGATAGACTCATGAGAGAGAAGCTTCAAGCCGTGCCATTCGGTAAGAACTTTATCTTTAGTATCGCTTGGAAGAAATTGCTTCATGATGGAAACTCATAGAGTTTTCCATGTCTTTGGGGCTTCTCCATTGCCACGAAGGCTAGCCCACCATTGATGAGCTGCTTTTTGGAAGTGCATAGCTACATGGCGTAGCTTGGAGGACTCTGTGAAGCCCTCGTCCCCAAAGGCCGCATCAAATTGCTGGATGAAGGCCAACACTTTGTCGGTAGCACCAAAGGTGCCATCGTAGGTGAGAAAAGAGATACTCTTTCCTCCCTCCTTGAACTTATTTAGCTTTTGTGACCTTCGCCATGCAGGAAATGATTTGCGATGTCCTCCCCTCTTGTATTGTCTAGAAGAATAGCCATAACTTTCATCGGAAGAGGAGGAAGGTGAAGAAGAAGGAGAAGAGGGTGACCTCTTCCTAGCCCTTTTCTTCCTTTGTTTCCTCTCTTGCCTTTCAGAGTGATGAGGAGAAGGACTATGGGTTGCTCTTTTCCTCTTGGGAGGAGTAGACGATAGTCTAGACCGCCGTCTTTGTGGAGCCATATCTTCAGAGGAACTTAAGCTTTCATTGCTTTCTTGCTCCTTGGGTTCCTCCTCTCTAATGGGAGAGAGTCTTCTTTTGGGGGTCTCTTCAAGAGGCCTCCTAAGCTCTCTCTCCTCTTGGAGAGGAAGGGAAATTCCATAAGCACGAAGTTGTTGAGTAACTTCGGCTTGCAAAACAGGGTTACCCATAGCTTGCTGTAACCTAGTGATGAGATAATTCACAAACATGGGAGCATCATCATTAGCACCTTCATGTGCAAAATCAAAACTATCTATGTTCATTCTACTCTCTTGATTATTGTCAGCCATGTTATCAAAATTTATGTATGTACTTAGTGTATGCTTTGGCGATTCAAAACCTTGGTTGCCGCTCCTCTTAGCCTTTGAAAATCGGCTCTTAAGTATCCACACCCACGGCTCAAAGTGGTTAATTATAGAGAGTAGAGGAGTAGGTCTAACATAGCAGAATTGCCAAGGGCTAGCTCCTTTCGGACTTCTTATGGCTCAATAATGGTAAAGCCGTAGGCAAGTCTAAAAAGACTCCATTATATATTAAGTCCAAAGCTCCCGAGGTGTGCACCATCCCCCACATAGTGGGCTTAACAAAACCAATATTAGATCCCAGTTCCACTTACCCTATTATAATTAACAACTTCAACCATTTATAGGCTACTTAAGGACCTCTCTTCTTAAGCAAGAAAAGAGAAACCAAATGCTCTGATACCAATGTAATGGAATTAGCCTTTTAACTTGAGTTGAAGCGGAAAGTAAATAACATATTGAGCATTTCCTTGGGTATTCTTTAGTGTGTAGATGTATAGTGAGAAAGAAAGTGCTTGGATAGAGAGAGCAACACTTAACACATTACTTCATTAACATGGCATGATCAATACTTGTAAAAGAGAGTGAGAGTTTAGAGAAATTGACACCAATAGAGGACCGGATTAGTTGGATCCGGTCCCCCCTCCAATAGGCATTTGTATTATAGATTCTTCCATGACGGAAGACTTGTTTACAATACAACTGTTTGTGTTCCTTGAGACCTTCTTGATGAGATGAAGATGGTAAGCTTCACTCACCAAGCATTAACATAACTACAACAATAAACATGATTAGCATGAGCTTGAAAAATGCCCAGCCTCAATCCCAAGACCTCAAACACCATGAAAGGTGAGGAGAGCTAGCAGGGAGTGAGGAAGAAGAGAGAAGTAGAAGTAGCTCTACTAGAAATAAATAACCCCTTGCACATAATCACTCATAGCTCTTGTAGCATAGCTTAGCATAGAGTTAAGAGAGATTAGAGAGATTGATAAGCAAGCATAAGCATTCTCTTGTGTGGATTTGCATCCATAGCCAAGAGCTTGTGGTAGTAGGCACTCAACTTCTCAAGCTTGGAGAAGGAGATGGAATCCTTGCTTCACAAGAGTGTGTGAAGGGAAGAATGAAGGAGAGAGAGAGAGCTAGCTAGGTCGACCCCCTTTCCTAGGGCTCCTTTGAAGCTGATTGGGCCATGTAGCCCTCTAGCCAATGAGAGTTGGGCTCCCATTGGGGCAAGGTGTGTAGCCTCTTGACAAGTGTCTTTCTTTCTCTTTGTGAGGCTAAGCTAGCACCCCCCTTGCTTAAGCACAGCCCCTGCTTAAGCACACCCCCTACCTGCTTGAGTAGTGTGTCTCTACACTTGACAAGTGGCCCCTTTCCTTTCATAAGGGTATGGGTCCTTGGTGAGGTGCTCACTTACTATCTACCCCCCCCCTTTGTAGGGCTCGCCCCCTCTTGAATAGCAAGTATTTTGAACTTGGTAAGCAGGCAGCCCCCCTGCTTAAGCACAGCCCTAGCTTAAGCAAGCTACCCCCTTGCCTGCTTGGACTTTAGTGACTAAAGAGTGACTAAAGAGTAAAATTTTAAAGACTATGTCCTAAAGCTTTTAACACTTACCTTTGGAGGCTTTAATGAAGACAACCCTAAGGTCTTTTTCTCCATTAGTTAACCTTTCTCTTTGATAGACCTTTTCTCATATGGGCCCCTTTACCATTGGCCCCGTGCTTAAATAGATCTATAAGATCATCTATATCTTAACCCTTGTTCCCGTTTATTCTCCCACATTAAATGATCAGTTTAATATGAGAAAATCATTTGGGTTGGTCAGATATTAGATTTTATGACAATCCCATGAGCACGAAGCTGCCATTGCACTTCACTTTGGAGGAATGGATTGCCCAAAGCTTGTTGAAGCCTAGAAACAAGATAGTTAACAAGCATTGGAGCATCATTAGTAGCGTGCTCATTAGCAAAATCAAAGTTATCAACATTAATTTCACTCTCTTTACTATTGTCAGCCATTCTAACAACTTTTAGGTGTAAACTTTTTAGGTGTACTTTGGCACTTCAAGCCCTAGTTGCTACTCCTCTTTACCCCTTTAGAAAAAGCACTCAAGCTATTGTACCCGTGGCTCGAATACCATTAATGGCAAGGAATAGAAGAGAGGGTCGTTCAACAGCAAACAACACCGGCTCCTGTCAAGCTTCTAATAGCTGAATAGTGGTTAAGCCCCATAGGACTCCACTATTAAGACCATAGCTCTCGATGGTGATGCCCCGTTAATTGCACAAAGGCAGGTGCACTGCAAGGATGAAAAATCCATATTCTACTTATTCACATGCAATTAATAGTATCAACCATTTATAGCTAGCTTGAGGACCTCCCTTCTTGAGCATGAAAAGAGAAACCTTGTGCTCTAATACTTTCTGTAACATTTAATGGTCTAGTAACTTGTGTGTAGCGGAAAATAGCATGAACATAGTGAGCATTTCATTAGAATAGATTCCCAAAGAGATTAACAAGAGTGCTTGGGTGGAGAGAGCAACAAAAATCATAACACCTAGTTAGATAGCACGAACAATACTTCAAAAGAGAGAGAAATTAAGCATTTGACATCAGTTGGGGACCGGATTTGCATGGAGCTGGTCCCCCCTCCAAAAGGCTTTGTATTATGGTTTCTCCCATCAAGAGAGACATTTTACAATACAATTCTTTGTGTTCCTTCAATACTAGCTAGTGCAATGAAGATGGAAACTTCATGCACTAAGCAAAACACTTATCAAACACAACATCAATTCCCTCACGGTCTCAGACCCAAGACCTCACACACCTTCAAAGATGGTGAGAGCTAGCGGGGTATAAGAGTAGATTGAGACGAAGAAGGAGTATTATTATGAGAAAGATGTACATCTCCTCACATAATCACTCATATTAGATAGCTTAGCTTAGTAATTAGCATGTTAGAGGAGGTGAGCATGCATTGAAGCTTGGCTCTTGGTTGAATTTGCATCACAAAGCCAAGAGTTGTTGGTGTAGGCCTCCCTTCTCACAAGCTTGGAGTAGGTGGTAAGCTTTCCATTAAAGCTTGAGAAGGAGAGAGAGTCTTCTTTGCTTCACACGTGAGATTGTGTGAGTGTGTGTGTGTGATAATGCCTTGCAAAAATCAGCCCCCTCTCTCTCTCTCTCTCTCTCTCTCTCTCTTGGTCGACCCCCCTTGCTATTTGCTCATCCTCACACCTCATTCGACCTCCCCAGGCCTAGCCAATGGAAATTAAGTAGCATAAATGATAGTCTTCTGACATGTGTCTCCCTTTCCCCTTTTGTGAGAGATTTAGGTAAATAATAAATGCAACTAAACTCTCATTGGACCCCTTTGCCTCCTGGCCAATAGGAATCAGGCAAGCCATTGGGCTGCTGAATGCTCGTTGGACCCCTTGGGGGAGTGTCCAATAGTCTTCTAGAGAGCTTAATTTTTATTGGTTCTTTTACTAAGTGTTTTTAAATTGATTAAACTAGATTCACTCTAGCCTAATTCTCATTGGTCCACCTCCAAGGCCATCCAATAGGAATTGAGTACACCTTGTGGGCATCTGGGCTAGGGAGCTGACATGTGTCCTCATTCCCTTTGTGTAAAGGAAGCTTGTGTGTGTGTGTGAGTTTCTCTCTCATCTCCTACTTCTAGGGCTCGCCCCCTCCTATGTAGGGATGGTTGAAGACTTTTGGGACACACACAAAGCATCCAAGCTCCCTAGGCTTTTGACCTTTGGACACAACCTTTGAATTTTGGAACCTTAGCATTTTGGAAGTCTTAATGGGATGAGCCTTAGGGTCTTTTAAGCCCATTGGTGCACATTGCTCTTTTGCAGATGGACCCCCTTTTGGATCCCTATTTTACCTCCTTTTGATCTCTACTGTGGCCGGTCTGCTAGCTTAACCAATATTCTAGCTTTTTCTCCCCTGGCACTTCCCCATATTAAATGATCAATTTAACATGAGAAAATCATTTAGGAGAATTAGATATTGATCACGGGGTAGGGAAGATAAAGCATATTCATTAGTCCTTTTTCCTTGCGGGTAGAGGAACCCTATGTTACCCTACGACATTGTTCCAGAATGGATGACTAGTCCATTTGGGGCTTGAGAGCCTAAGCTGCTACAAGCATGTCTGCACATTAGTCCTATCAATCTTCCATAGTAGAGTGACAAGCTCCACTTGGTGTTTGGGAGACGTCGTCTCTGCAAACTTGATCTAAGCATGCATACTACTTCATTTTTGTGCACAATAAAGAAAATGAGATTCTTATAAGACAAAAACTTTGTTCATTTTAACGTTTGTACATTTTCTTACTCTAGGGAAGCATTGACAAGGTTTAGGTTATCCTTTAATTGTATGCCTTGCATCCATCTAGAATCTTCAAAAGAATAATTTTAAACTTAATAAGATATCATCGGATAGTCTTACCGCCTCTTAGTACCTTGTCTTCATCTCAAAGAATGGACTCGGGCTGCAGCACCTCTTCTTGGTCTTCGATCTCCGGTGGGTCTTCAATAGTTGGTTCTTGAGGTGGCTCTCCTTTGTAAGGCTTTAGTAGGCTCACATGGAAAGCATTGTGTATGAGCCAATGGTTGGGCAACTTGAGTTGATAGGCGATCTCATTGATTGGCCTAAGAATTTTGAAGGGACCATAGTACCTTTTTGCTAACTTAGCATAGTATTTTTGGTGTCCCGTAGGATTCTTGCCCGTCGTGTGCCTTAATCGAGCCTTGGGAAATTTGAGTAAGACCCAATCATTTTCCTTAAAGTCTTGGGCTCTTCTGTGCTTGTCTGCAGTAGCCTTTTGCCTTTGCTGTGAGATAGAGTTAGCATCATTAATGTTTTGGAAAGATTCTTGTAGGTCTCGGCTATACTCATCTGCAGCAAAGATCTTCCGTGTACCTTAGTTAGCAAGGGCCTTTTTGATCTTCCCTCAATTAGCTCAAAAGGTGCTTTTCTCGTGGAAGTATGTAGAGTGTTATTGTAGGCATACTCCACTAAGGGTAAGTACTTCTCCCATTGGGATCTTTGATCTAGTTCCGTTACATAGGATTTTATTAGATCGAGAATTGTGAGGTTAGCTATTTCGCTTTGGCCATCCGTTTGCGGATGATAGGCCGAAGAGAAGTTTAGCCTTGTTCCTAAATTCTCAAAGAGACCCTTCCAAAAATTACTAGTCATTCTAGGATCTCTATCCGACACTATAGACATTGGTAAGACATGGTACTTGAAGATTTGTGAAATAAAGAGGGTTGCCATTTGATGGGTTTTGATAGTCTTTTTGACAAGTAGAAAATGAGCTTGTTTACTGAACTTGTCTACTATCGTCCATATTCCCGTATTCCCATGGATAGACTTAGGCAATCCAAAGATAAAATCCATGGATATGCTCTCCCATGGTGAATTAGGGATTGGCAAAGGTTGAAAAAATCCAGGTTGCTTCCCTCTATCAAACTTCGTCTTTTGGCATACCACACATTTAGAAACATACTCTTGTATGTTTGCTTTCATGGTAGGCCAATAGAAATATGTTTCAATCCCCTTTAGGGTAGACTGAATCCCTCTATGCCATGAATAAGGGGGAGCTAGTAACGCATAGTCTATTGCCCTAGAGAAGATAACCATCTTGTAAAGTAAATGGTTCCTCTTTCTTCCCTAGTGCAAGGGCTGAATCACATCTCTAAAATCGGTATCAATAGCATACTCATCTATCATAGAAGATAGATCATTGTGAGTTGCTATGGAAACCGCATCCACTCTCAGCTGTCTTGAGAGTGCATCGGCTACGTGATTATGCTTGCCAGCAATGTGAGCAATATGAAAATGAAATTGCGAAAAAAAGTTTGCCCACCTCATTTGTTTGTCGGAGAGCTTGGTCTGCGTCATGAAGTACTTAAGACTTTGGTGATCCGTTCGCAGAATGAAAAGATTCCCCAATATATAGTTCTTCCATGAGTCTAAGGCATGTAGAACTGCAAGGAGTTCCTTTTCAAATACACCTAGAGATTGCTCAACAGGGTCGAGCATTCGACTTTCATAGCCTATGGCGTGTCCTTCTTGAAGCAAAACAGCTCCAAGGCAATCACCACAAGCATCACATTGGACCTCAAATGGCTTTGAGAGATCCGGTAGTGTAAGCACAGTTTGAGAGATAAGTTTTCCGTTAAGCTTTTCAAAAGCATTGTTCTCCTTGGCAGACCATGTGTACCTAATGTTTTTCTTTATTAAGTCATGTTAAGGTCCTGCTATTAGTGAGAACTTTTCTATGAAGCGTCTAATAATATGCACACATACCTATAAACCTTCTTAAATCATGAAGATTCCTTGGTTTAGGCCATCCTCCAAAGGCTAATGTAGACACAAATGGACTAGCCATAGTCTCAAAAAGGGCTCTTTCGATCCGTGTCTCAAAAACGGCCGAGAAAAATGACCAAACTAGCTAAAAATGGCTCCACACGTAGTATAGTGGGGACAATGTTCGCAACTCATCGTACATGAGTGAACCGCGTTCAAACAGGCGCCAAGAATTGCTGCATGCAATAAAAGTGATTATTGCGGAGCTATCTGCTCTTAAAAGAGATCAGTAGCACTATATGTGCTCACACCAAAATGCATTTGTGAACGTATCTGTCCGAAGAGAAACGGATGTCGAAAAGACTGCTCAATCGCCTGTGAAAGTGCTGTGTCTAGAAACCAGGACACTTTGCATGTAAACCGGCTGAAAAGCCCCCTGTAACCTATAACCTACATGTCCGTGTCGCTATGTGCCAATTTTCATTGCCGGGCAAAAATGCGCTAGTCGAATAGCCGCTAAAGGTGTTGTAGCTGAAAAACCGTGTCATAGAGCGCGATCGGTGCTCTCAGTGCCAATGCCGATGCCGATGCCGGGTGTCACTCCTCTATGGTAGAGGTATCTCACGCGTGTGTGTGTCAAGCACAACTATTGATCGCAGAAATAAATCATCTGCATGAAACCGGTATTGGGTCAAATGTTGGAAATCCGCCCGTAATGGGAGTAATGTCGAGCCGATGCCGCAATGCGAGAATTGGTGTCAAAATGGCTCTAATCGCCGGTGTCAATGTCGTCCCCCACCATCGGACGGTAGTGGCTAGCCAAATAGCTGTAGGGAAAAAGGAATGGTCGATGTCAAGGCGCATATGTTGGTGTCACAAAACCTGCTCACTCTCACTCGCCCGCTCTATCTCTCATCACTCGCTCTCTCTCGTGCTGATGATGAGCTTCCAAAAACCTCTACTATCACCACCTTCTCTTTATGGTTGCTACCTTTCACCCGCGCTCGCTCATTGCCTTGCGGAGAGGAACTTCTCTCTCTATCTCCAAGCTCGGGGAGTCGGGGCTTAGGTGGTGGGAGCACATGGGGTCGAGGAATCGGGGCTTGCACACACAAAGGTGTAGTCAATTGAATGTTTTTTTTATAAAATAATTGATTGTCGGAAACCTGGAAGCTGCAGTTTTGATGAGCCGGAGCAAGCGACGAGGGTGTGTGTGTGTGTAGTGCTGCTTTGCTCACGGCCTTCTCAAGCCCTCCAAAGCCTCAAGCCCTCACTACTTGCTGCACAATCTAGAGTGCTACCTTTGCTCACTGCCCGAATTCCCCCCAATTGCGTGCTGCCCACCACATCAAATTGGAACACTGTGTGTGTATGTGTGGACACACACGAGAAATGCAAATGTTGTCACCACACAAGATTTTGATGGAAATCAAGTGTGAGAGTGTGTGTGCGCTCCAAGCTCTATCCCCGATTTCTATCTCATCGTGCTGATTTGCCCCGATTGCCTGTAGCTCGTAGAGGAGCATCAAGCGAACTTATTAGAGCAAGCTCAAAACCGAGCAAAGTTACCAAGTGAGTTTCTCACGTATATATATACTTCTTTTCTAGAAAGAGATATCACACACACACACACACACACACACACACACACACACAGAGCTTTCTCTAAACCCAAACAATAAATGTCAGAATCATTGCTCCCCAATCATGATTATACGAACCTAATCGTCCTTATACATGTCATCGCTGCTAACAGAATTATGTTTTTTTGGAAACTTAAATATAGATCTATCTAGTCGTCCTTATACATGTCACCATTGCTAGGTCAAATATGTTTTTTCACTTCACCTTACGCATTCTCCCACTTAAGTTTTAGTCCTCATGAAAACCAAGCCAATGTGCGAGTGCAACCAAACTACCTTGTAGGATCCTCTCTCTCTCTCTCTCCTTCTCTCTCTCTCTCTCTCTCTCTCTCTCTCTCTCTCTCTCTCTCTCACTCACACACACACACACACACACAACTCTCTAAAAAAGTCTGCGTTTTTTTCAATTTTTAGATTTCAAGTACGCTAAAATATTCTGCTAAGAGCTGATTGAAAACTCAAAACAACCAATTGAAGGGAGGGAAAGAAGGATAGAATCCGGTTTGAAATTTCAAGAAAGTAGAGTTCAATTGTAAAAAATGCCGTTATTTTGAGAAATTTCCTCTATGGATGTTTGTGAAATTGATTTTTCCCGAACAGTGTCTGAAGCATGTGAATCAATGCTCTCTCTCTTTCTCTCTCTCTCTCTCTCTCTCTCTCTCTCTCTCTCTCTCTCTCTCTCTGACATGCTGAGCATACACTCATTAGAAGTATAACAAGCTGCCATTTGTCAAAAAATGATTTGGGGGAAAAACCCAATAGCAGTACCACAAAGTAAAACTTACTTTAGCAGCGCTACATTCCATAGAGGCACCTAACTAAGGGTAATTAAGCTAATTCTCTGGAATCTCAACATCCCCATCGTCAATCTCTGTTTGCAAATCCTTGGGATCCTTTCCATCCACATAGCAAACCATAGAAACGTAGTACCAAGAATTTCCTTTACTGTGCCAGTAAGCTCCTTTGCCAGTGAACGGGGACGCATCACATGGGCAATCTCGATCACATCATCGAGAGAAATGTTGCCATTGTGCTTGATCTTTTTAAATGTATAAGGAGAAGGAAGAGGAAGCTGCAGGTTGAAAACCAGCTAAGAGCTCATGGGGCACACTAGCATGGAGCAAAACCCTGTTGCCAATGCTAGGATTGAGGGGCAAGCAACAGAAGAGAAAAAGGCAATCGAGTGCTACAACGGCTTGCATGGTCAGATTAATAGGAGGAATTTTGACAATGCAATTATGAGCGTAGCCAAAAATCATGAGGAGCACCTACACTATAACAATGCCATAAATGCAAATGATGGCATCTCTACTATTTTTGTCAGTCGGCTTTATCATTGTGGTATTAATTGTGCATTAAATTTGCAAGAATCTGATTGTCAAAGCTCTCCCTCTTCGAGATTAGAAAGGGAGATAATTGCTGCACAAAATCGACTGGATTAACAAGGCCCTTAACACTAATCATGAGTAGCTCCAGTTGTCTTCAGAGGCTATGTTCACACCATAGCACAAACGCCCACTGCAACAATACTCATTCTTGAGCAAGGATTATAGCTTGTTTAGTTACTATTTCAGTCCCGCGAGGAGCAGCAGCAGCTACAACAAAACATTCATCTTCTTCCTATCGTGCTCAGGCTCCTTGAGGGCTTTGATCACAAGGGCATCGGTGCTAATTGCTCCCCTACTTCTAGTCCTACCCCAATTCAGTGTCACCATTAAGGGAGCCACCCATAAACTCCACTAGACGGTAGACATGAAGCTGAGTGAACAAAGAAAGGAAAGCAAGAATATAAGGAGGTGGTTTTTGTTCGTTTAACAGGAGGGGAAGTTGGAACTGTCTCTTCATGGGCGCCCAAGATCGGGCCTCTGGGTTTGTCGCCCAAGAAGGTAGAAGAGGACATCGCCAAGGAGACTGCCAAGGACTGGAAGGGCCTGCGCGTTATCGTCCAGCTCACTGTCTAGAATCGTGAAGCCAAGGTCGTTGTCGTCCCTTGCACTATCTGCGAGGGATACAATTTCGATGGCATCTCGATTGGTTTCCTCTCCTAATTTCTTTCTGCTGCTTCTGCTTCTGGCTCCCGCAACCTTGCATTGCCCTCACTCACTCGACTCTCTGTGTGTGTGTGTGTGGAAAGAAAAGCCTTTTCTGAAATAACTATGCAACATCCAATAGCAATAGGAGATAATTTAACATCAATACTGTATATCTATCTGAACAGGTGCAAACGTCACGATTAAAAAGTGTCATTCTTTGCACTCTTACATCTGCAAGAACATGCTATCATAGCCCACAACAAGCATGACACATCTGAGTTGTATGTATGCAACACCCCCCAACCTCATAAGGCACGACAAAGCAGAAGGTTGCAAGAGTGTGAAACCATACTTCTTACGTTCTTAGAACAAGTCAGTTTTGGCACTGCCAAGGTTCACAATTTTGGGGCAACCATCTCTATCCTTCTCCTACTAGGTGCACTCTTTGCAGTAGTAAGCATCAGAAATGCCGGCACCTCCGCAGATGACACAATGCTTTTGGAAGGAGCCATAATTGCACTCATCGGACACTCGAGCCAGAGTACAAGGGCGCACGTATGAATTGCAAATCACACACTTGCCATCGCACTTCTCCTAGAGTTGCCCTATAGCGATGCCCGGCTGCTTGCGACACATTCTTAGATCATGACGATGCTTCGCCATGGCTGCTCGTGAATGCGCTCTTTCCCCACATGTGCTGAGTCTCTCTCTCTCTTAAGCGAAGGGCGCGGGCGCGCTTGCAACGCATGTGAAATTGTGAATGTCATTCCAGTTTCGTTTGCGAGAAAGGCGAGGCTTTCTTTAACTGGATACGACTGAGAGTTAGCAGACACGTGAGTCGACGAGGATGCTTCCACATGAGGTCCAAGGGGGGAAGGTATCTTTCGCAAAGAGAAGCAAAGCTTCTGCTGTGTCAATGATGGCGAGAGTGAGGGACAGAGAGACACAGAGAGGGTAAGGTGGGACTTGTAGAGCGGGGTCGGGAGTGTCGTGTCGGCTTCTATTTTGATTGCTTCAAGGAGAAGACCGGAATTGGGTCCCCCTCTCGACATCCATAGCCCTTTGCTTTCCTGTAGTTGGCATTTCGCCCATTTTTCCTATCCCCTCATTTTCCACCTTGGCATATACCTTGATTTCTGAGAGAGAGAGAGAGAGAGACCTCCACGATGAAGAGGAAGCAGAAGCAGTTGCCCCCTTAGCGCCACCTCAGCAGGATTTTTCCAATTGACCGTAGGACCAGGTAGGGGATCAGTGGTCACAGGCGTCGTGCTGCAGTGAAATCGGACTGTCTCTTTCTCTCTCTCTCTCTCTCTCTCTCTCCCCGTGAGCAGGCAGTCCAGGTAGAGGGGCCCGCGCTGCAACATCAATGGTCTCTCTCTCTCTCTCTCTCTCTCTCTCTCTCTCACACACACACACACACACACACACACACACACACACACACACACACACACACACACACACACACACACACACACACACACACACACACACACACACACACACACACACACCCGTTTGCTTCCTTTTCTCCCGCCCTATATGCAGTGAATCCTCCACTTTGCTCCACAGAGAGAGAAATTGCCCCCGCTCGGACGATCACAGAGCCAAGAAGAACTGCGAAGAACTTATTGCACTCTCTCTTAGAAAGCTTAAAAAGAAGGGTAAAGTGTTCAATATACTGAAAATGCAGGTGTCAATTGAAACCATTAAGAATAGCTCCTATCTTGAGCAGTTTCTGACAGTAAGGATTCCCAGTGGATTGGGCAGATGGATGTAAAGGCTGCTGTGTCTATAGATTGCCCGAGCAAAAAACAACACATTACAACCAATGGTCAATGGCCTACAGATCCCATCACATGCGACCTTCTCACATGCAGTTTCATTGGCATCCCTTTTGCACTTTTGGCCCTATGATATCATTTTGGATGGATGGAAAGGAGAGGTCAAAGTAATATCCTCCATGGGTAAACAGAGTAGTGGCAAGTCCTACCTTCTTAACCATCTTTCTGGTTGCCTGCTGGAGGCAGATGCACGGATGGTGTGTGGATGACTGTAAGATGTGAGTCACACTATTTGTATGTGCTTCTTGACTTTGAAGGGTTGGGAAGCTTTGAGCAAAGTGAGCAAGAAGACACGCTCATGTCCATTCTCAATGCAGCAATTAGTAATTACCATCACCATATTCAACAAAAAGGTAGACTGATCTTCCTTAACACTTAGCATTTGTTACAAAACAAAATGGTTTGGAGAGATGTTGCTAACATGATGTTTTCCCTAACATAATTTTCTTATGGGTGTGACTTGCAAACAGCTGCCTGCCTGTCTCAAATCAGCAAAAGGGTTTTCGTGACTCCCTCTTTGCTACACTCAAAAGGGGGGGAGGGGGGATTCAAACAGAACACATCAATTACTAGCCCACGCAGCATCACTCTCTCTCCAAGCTAGAGGGTGTGCCTCTCTCTCTCTCTCTCTCTCTCTCTCTCTCTCTCTCTCTCTCTCTCTCTCTCTCTCTCTCTCTCTCTCTCTCTCTCTCTCTCTCTCTCTCTCTCTCTCAAGCTGTGGGCGGGGGGGGGGGGGCAGACTCGGGGGCCTGAAAAAGCCACGATGGCCAAGGCACGCTTTGAGGGTCTGCTGAGGTGGTGGGAAGCTGCTTGCCACGAGGGAAAGCACCCTGGAAGTCAACCAGAGCTGGCGGTCAAGCACCACAACGATGGACGTAACAAGCACAGAAGAGGCCACACCAACCCCATCAGGTGCTCCAACTGTGCGCAATTAGGACAAGGCTTTGAAGCGGTTTCTTGTAAGGAACATTGTTGAACAAGCTGCTGTGCAAGATGTGTAGGATACTTGCATTTATTATGGGTAGGCACTTCCCAAGATTTACACCAAAATGCAGTATTGCGTTTCATGCGCCATTCACTCTCACATTGTCCGTATGAGATCCCGCTCCACCACAAAGGTTTAGACGCAAGGAGGATATGCAGAACCAGAATCAGCGTACCAATGTTCCTGCTATTAGGAAGTGAAGAGATGTCTAATTAGTGCATAAGCCAGGAGAGGAAGAAGGCTCATGAATTTTGACTTCTATCATAGAACTCTTAGAAGATGCATGCTACGAGCATTGCCATTGTGATTGAGGCCAATAATAAGATGGATGTTGAGGGACTTTTGGGTCTTTTGGATGGGCTTGTATATGATGTTTTGGAAATGTCTTTCTAGAGGTTTTTTCAAAGAGAGAGAGAGAGAGAGAGAGAGAGAGAGAGAGAGAGAGAGAGAGAGAGAGAGAGAGAGAGAGAGAGAGAGAGAGAGAGAGAGTAATTGGCTAGATTGGTTGAGAGCATGCACACCCCTCCATGCAGAGCTCACTGCCCAGTAGAAGAGTCAGGCCCACTTTTGTGGAACTCTAGAGAAGGTAGAGGTAGGGATTGCTGAACAAGGGCATCGGCGTATCAAAATCATTTTTGACGCACGACCAAAAGGCTAGTTTTTGAGAAAATATTCCTCGACTATGATCCCGCAATTGTGGAAGACGAACCTCATTCTCTCTCACTCTCTCTCTCTCTCTCTCTCACACACACACACACACACACACACACACACACACACACACACACATACACACTCTTCATCTTTTTTCTTGCTGAAAGATGGGGCCGAGGTGATTGCGAAGGCATTGCATAAGAGATGATTGTTAAGCTGTTGCATACAAGTGGTGATTATCATTCATGTCGACAGTACCTTATGATATTCATCACCTCTCCCGCCCTTGGCCACAAAGTCCTCATGTTGGGGCCTCCTCTTTTGCAACTCACCATGAAAACTCTAAAAGAGTCCGTAGTTTATGAAAACTATTCTTTTCACAAAGCAGCCTACACATGGCACTCAAACAAGCAAAGTATACCATTCAAGTTCAAGAGCTACCTATGTATTATGATGAAAATTTGGCATTTGAGTTACCATCTTTTGATCTATTTGTCCACAAACTTATGACAATTTCAACATCTGAATTTACCATGGAGAATAAGTTTGCACAAATAGAGTTTTGGAATATGCTCAACAAGATGGTTCAAAAACAAGGATATGATTGTGTATCAATGTGTGTGTGAATACATTAAAGGAAGAGAATGGCTCTTTTGTTTGAGATTATTTTAATGTGTGTGAACACATTAAAAGAAGAGTATGGCTCTTTTGTTTGAGACTATTTGAGATGCAACATGGTTACTATGCTACACTATACTCTATAGAGTAACTATTGAGATCTTGATCTAATCCTTTTCACTGGTTATTCTCGCTCGGTTTCTTGTCCGCTCGGAAGTACTTGCTCGAGGATTGGGATTCCTCCTCGTAGAGAGCCCGCCCTTGTGGTGTCAACTTGCTGCCTTTGGAAAAATTCCCCTCCCAATTGCTTTTTGCCGAGACTCCTGACGGTACCTACTGTTCAGTACAGGCTGCCCGAAATCCCCAATCCAAGCTACTCCTGCAATCAAGGGCGGGTGTGTGTGACAGGTTGCAACTCTAGAGCCCTTGTATGCGTGTGTGTGTGTGTGTGTGTGTGTAACTACACACACCCAACAAAAAATTCTCCAAATTGGTGCCTCCTCGATTTGCCTTCACTTGAATATTGCCTACTCAGCCTGCTTTGAGTTCGTTTTCCAAAGCACCTCGATTATTGCTCACGAACTTAGCTTGATGTGGCGACCTGCTTACGGTGTGTGCAGTGCCTTTGAATTGCTTCAAGGTCTGCTCACGCTGTTGAGATTCAAATTTCCTGCAAAGTCTTGCCAAGCTCCCCAAATCTTGATAGGGGTGGTTGCGTGCGGGGTGAGCCGCTGCTCGGTGTCTGATGCCCTGAGATCTGATCATACCAATTGATGGGTGCTGCTGCAGAGTGTGCAAGAGAGGGAAGGAGAAGGGGGGGGATGAAGCACTAACAGACATGGAGTTGGGTAACTGGAGAGGAAAGTGAGAGAGTGGTCAACTCTCTCACTTTCTCTCCCTATATTGATTAGGGAGAAAAAGAGTAAGGGTTTTTTCCATGGCCACCTGGCCTACATCCCAACAGCCAGGTAGTCTAAGCCAGTTTGGGGTTATGGGTGTGTAGTGCTTGATTTATGGAGCTTGTTGGCCTTTTCAGACCAGGGACTGGAGGCTTGGATGCCAAGATATGGTCAGTCGAAGTTTTGCTGGGGGCTAGGTTTGTGCTTGGTTGGTCGCCTCGATAGATGTGCCATCTGATGATTTTGGAACTTCACCAGGAATTGTATGTGTTTTATGGATCAACTGAAGGCCACAGGAGACTACAGTGCGTCAAACGGGGTCCGGACGGGCAAGTGATTTTAGTGGGAAGTTGACGGTGGTGGTCAATTCGGAGCAATCTGGTGTTTTTTGCCATTTTTGTCGCATCAGGTGACATGCCAAGCATGGTTGGAATGGGATATAGCTTGCACAGGTTAAAGCTGAAAGCCAAGGCTTTAGTGGGGATTTTGTAGATCGGGGGTCGGATCACCGAGCCATAAATGGCAAGGGATTGAATGTTGTAGGGAAAAATGTTTTTGTATCGTGATTTTTTTGAAAATTTTGGAAGGCCTTGAGGCCTAGTGCATCCATAGGCTACCACGTGGCCTATGGGTAATCCGACATGCGTAAAGAAACCGGAGGCCTGCGGGGTATATATACTGCAAGGGCCGCCTATAGTGGTCACCTGAGAAGCGTGGTTAGCTTGTTGAGCTTGGTGGCGATGGCTCCTTGCCTGCAGGCGCTGCACTGGTGGCAATTTTGAGCTGGCGAGGGCGGCGCTAGTGGCTCTGATGCTGTGGGTTGTTGGTGGCAGTGCCGTCAGTTGGCCGCGCTTAGTTGATGATGTGGCAGCCCACTGGGGTATGTTCACACGCCCTCATGGACAAAATGTTTTTGAGAGAGAGATGGAGAGCACGGATGGCACCGTCAGTGCCCCGGCTAAGGGGAAGTTCATGTGGAGTGGGATGCAAGCAAGTGTGTCAAAATATGGGCGGCCTTCACGCACTATGCAAGCCAAAAATAGAAGAGGGGGGCCGGAAATAGAAAAAGGAGAGAAGGTTCTTTTTGGGAAGGTCGAAGAAGAAGAAGAGCGGGCTCTCACAAGAGCTCGGGGAGGAGTTTTTTGGTGGAAAAAAGTGAAGGTGAAGGACACGGAGCTTGAGAAGGAGCCTTCGACGATAGAGAAGAAGAAGGTTTCAAAGTTTCTTTGAACCAACGAAGCAAACAATTTTTTTTTTACTGATGTTCTCTAAAGTGGAGTCGCTTCGAGGCGACTTCAAGGCAACAGTTTCTGTCTTGATGCAAACCTTTGCTCCACCATTTATATAGACTTGAATTTGCATCCTTTTCTTGATGACAACATCCACCAAAGAAAGAACATCCGCCAGGCTACCTACCCTGAGTGCCATATTTTGCACCAACATTGACCTTACCTCTTGGCAGCCTGGTGCTAATGCTAGTCAACCACTATCATGTCAACTTTGGGTTCATTGCCAACTACTGTCCAAAAGTGATATGAGCTCTTTGACTTTGGACATCACTCACCAAATCATACTCTGGATAGCCGCGCCCAAGCTGGAAATCCTCTTGTTTAATCCTACGATGCCTTCTTTTCTTGCTAGTTTCAGGTTGCTTCTTCCCCTCATATACTTTCTTCTTGCCTTTACAAGTTCTAGTCTCTTGCTCAATTTCTGTCTCACTCTCAGCTCTAGCTCTTTTAATGGACAACACTTCGACATCCTGTTTATCCACCCCAATGATGTTCACCCTAGGGACTTCACCACCATATGTTTGGGCCTGCTACACTGGATTCTCAATTTCTTGCTCCCTTGGACTGTTAAACCGTGCTTGGTCTCTCGCTTTGCCAAACAATGGGTAGGTACCACCTCTTTCCCTCGACAGATGAGAACAGTCTGGCGCATAATGCCCTTCTTCACCGCAATTATAGCACCTTCCAGGTAGCGGCCTTGCCCTGCCTCTTGCTCCTCTTGGCTGTCTCTTGTTCATTACTTTAACCGCAGCTCTTGCATCTATTCTAATAGATCATGAACCGTACGTATCCACTGCTGCGAAATAGCAGTTGCAACCCTATTCGCTTAATTTTCCTCCCGAGTTGACTCTCAAGGACTTTGTGGTTGAACAGGTGCCATCGCTTCATAACTTGCTACACCCTGTTCTATCTTCTTTTTGATTTTCCTACTTTTTGACCTTGCAATTTCAACTGACCTTTTGTAGTTCTCCGGGCTTTCAAAGTCCACTTTCTCTCGCACCTTTGGATGCAAGCATGTCATAAATTTATCCAATTTGAAGTACTCACTATTGGCTAGCTGCATAGCCACTGCTAACTCTGTCCAACATGCTTCAAAACGATCCAAAATCAAACTGAATTCCTCGCCTACATCCTTCTTTAAAGCCTTCAGCCTCGCATTCATCTCAACTGGAGATGCTTCCTTATGAAAATCATATAGAAATCTTGTCTGTAGTGTTGGCCATGCTTGTTTTGGCTCCATCTCCAAAGCTTCGAACCACAATTTAGCCTTTCCGCGCATCACCAACGGGAAGGTTTGCATTTTGCTGTCCTTGTTAGGTATTCGTAGAGACAACATGTACAATTCAAAATCTGCAAGCCATTCATCTGGATTCTTGTCACCTGTAAAAATTGGACCATAGCTTTGGGACGCCATCTTTACCAATACAAAAACCTGTATTTTTACTTCACCAATCGGAGCAATCAACATGCTCCTCGATGGGGGCATCAGAAGATGGATAGGGAGAAGGGGTATGCACCCAGAACACAAACAATTTGCCTCTCTATAGCTCATGGCAAACACAACACCCCAATCCACTGGGATTCACCCTTAAAATCCTCTTTCCTACTAGAAGACCACTCGCTGCACACCTCTTGAGTCGACCACACTATGTAAGATCACAATTGAACACATATGCACTGCATGACACAGTTCACAGCAGCTTCCAACACACACCCAAATCCTCTTTCTATCTCTTTGTCACAAGACACCGCCGGTTTGATGAGGGCACACTTGCCTACCCACACCCAACACCACGGACACAAGCATAAGAGCAATATAACAAAGGGGGGGAAGGGGAAATGACACCAAAAAAATACTTGCAATGATGTTCTTTTCTTCACTCAAGACACCCAAGTACAATCATCTCCGTCAACACAACCTCGACGGGCCCAAAAAACACTACCAATACTTGGCTTCGCCTCCACATAGCTCTCCTTGCTGAGAGCAGCACAAAACCTTCCCTTGATAGCACTCTCGTTGGAACCCAAACAATCCCAAAGTTTCTCCCAGAAATACCTACCATGGGCTGCTCATTGAGCTCCTTCTTCAGTCCTTGGTGCAAAATCACGCACACGAACTCCCTCTTCCTTGGAGCCTCCCATCGCCCAAAAGACCAAGCCCCTCCTTGGACTCACACCTTCCTTGGACTCTTTTTCTTCCTCCTCTCCCTTTCCCTTTCCCTTTCTTTTACTTCTTCCTTTTTTCTTCTTCTTCTTTCCTTTCTTCTTTGACGCGCCCTCTTCCCTCTTTCCTTAAAAAAAATAAATAAATCGTCTTTTAGAAACTTTAAGCCTTCCTTCTTTTTACACTCAAGGGCCAACGATGGCGCCGTTGTTGCTCCCTTTGAGTTCTTCTTTCTTCTTTTAGAAAAATTGGGAGAGGGATCCATGCACCCTTGCGAATTTGCATGCCACATCACCATCCTGTTTGTGCCCTATTTTTGGCCAAAACCGGCCATTGTTATGCCCATAGGCTCTGTGCACCGTCGAAACTGTCACCAACATGGTGCCATTCACAATCCTCACACATACATATCATAGCTAGGAGCTCGTGGAGCTTTTTTTTCGCCCACCTTCAATGCCTTGCCATATGGTACTTGAGGGTCCAGTCCCCAAGATGTAAAGCCCATGCGATACCCCCCATTGCCGGCTTCAATCCACATGGCCTTTGCCACTGCTTGAGACTTGGAGGCCCGCCCATTGAGGCCATGAAAACAAGAAAAATACATTTGACGTCCTCCTTTGAGCCAATGTACCCGAACTTCAAACTCGGATATCTTCCTTGTTTGAAGTCCGATTGATGCCCCGTTAGTTCTTGCTATTCTTACTTGAAGGATGCCACCCTCTAGAGCCTAGTCAAACCCCAAACGATGCCAAATGGCACAGCTTCCAAAGCAGTCTGCTTGCCTCACACAAGAACCCGAGAAATCTTCAAATGATCATAACTTCCCCCCTAGAGCTTCGATTGGCCATCCAAGAAAACCGGCATGCTCCACAACTTAAGATTTACATGCCTACTTGCATGTTCTAGCTCAGGCTACATGCCCATACATGCCCTGTCCGACGGGGATCTGTAAGACCTTCTAACTTTAAACTGGCATATCTTGCACACCATGTCTTCGTTTGACGAGCCGTTTGGAAAAGAACCTAGAGCATCTTGGAGACCACATTCTAGAGCACCAACTCAACATGTCGGGCACTTTGGCTATCATCCTAATTAGCCCGCCCTCGAGGCCTCTCTAGCAATAGGGTCCCAAACATGTAGACATCCACACATACATTGCTTACTGGATCAAACCAAGTTTGGTTGTACCAACATCGAGAAATCACTCTTGCAAAACCTTGACCTAATCCCTTTTATGATGCATCCAAATCCTCTAATTGATAGCATTTTGAGCTATATACTCTAGCTTTTGCAATCTGTAAAAAAAATACTTGGTAGCTATGAGTTTACAACCGTTTTGTTAGTCAAAATTTAAGACCAATTTTTTACAAAAGCACTTTTGACAAAAATTCATGTTTTGCTTGTAAAACCCACAAATCAACTTCGAAACCAAATTTGAAAAGACCACTATGCTCCTAGGGACTAGTGCTAGCTATGGAATGAGTCTGGGCTCAACCTGTGATGACAAAGGAACATGGATCACGATCCATGTACCTTTGTGTCAGATTTTGTTGGAACTTGGTCCAAAATTTTTGCTTGGTCTACTGATCCCAACTATATGGCTTTTATGTGATTAAGATCAATTTAGGTCACCCATAAGTCAAGCCTTAGGTCTGCTTGATGGTTCTTGAAATTGAAGTACTTTTTCTTTCTTTTGACCCACTTTTTGACCTTTTTTGGCCACCTTGCTTTGGAAATTTTGTTTCCAATGGTCTTTGCTACAAGTCTATATGGTCTTTGTCCAAAAAATAAAAAAAGATGCATGGATCGCAATCCATGTTCCGTGAAGTTTGGATACCAAATTTGGCTTGATGATTACTTGTGATTTCAATAGTCTACTCCACCACTTAATTTTTGTTTTTGAAAAGCTTTTTGTCAATGAAAAGAAAAAATTATGTTTGCCCTCCGATTTTTGACTAGCTACTAGTTTTTTAATGCTTTGATCAACTCTTTTTTAATAATTTTGACTATGGTGCCCTTTGTAAAAGTTGTTTTAAATGTTGTCAGCTACTGCTCAAATCTCAGTCTCAGCAGATGGTCAAAAGGTACATGGATTGTGATCCATGTTTGACATCCTTTTGGCATGAAACCTGGCGAGCAAAATTCTTATGACCTGTAGAAGCCAATTCTCACCCCTTTCTGAATTTGAACCTCCAAAACTTGAAAAATTCAACTCTTGGTCAAAGTTCTAAGCTTTTGCGTTTTTTTTCCTAATTTCTATGGTATTAGTTTTTGTTCAATCAATAATAGAGGTACATGGGTCATGATCCATTTTTCTCCAGCAAACTAAATGAAACCTTCCAGACTGCTTCTCTAGGGATCAAATCCCCCTTCTCCACAAATTTTTGGGTTTTGATTAGCTTTCAATATTTGAACATCAAATTTTCCAATTTTCAAAGTTATGGTCTAACTTACCAAAATATGGTTTTTTGCAGTTTTTCCTTGAACTTTTCAGCCCACTTTGATGGTAAAGGTTGCTACTTAGCCTATCTCCCAATGTTGCTTGGCCCCTATTGCTAGAAGCCATGGCCTCCCAATATGATTGGGTAAGCATTATCACTTGCTTTCATTACAAAATATTCGACTAGGCACTTTATGCTCATCACCTTAATCTTCATGTCCAGAGCCAACCAAAGAATCTAGCTTTAGCATGGTTGGCCATCCTCATATGCACATTCAATTTGGCAACTTCCTTAATGCTTGTTTCTCTCATAGGTGCTTTTGTTATGACACATACGAGCTCCATTGCTTATCTCTCTCATAGATGCTTCCATCATGACACATATCTACACTCCACCATCTATATAAGCATGCATCTGCATACTCTTCTGAATGACAACATCCACAAGGCGAAGAACATTGGTTGGACTCCTCACCCTTAAAGCCATATTCTACACTGCATTCACATTGCCCTTAAATCTTGGCAACCTTGTGCTAACACTCATGGAACACTACCTTCTTAGCTTGGGATTCAAAGCCAATAGCTACCCAAAAGTAATATTAGATTCTTGCTTTTGTACATCACTCACCACATTGTACTCAGGTGACCACATCCCAACTGAAAGTTTGCCTACTTGATCTTGTGGCATCTCCTCATTTTTCTAGTCTATGGTTGCTCCCTACCTTTGTACACTCTCTCCTTTCCCTTGCAAGTTGTAGTCCCCCACTCAATTTCTATTTACTTTTCACCTTTTGACCTTTGCTAGCTAGAGCCTCCACATACTGCTTGTCCACTCCAATGACGTTGACCCTAGGGACTTCACCATCATCTAGCAAGCTGATAGCATTAGACTTTCAACTGTCTACTCTCTTTGGCCACTAAATTGTCCTTGACCTCTTTCTCTACAAAATAATAGGTGCATACCTCCTTTCTCTTCTAGGCGAATGTGGGCAGTCTAGCGTAAAATGACCCTCTTCCCCACAATTGTAGCACCTACCAAGAAATGACCTTGCCTTGCCTCTTGCTCCTCTTGGTTGACCTCTATCCATTGTGCTTAGGTGCAATTCTTGCATCTTCTCAGACAAATCTTAAATTGTTTGCACCCAGTTTTGTGGGATGACTGCTATGCCTTGGTTCCCATGATTCTTCTATTTAGAGGCATCACGAGGGATTTGCAGCTGGGTAGAAACCACCACCTTGTAACCGGACACGCCTTGTTTAATCTTCATTTTAAAATTTGTGCTCTTTGCCTGTGCAATCACCACTGCACCATTGAAGATCTTTGGAATTTCAAAGTCAACCTTTTCCCTCACTTTAGGATGTAGACACACCATGAACATATCCAACTTAAATTTGTCACCACTAGCCAATTGCATGGCTGTTGCTAATTCTACTCAACATGCTTCAAACAATCTTTTTAAAAAAAATCCTCACTTACATCTTTCTTGAGAGCTTTAAGCTTTGCATCCACCATCTCAATTGGGGACGCCTCCTTGAAAAAATTGTGCAAAAATTGCAGCCACTCAAGAATGCCTCGACTCCCCTTCCAAAGATTCATAGTGAGGTAGTCTGGGGCTTCAATAAGAGAGGTGAACACTAAACACCCCTCAAGGCTCCCGCGCTACTCAATTGGGGCTGGGGCAACCACAAGCACAACAAAACAACAAACCCACAACAAAACCCAAATAAGATAGGGGCACCACCTAGCTATGGGATGTAAACTAGGACGCAAGAGAGATTTCGTCACAACCAAGAGGAGGTGCAACAAAATGCACACAAGCAATCTCATACAAAGACCCACACCAAATGGCGCAAGAGAGAGTCAGAGCAAAGAGAGAAATGAAACTTGTGTAATACCTTGTTTGTGACTTGCAAATGGAGATGGTTCGTTATGATGCTATCATAGAGCTTGTACGAAGCTAAGTCAATGCTTAGTGAATGCTAAACATTGCCAACACACACACCCTGTCGTAGGGTGTGGGAGACCTCTCACCACAATACCCTCTTACAATGGACACAAAATTGGCATTAAAAACACACTAGAACACTTTCTCAAACAAGATCAAATGATAGAAACTTAAAATACACAAGTGCCCTTGAATTCACCAAACCGTATTGCACAAGTGGAAGGACGAAGATTTGAACGTCGCATCACACCTTTGATGCACCAAACCTCAATTTATTAATGATGGAGGAACATATACAATTAGTAGTTTTGAGATTTTGAACTCACGCTCTCTCACTTGCAATGTGTAGCTTGAAAGCTTCCCTCACACCAAAAGTGAAGCTCACAAAGTGATTGCTACACCTAAGTCTCTCCTCACGCATAGAGTGTTGGGGTGCTATGTGAGATATTGGGGATCATTTACAAGAAGGAGAGGGGTCTATTTATAGGTTGGAGACCTCTCACTGAGATTATTGGAAATCCTAATTTATACGCTAACAAATTAGGATTATGATTTTTTTTTTTAATATCAAAACATTACGGGCCTTCTTTGTCTGCTTGAGTCATGGATGTGTACTCAAAAGAGAGCATGATTGATGGTAGATAAGGTGAAAGTAGAGTTTTGAGGAAAGAGAGAGAGAGAGAGAGAGAGAGAGAGAGAGAGAGAGTTACTATGCACATGTAGGCTTGAGGTGAGGTGTCTTTTATAGTTAGGTCAATGGCTATTTGTGTTAGTATGTTGGTGATTAGTGTTAGTAGTTTTGTAGCTAGTAGGATGTGGAAAATTACATGGCATATGCACTCAAGGTGCATCACATGATTTATATAATGATAAAAAGTAAGAGAAGGATGAGAATATACACAATTTGATGGAAACCACAAGATGGAAAGGGAATTTTTCACCTATCTCCTCTAGTGAATGAAACGGTTGTAGAACTCTATCGGTGTAGTTTTTGTGACCATGGAAAAGTTGAATTTTCCATGATCAAACTCCTCCTTTGGTAGATCTTGAGCTTGGTTATTTGCTGATTTTTTCTCTTTTTATGAAAGAATGAAGAGCTTATGGTAACAGGAATTTGATTCTAGAGAGAGAAATTGAGCTATATGTGTGTAGAGATGATAATTTTGAGCTATGGAGTAAGGGAGAGATGGGAATGGTGAAGAAGATGAAAGAAGCCATGAAAGTTGCAGGTTTGAGTGAGGGATGGAGAGGAATGAGTGTGTGTGTGTGTGTGTGTGTGTGTATGAAAGTAGGAAAGGAGGTGAGAGAAGACTATGGGTTACTTTGTGAGAAAAGTGGGCAGACTGGGGTCCACTCAACAAATTCTATCTCACTGGTGGTTGCTCCAAAAATTATCAAAATTTTTGAGGTGATTATTAAGATTTTGGTCCACATTCTCTCTTTTGACCACTGTTTCAAATTCTTCAGTGGCCCCCTTTTGTTGAATTTGCATAGGGCTCGAAAGGTGAGCCCCTCCTTGTATGAGAGCATGACCTAATTGATTCTTAGGGGTTTGAAAATATGCATGGTTGTGGATTATGCATAAATATAATATATGAATATAATTAAAAAAACAGGTCAGTATATAAACAATTCGTGGAATTTAGAATAGTGTCAACTATATATAAATATAAAATGGAAAAAAGAGATATATGAAAATATAAGGAATCCATTTGTTTTTATTGAAGTATATTTATTTACAAGAGATAAGGAAAAATACCTTTAGGAAATAGAAATTTAGTGAAAGGCAATGACTGATGGTGAAAGGTATTTTTGAGGTTTTTTCTTGGAGTGGATTCTCACCCAAAAATAAGAGAAGCTTGCATGAAAATATTTCTCTATAGAATAAAGAGTATGCAAAATGGTAAGAAAAATTGTGATAATGGTGAATCAATGTAGATAGCATACATAGGCAAATCACGTACATTTAGGTAGAATAATTAATTAAATACCAAAATAATTATAATAAAAGATTCCTATATTTAGGCCCTATATACAATGAAATACTTATACACAAAAGGGCCATAATATACTTTGAATTTTATTTTATTTGGCTCAACTAGCCCGGTGACTAGCTAAGTGAGGGTTTTTAAGGAGATATGGAGAAAGTCCCCTAACTCACATACGCCTATATACAATGAAAAGGTAAGGAGAGCCAGAATGTTTAGGTGATTTTGATAGGGTGAGGTAGCTCACTATGGAAATTACGGAGAGCCAAAAAACGGCTATCATTAGCTCTCCCCCAAGATGATGGTACATTCATGTACCATCAAAAGGCATATTTTCCAAGTAGAGTGGTTTTGAGTCCTCTATGATCTCTGGTGCTTTGATAAGATTTTCATTGTGTGGCTTCTTGTCACACTCATGCTTCATACAACAAAACTTACAGGAGATAGTAGATCTTTGAAAATTCTTTGGTAGATCCTTTGGTAAAAAGCGACTCAAGTAGGCTTTAGCTGATACCTGTTTATCTTCCTAGAGTGCTCTTTACCAATCAAGTCCACGAGTTGGTAATAGCTTGAATTTAAAGTCTTTTTGACAATATATGGTCCTTGCCATCTAGTCTCAAACTTGGCATCAAAACAATTATTAGGTCAATTGTCATACCTTAGCACAAGATGTCCTTCCTGGATGCCTTTGTCCTTGAGTTTTTTGTTGAGCTTTTCTTTTGCTTATATAGATTTCCTCTTGTAGCACTCGCAAGCTGCTTCTCTTATCCACTCAAGTTCTACTAAGGTAAGAAATTGATCCATCCATGCTTCTTGATTATCTTGTGCTACTTTGCTATGAAGTTGCGTTGTTGGAATGTTGAAATCAATAGGGTGCAAGGCCTCTTGACCATACACACCAAGTGAAATGGTGTAAACTTTGTGGCCTCCCTATATGTGGTTCGATACACCCACAAGGCACCATCCAAGAAGTCATCCCATAACTTTGTTTTGTTTTGCACCATCTTTCTAATGATACTTGCAATGACACCATTAGCCTTCTCCACCAAACCATTTGGCTGTGGGTAGTAGGGTGTGCTATGATGATGTAGAATGTGAAGCTTTTCACAAACTTTTGTGAGTAAACCCTTCCTGAACCTTGGGACATTATCAGAAACAATCTCCAAAGGTGTGACAAATCTACAATAAATATTAGTGTAGACAAACTTGCTCACTATTTTCTCATTTACCCTTGCCACACTTTGAGCCTCTACCCACCTAGTCATGTAATCTACAGCCACTAGAATGTAGAGTTTACCTTTTTTTGTTCTAGGAAGAGGACCCATAACATCAATGCCCCATTTTCCAAAGGGTCCATTTGCAAGCACTATTTGCCTCGGGCCATGTACCAAACTTCTATTTCCATTTACATGATAGTTTTGACAACTTTTACACCAATGTTGGACATCCACATGCAGACTTGGCCAAACATACCCTGCAAGTAAAATCTTCTTCAGAGTTAACTCTTGGGCAAAATAGCCACCGCATGCTTCTTCATGCAAACCTTTTAGAATTTCTGGAATTTCCTTGATAGTTGGTAGTATTATGCACACTTGATCCTTGCCTCTTTGATAGAGGGAGCCTTCTAGGAAGAGGATAGAAAGTTGCCTTCTTCATGAGTCTCCTCTTTTGAGCTTTTGTGAAGTCTTGTGGAAACTCGCCCTCCAAAATGTAGCCAATAATGGGAGCCAATGATTCCAATCCTTGGTATCTTGGTTGCTTGATAGCTGCTACCACCATGATCACCTGCACTTCTTTCTCAACACATGTAACTGCTTGTTGTGCAAGTAAATCGGCATCTTCATTCTGTTTCCTAGGAATATGATACAATTGCACTTCTTCAAATTGATTAAACAACCTACGGATGACATGAACCTTTGTCCTTAGGCTTTCATTCTTGCATGCCCAAATGCCTAATATTTGCTTCATAATGAGAAGTGCATCCCCCTTTACCATGAGATGTTGTATACTTGACTAATGCACATCTTCAAACCATGAAGTAGTGTGTCGTATTCTGCTTCATTGTTGCTAGTTGAACCTGGTAGATTGATCTTCTCTTTCATGACCACCTCTCCACTTGAGTTGAGCAACACTAGCCCTCCCCCTGCTCTTCCTGTGGCTCATCAAAAAGATCCATCAAAGAACAAGGTAAAAGAATTAGGAATACTTTTTGGTGGTGGCAATGGTAGGGTCTTTACTTCAGGCACCTTAATCTCCTTCTCATGTACCCTATAAGTGAGAATCCCTCCCAATTGTGCACGCACACTATCTTCTACCTTGATAGAGTATTGGAACTCTTGCAACTCCATAATCCACTTTGAGATCCTAGTAGTAAGATTGACTTGAGATGACACCCAAGGGAACAAAATTTCTACAGTGAGAATTACAAAAGGTTTTGGTAGCAAGTAGGATCTAAACTTTCTCACCGCAAACATGAGAGAAAGCATCATGAGTTCTACCTCTGTGTAGACTCTCTTGAAGGCATTCATGAACCTACTAGCAAAGTAGATAGGTTGCATCCTCGTATTGTGGTGATCTTGTTGTAGCAAAACAACACCAATTGTTTCTTTTCCAACAGTAGAGCTAGCAAAGAATGTATTCTTAGTTCATCAAACCAAACAAACGCGACTTGTTGTGTCAATTTTTGCAAGGGGTGAAGCAACTCCGAGGCTAAGTGAATGAAGCGGGAAATATACTTCACCTTTTGAATGAATGAGATGACCTCCTTAAGACTCTTGGGGAACGATAACTCAATAAGAGCCTTTGCCTTTGAAGGATCAACTTCGATGCCTTTGTAAGAAACTTTGTGACCAAGCAAGATCACTTCATCTTCACCTATGTGGCACTTGTCGAGGTTGAGTTGACCTCCCATGTCGTAGATTTTTTTTCAAACCCTCTTCTACCTTTTGTAGATGCAATGGTTTTGAACTATAAATGCAAATATCATCAATAAAAACCCTAATGGACTTTCCAAAGAATGCCTGAAACACCATGTTCCTGAAGTGCTGGAAAGTTGCAGGAGCATTTGTCAGGCCAAATGGAATGACTCTAAAAGAATAACAACCCCAAGGAGTCATGAAGGTTGTTTTCAATCGATCCTCCAATGCGATACCTATTTGAAAGTAACCCGAGTAGCCATCACACACAGTGTACTTCTCATGACCAACTACCTCATTTAGTATCTCATCCTGAGATGGGAGGGGAAAGTGATCTCTTTTTGTTGCCTCATGCAGTGGATGGTAATCCACACACACCCTCCACTTGCCATTTTTCTTGGAAGTGAAAACAATGGGAGAGACCCACTCTGAATTCTCCACTTGATAAATGAAACCTGCTGCTAGAAGCTTTCTTACCTCCTTGAGTAAAGACCGCTCCTTGATGATTCCTAGCCTTCGTAGCTTTTGAGCCTTAGGTGTGGCCTGTGGCTTTAGCTTGATCTTGTGTTGAACATCATCTACTCCATGCACGTTAGTATAGTCTTTAGCAAAGAGCTTAGGAAACCTTCTTAGCACACATTTGAACTCCTCTCTTTCATCCTTTGTAAGTGTGGTAGACAACATACCTTCTGACATTCCTTCATCTTCCACATTTTGGTTCTCTTGAGGACCTACCTCCTCTAAGCCTGGGCAAGAGGTTTGTTGGTTGCTTGGCTTCAACCTTATCCCCATGACTTCAATGGAAGACTCCTCTTCTGTAGTGCTACCGCTACCTTCTTCTTTTGAGTTTCTATTAGTCCAGTCTTCCTCCATCTCACTTTGCGATGATTCTTCATGGAGATCCTCTTGACATTTCTACTTCATGTCAAAGACAACCTTCTTAAGATTTTCATTCTTGCAGATCAACTTTCCACTTTCCCAATCCTACAAAGCTCGCATTTTTATTAGCCATGGTCTTCCTAGGATAAATGGATAGCCGCTTCCCTTGGTCTACATAACATAAAAATACACTGCCTTCTTAATGCCAAAGGCCTCCTTAAAAACATTTTTACAAATGCCTACACACCTAGACTTTCTTTTTTTGCCATCTTGACTTTGATTTTAGGTGTCTCATGGATGTGCATGCCTAGTCTTTGCATGAGTCCCTCTTTCATGATGCAAATTTGTGCACCCCCATCCACTAGACCTTTCCTAATCAATCTTCCTTTAATGTAACAATCTAACACAAGTGTAACATCCTCATTCATTTTAGCTTCTTGAATTTTTACAACATGCACACTCACTTTTACCTTTCTCCTAGTGCTAATTGCCTTTGTTAAATTCCTCCTAACTTGTGGACATAATGCAAGAAACTGAGGCCCTGAGATATCCCGACCCTTACCTCTCATGTCTTCCAACAAATTGTATGGAGCCATACCATGTCCAAGAGGGAAGTCTTGGAGGTTGATATGACGCCGAGTCCTCTTAGCTTCCTTGGTCTCCTTTGCCTTCTTTTCTCCTCCATGGTCACTTTGTGACCTAAATCCTTCTTTCTCCTTACCTTTTCCTCGGCCATGCTTAATGCCATTTGCTTCCATGTCAACCTCTTTTGAATCTGTCACCTCTATCACATCCACATTTGGGTCTGGAAAAGGTGGAGCTCCTTCCACTCCTTATGGAGGTGGTCTTGCTCCATTTGGCCTTTGTATAATCCGTGGTTGTTGACTAGCTCCTTCACCCACATTCATCACTGGGTAATTTTTCAAGTTAGGTCTCCCTGGATCCCCACGAGGCCAAGGACATTTTTACATCCCATGTCCAGACTCTCCAGAATTCCAACATTGCAGAAGTTGCATAGATCGTGGCTCTCGCTCTTAGGCTTTTTTTGTTTGTCCCTTGGGAACTACTGCTTGTGCAAGGTGAATTGATAAGTTACTTAAGGACTCAGGGGGTACACAATAATCATGTTAATATATAACATGAGTTCGAAAGGAGGGGTTTTACAATGCAAAAATTTTAGGCAATTGAACAGAGATACATTAAAATAAGGGGTTTTTTGATTCATTTTTGAAAAAAAATCATAAAATAAGGGGTCATTTTATTCATTCAGACATATTAAAAGAGGCATTTTTTAATACCCGGCAAACGCACGTTATTTAGGGGGTATCGAATGGTGAACCCCCCGAGCTTAAGGATTCATTTAACTTTTCAATTACCTCTGTTGTTACCTCAAGAATCTCTATAGGTGTTGATGCTTGCAATTTTCCCTTAGGTCTAGGACCCTCTATTGGAACCTCTCCTCTTAGACACTTGAGTCTCCTATACTTCTCAACATCCCTAGTTTCAACTGCATCAAAGGTAGCAAGTGCACCCGCGTCAAATTTTAGCTTGAGTGTGGGAGGCTACTATGAACCTCTCCTTCTTTTGGAACTCTACACCATCACAGGGTTAGCAACATTTCTCACCCATATAGCCAAAAGACGTAGAAACTCTTGTTTATACATGTAGCAGTCATCTAAGTCTTTTTGCTTCTGATGAGAAATGATGTCTTGCCGTAGCTTTTAAGTGTTTTAAGGGTCAAAGAAGTATCTGTTAACTGAGTCGACGTCAGTTAATAGGAGCTGCTAAAGATCCAAACCTTATGAATGCACATCGAAGATGAATGTGAAGAAGCAATAAAGATTGAAGTTACACACTTTTCACATTTAAATGGCCATGGATTGTAATTTCCCAAATTATATAGCCATTGTGATAATTGTAGCATGTTATGGGTCAATAAAAGTTCCAAGATGTAGAGCATAGGTCACTCAGTGTATCTGGGTTGCAGATACAATAAGTGTGGAGCCTCAAAGGTCTTGGGCGCCGGACATTACATTTACATATTGACCTTGGGTAAAGTATAAAAGCGAACTTTGTGAAGTTTTAATCAAGTTTTGGATAATGAAATACACAGCGTGAGCTAACAGCGCTCACCTCTCTCCTTCTCGCGCTTCCTAACCTCCCCGTTTGTCACATTGCAGTCGTGTTTTTTGCATTGCAACCGCAGGTAAGAGCTCTACGCATTGACATAAACACATCACGGTATTTTGTAGATTTTGGCGTCACCGATCCGCGGATTAATTTTATCATAACTAGGAATTTACACTTTCAAATAAAAAACTAAGCATAGGCGGGATATTGGGGCAACATTCCTAAGCATTTAGATGCATTTTGGGTCGAAAACGACTAGGTTAAAAAACCACTACTGTTAATAATTGTGATTTTGGAACTTGACCTAAAGTGGGATTTGAGACTATAAGCATGTGTGCTTAGGTCTTATAAGCATGTCCTAGAAGTTTCATTACGTTTGGATGTCATTTGATGCTGAAATGGATGTGATTTGTTTGCCGATGAACGATTGGATTTTGGTGATTTCAGTCACTTGAGTGTAGCTTGAGTTAGATGTGAGTTGTTAGTTGTTTTTTGAGAGATTGACAACCTCTTGTAGCCTAGCTCTATGCACTAATCGAGTCAGATTCGTTTTATAGATTGAAAATTTAATCGTGGTTTTTCGCTAAAACTGAAATAAGATAGGAGTGAGGTAATACACCCGTCCCACATTTGGCACCACTACCTGGGATCGAAGAGACCTAAACTAGGGAAAAAACGAGCGTCTTGTGTAGTTGTCCATTAACTTCCTCTAGGTTCACCCTAGAGGTCAACTTTTTTTTAAAGAAACCGCATAGCTTAAGATTGTTCTCTTTTGCTGTGTAGAGGTAGCTTGGAAGTAATCGTACTTGCTGAGTGTCTTTAGCATTATAGGATTGTAGATTTAGATTAGGATTTGGAGAATGATTGAAAGGCGAGACATTAAGGCTTGGAAAATCGTAAAAGATAAGAAAATGAGTGTTTGTGGATACTTTCCACAACCCCATTGCAGTAGAATCTAGGAGTAGCATAAGTAGAATCCGAGGTGGATTTTATAACATTGCACTCTCTGAAAGAATCATTGTGAGTTTTTATTGGAAGTTGCTGAATTTTAGGTCTACGGCTAGAAATAGCACAAAAAGACTCCAAACCACTCAATCCGAGTGGAGAGTAAACTTAAAAGTTGTATGCACATCGAAGATGAATATGAAGAAGCGGTGAAGATTAGAGTTACACACTTTTCACATTTTTCAAAAAATGGCCAAGTATTGTAATTTTCCAAATTATTTAGCCATTGTGATAATTGTAAAATGTTATGGGCTCAATAAGAGTTCCAAGATGTAGAGCATAGGTCACTTAGTGTACCTGGATTGCAGATACAATAAGTGTGGAGCCTCAAAGGTCTTGGGCGCCGGACAATACATATTTTAGACCTTGGCTAAAGTATAAAAGCCAACTTTGTAAAGTTTTAATTAAGTTTTGGATAATGAAATACATAGTGTGAGATAACGGCGCTCACCTCTCTCCTTCTCGCGCTTCCTACTCCCTCCCCGTTTGTCACATTGCAGTCGCGTTTATTGCATTGCAACCGCATGTAAGAGCTCTACGCATTGATGTAAACACATCACGGTATTTTGTAGATTTTGACGTCGCTAAATCGCGGCCTAATTTTGCGGTCCTAGAGGTTTCATTATGTTTGGATGTCATTGGATGCTGTAATAACGGATATGATTTGTTTGCCGATGAGCGATTGGCTTTTTGTGATTTCAGTCACTTGAGTGTAGCTTGAGTTAGATGCGAGTTGTTAGTTGTTTTTTGAGAGATTGACAACCTCTTGTAGCCTCTATGAACTAGTTGAGTCAGCTTCGTCCCATGGATTGATAGCTTCGTCCCATGGAGTCAGATTCCCTTGATCGAGGTGACAACTGATTTTCTCGTATTTTTCGCAAGAATATCGCCTGATCATTGATTCTTTATTCTGAGTAATATAGAGAAGCATTGGCCACATCTAACTATACGTGGATCTTTTGAGCTGATAGAGTGGTAGTTAGAAGTTTATTTGTAACTTCCGTCAGTTGATCATCCTTGGCTTTGCATGCATCTGACAGTTTGGTAAGTAGCTCACCCAGTTCTTCCATTTCTTTTTGTTGCTTGTCTCTTGCGAGCTGATGCTGTTCAACTTCCGCTCTTAACTCCTGTACTTGCCTTTGGAGATTGGTGATGACATTAAGTCTGTCGTTTAACTCCCCTTGGAGTGCGTCGATCAACATCTCTAACTCTTTGGCTCGTGTGCTATGGCCAAGTGCTGCTGAGGGAAGCCTTTTTGTCATCTCTTGCATTTGCTTAGCATATTCGTTCACTTGCAGGATGACTTCATTATTCAATTGAAAATCTTTGCTTTGTGTTAAGTGCCTTGATGTTTTTGCAGATTCTCTTACCTCTAGCTGCATCATGGCTGCTGGTTGCTGTTGTTGCCCTTGTGTCAACTGATCTTTTCCTTTTGAGGTAGAGAGTTGTATAACAACCTTATCTTGCTGTGTTGAGGTAGAGGGTGTTTCCTCGGCCTTTGGTTCTCTTGTGTGCTCAACTTTTGAGCAGTTCTCTTCTGCTGTAGGACTCGCTTCCTTTTTTGTCTTTGCTCTTTCTCTCTTTGCTTCTCTTGAGTAGAGACATCTGCTTGTTGTGCTGTTTCCACTGCTTCTTGCTGTTCAGCTTCTTGTGTAGCTTCAGCTGTTTTTTCCTGTTCAGCTTGTGCTTCTTTCGTTGGCTCATTTGTTGTGTCTTTAACTGGTGATGGTGGTGGGACCGGCATTGGTTGATCTTGATGTTCAGAGACAGGAGAAGAGATTCGGGGAGACACATCACCTTGGGCATGTTGTACTTCTCCTTGTCCAGCGGTTTCCCCTGATCTCTTTTGCTGTTCTTCCGCCTCTTTTGCTTTTCTTGCCGCTTCTTCGGCTTCTTTTAGCTTTAAAGCTTCTGCTTCTTGGTACATCCATTCCAATACTTCAGTGGGTTCTTCAGTCTGCTTCCTACTGTGATGCTTGGTTCTTGGTCTATTAAGCCCACTAGGCACCCACTTTTCTGGGTCCTTTCCTTGTGCTTGCGGCTGCATTGGTATGCGTGTTTCTCTCTTTCAAACCGGGCTTGCTTTTGCATAGGCTCTTCTTGGTGTACTGCCACGGATTTTCTCTTCATTTCCTCCCTTTGTGCTCTCTTTTCTTCATTATCCGAGCAATTTCTTGACAATCAGTACAAATTTCAGTTTTTGTCAAGTTTTTGGCATGTTTTGTGATCCAAACTCTATGAGCCTTCACAAAAGATGTTTGTAATCATGCATAGAGTCTCTGGTATCAAACTTGATCAATTTTGAGCCAAAAGTAAATAATCATGATTATTTACTTTTGACCTAAATAGACAAATTTTTCATTTTTTTCATTGGATAGTCTTTTTATGATCTATTTTAAGCCTCTGAGTCAAGTTAAAAGTTAATTAGAACAAGATTCATCAAGTCACACACAATTTCTCGACGATCAGTATAGATTTGAGTTTTTGTCAAGTTTTTGGCCTGTTTGGTGATCCAAACTCTACAAGCCTTCACAAAAGATGTTTGTAATCATGCATAGAGTCTCTCGTATCAACCTTGATCAGTTTTGAGCCAAAAGTAAATAATCGTGATTATTTACTTTTGACCTAAAATGGACAATTTTTTCAACTTTTTCAATGGATAGTCTTTTTATGATCTATTTTGAGCCTTTGAGTCAAGTTAAAACTTAATTTGAACAAGATTCATCAAGTTAGACACAATTTCTCGACAATCAGTACAAATTTCAATTTTTGTCAACTTTTTGGCCTATTTTGTGATTCAAACTCTATGAGCCTTCACAAAAAATGTTTGTAATCGATTATGCATAGAGTCTCTGGTATCAACCTTGATCAGTTTTGAGCCAAAAGTAAATAATCGCGATTAGGACAGTTTTTTAATGACCTGTTTTGAGCCTCTGAGCCCAAAACTGACACTTTTTTGAACTTTTTCATTGGACAATCTTTTCATGAGCTATTTTAAACCTAGAATCAAGTAAAAATTGGCGTAAAATGTCAAGAAAAAGCAAATAATCTGAGTTTTGGCAAGCTCTTGAAAATTTTACCTCAAAGTGTCCTTGAGCTTACCCACTAGTTCATACAACCTTAAAGCTTACTCTCCACTTGGATTGAGTGGTTTGGAGTCTTTTCGTACTATTTCTAGCCGTAGACCTAAAATTCAGCAACTTCCAATAACAAGTCACAATGATACTTATGCTACTGCTAGATTCTACTGCAAGGGGGTTGTGGACAGTGTCCACAAATACTCGTTTTCTTGTTTTTTATGATTTTCAGAGCCTTAATCTTAAGACTTGTCTCTTTTTCAATCATTCTCCAAATCCTAATCTAAATCTACAATCCTAAAAGCACTCAGCAAGTACGATTACTTCCAAGCTACCTTTACATAGCAAAAGACGACAATCTTAGGCTATGCGGTTTCTCAAAGAAAGTTTAACTTTAGGGTGAACCTAGAGGAAGTTAATGAACAACTACACAAGACGCTCATGTTTTCCCTAGTTTAGGTCTCTTCGATCCCCGGCAGCAGTGCCAAATGTGGGACGGGTGTCTTACCTTACTCCTATCTTATTGCAATTTTAACAAGAATTAAATTGTCATTCCATGGAACGAAGCTGACTCCACTAGTGCATAGAGGCTACAAGAGGTTGTCAATCTCTCGAAAAACAACTAACAGCTCGCATCTAACTCAAGCTACACTCAAGTGACTGAAATCACCAAAAGCCAATCGCTCATCGACAAATAAATCACATCCATTAAAGCATCAAATGACATCCAATAACGAAAATTCTAGGACATGTTTATAAGACCTAAGCACACATGCTTATGGTCTCAAACCCTACTTTAGGTCAAGTTTCAAAATCGCGATTATTAACAGCATTGGATTTTTGACCTAGTCATTTTCGACTCAGAATGTATCTAAATGGTTAGCAAAGATGCCCCAATACCCCGCCTATGTTGTTTTTGATTTGAAAGTGTAAATTGCTAGTTATGATGAAATTAGGCCGTGGGTCGGTGACGGCAAAAGCTACAAAATACCGTGATGTGTTTATGTCAATGCGTAGAGCTCTTACCTGCAATTGCAATGCAATAAACGCGACTGCAATGTGACAACCAGGGAGGGAGTAGGAAGTTCAAGAAGGAGAGAGGTGAGCGCTGTTAGCTCACGTTGTGTATTCCATTATCCAAAACATGATTAAAACTTTACAAAGTTGGCTTTTATACTTTAGCCAAGGCCTAAAATATGTGATGTCCGGTGCCCAAGACCTTTGAGGCTCCACACTTATTGTATCTGCAACCCAGGTACACTAAGTGACCTATGCTCTACATCTTGGAACTCTTATTGAGCCCGTAACATGTTATAATTATCACAATGGCTAAATAATTTGGGAAATTACAATACATGGCCATTTTCATAAAAATGTGAAAAGTGTGTAACTCCAATCTTCATTGCTTCTTCATATTCATCTTCGATGTGCATTCATAAATCTTTGATCTTTAGTAGCTCGTGTTAACTGATGTCGGCTCAGTTAATAGTATCGCTTGAAATGATCAACCACTTCGTTATAATTTCCCTTAACCTCTTGAGATAGAGAGTCAAACCAAGTGCTAGTATCCTTCCTCAAAACTACTCAAACATTTCTAAGCATTCCTCATCTCCTATCACTCTTTTTATGCAGCGAGACATTTTGAAATTTGCTAGAAATAGCTCGGCATCCTCACCAGGCTCTCCAAAATAGAGAGGATATCCTGACATTTGGCGTTGGGCCTCCATTGAATCGATTTCAAAGTGACAACACGTTTTTTTCTTTCTTAGAAAATTTACACAATACTGTTTTCTAAATTACAATCTATTCCACAACAAAATAAAAATACGCACATCAAATGATCTATGATAGTCAACAAGAGACAGGATGATAGGGTTTGGTGACACAAGAATTTCTCCTACTCTTTGGGCACTAAACATAAACACCATACATTGTTAAAAATGGATCTTTCTACTAATTGCAACGTTTATTCTAATGTGTGGAGTAAAATGGAAAGGAAAAATCTTTATGGCCTATGCATGTCCTAATGCTTAAAATAGCACAAAAATATATACGTCTAAGCTAATATCGTACCTAATGAGAGACAAAAAAAAGAAGATTTATCGAAGCGTTTATCTTGGCTAACCTAAGAGGACCTAAAAATCCTACGAATTACACGTTCAAATTGCAACTTAGTACTAACAATTATGTGTATCTTTTGCCTTGCAATGGGAATGAAAGGATCATACAAACTCTCTTGATTCATGAAACTACTTGACTATTCTAGGGTTAAACCGACACAAAAACATACACAAGCCCTCCTCCGTGGGGGCACCAAAATTGGTCCGGGGTGGGCAAAAAGAGAGGTGACCTTTAAACACCCCTTAAGGCTCCCATACTGTTCAATTGGGGCTAGGGTAACCACAAACACAACACAACAACAAACCCACAGTCAAACCCAAACAACATAGGGGCACCACCTAGTTATGGGATGCGAACAAGGATGCAAGAGAGCTTTTGTCATAACCAAGAGGAGGTGCAACAAAATGCACACAAGCAATCTCACACAAAGACACACACCAAATCACGCATGAGAGAGTCAGACCAAAGGGAAGAAAGAGAGGAATGAAACTTGTGTAATACCTTGTTTGTGACTTGATAATGGAGATGGTTTGTTATGATGCTACCGTAGAGCTTGTACAAATCTAACTCAATGCTTAGTGAATGCTAAACATTGCCAATACACACACACTGTCTTAGGTGTGGGAGACCTCTCACCACAATACCCTCTTACAATGGACACAAAATTGGCAATGAAAACACACGTAAACACTTTCTCAAACAACATCAAATGATAGAAACTTAAAATAAACGTCACCTTGAATTCATCAAACCCTATTGCACAAGTGGAAGGATGAAGATTTGAACGTTGAATCACGCCTTTGATGTACCAAACCTCAATTTATTAATAATGGAGGAACATATACAATTAGTAGTTTTGAGATTTTGAACTCACATTCTCTCACTTGCAATGTGTAGCTTGAAAGCTTCCCTCACACCAAAAGTGAAGCTCACAAAGTGATTGCTACGCCTAAGTCTCTCCTCACGCATAGAGTGTTGGGCTGCTATGTGAGATATTGGGGATCATTTGTAAGAAGGAGAGGGGTCTATTTATAGGTTTGAGGCATCTCATTAAGATTATTAGAAATCCCAATTTATACGCTAAAAAATCAGGATTATGATTTTTTTTGAATATCAAAACATTACAGGCCTTCTTTGTCTGCTTGAGTCATTGATGTGGGTTAAAAAGAGATCATTATTGATGGTAGATAAGGTGAAAGTAGAGTTTTAAGGAAGGGCAGAGAGAGAGAGAGAGAGAGAGAGAGAGAGAGAGAGAGAGAGAGAGAGAGAGAGAGTTACTATGCACATGTAGGCTTGAGGTGAGGTGTCTTTTATGGTTAGGTCAATGGTTATTTGTGTTAGTATGTTAGTGCTTAGTGGTTAGTGTTAGTAGTTTTGTAGTTAATAGGATGTGGTAAAATTACATGGCATATGCACTCAAGGTGCCTCACATGATTTATACAATGATAAAAAGTAAGAGAAGGATGAGAATATACACAATTTCATGGAAAGCACAAGATGGAAAGGGAATTTTTCACCTATCTCCTCTAGTGAATGAAGCGGTTGTAGAACTCTGTCGGTGTAGTTCTTGTGACCATGGAAAAGTTGAATTTTCCAGGATCAAACTTCTCCTTTGATAGATCTTGAGCTTTAGTTATTTGCTGATTTTTTTTCTTTTTGTGAAAGGATGAAGAGGTTATGGTAATAGGAATTTGATTCTAGAGAGAGAAATTGAGCTATATGTGTGTAGAGATGATAATTTTGAGCTATGGAGTAAGGGAGAGATGGGAATGGTGAAGAAGATGAAAGAAGCCATAAAAGTGTGCGTATATGGAAGTAGGAAAAGAGGTGAGAGAAGACTATGGGTTACTTTGTGAGAAAAGTGGGTAGACTGGGGTCCACTCAAAAAATCATATCTCACCGGTTATTGCTTCAAAAATTATCAATTTTTTTGAGGTGATTATTCAGCTTTTGGTCCACAGTTTTTCTCTAGTGACTACTGCTTCAAATTCAGAGTGGAGATGGATATAAAAATCCCACCAAAATACCTATTTTTCTTCACAAAAAAGTATTTAGTGCCCCCCCTTTTGTTGAATTCGTATATGGCTCCAAAGGTGAGCCCCTCCTTGCATGAGAGCATGACCTAATTGATTCTTAGGGGTTTGAAAATATGCATGGTTGTAGATTATGCATAAATATAATATATGGATATGATAAAAAAAACAGGTTAGTATATAAACAGTTCGTGGAATCTAGAATAGTGTCAGCTATATATAAATATAAAATGGAAAAAAGAGAAGGCATCTATCACTGCTGCCCGCACGGAGCCGTCAACATAGCATCAGACGTGGAATGCACGAGGGCACCATAGCCACACCATGAGGATCTCCCCCCCTCTCTCTCTCTCTCTCTCTCTTGATGCAATGGAGGAGGGTCACAGACCTATATATATAGCGTAAATATAACCCTTCAAAATTTACATAGGCTTTTTTGTAAGGCTACATGGCACCCTCCAGTGGGTTGCACCCCTTGTGAACTGTTTTTTTTAAGGTGCCATTTCAAGGCTTCATTTTCTCACTACTTCCTAGTCCTTTTGGGCTTCTTTAAAAATGTAAGGTCTCCATCTTTCTAGATGCAGGGGAATGAACTCAAAGCTTTAGGAGAAAACATTGGACTTACAAACAAATAAAACACTATCTCAATAGAAATAAAAATGGTATTTTTGGAATCTTAAGCACGACAAACCCAGGGCTAAAAACTTTCAGAATTAAGTTCGGACAAAAATTGACCCTGCTAGTCCCTCCGAAACATTCAATGTTAATTAATTTGCTAAGAAAAATAGAATGGTTGCAGTAACCATTTAAGCATAGACTTTTACTAAGGCCTCCCATATATTTTCCCAGATATTTATAAAAAATAGCCAAAAAATAGCCTAGAAAATTAGCAGGGTTGATTTTTAAATTAGGTAAGCTATGAGAGGAGATAGTAGGAGCTGCTTGGCACAAAACTAGTTGCAGATGGCACCTTCTTGAGCCTAGGGGCTGCCCAATCCAGCCCGGAAAAGTTCTAGAATGCCCAAAAAAATTATAAATAGGCCCTGCCACTTCACAAATGAGTTAGACTCAAAGACCTAGCCATTTCTCTCTCATATAGAGAGAATCTCTACTCAAAAATCACTAAAGAGGAAAACTGTAGTTGATTAGCAACGGTAATTAGCCTAATCTCTTTTTAATTAGTAAAATTAGGCTAATTTACCTCTAATCTCTTAATTAATTAAATTAATAAGAAGATTTAATCTCTTTACATTATAAAATACTCTCTTAACTCTTAATAATCTGTTGATTGCTTAGATTAAAATTAGGGATATTAATTAATTAACTATTAAATCATATTAGGAATGAATTTAATATATTAACATTAAATGAAGGATAATTGTACTAATTAAGCTTAGATTAGTACAAGATAATTATCAAAGCTTAATTAGGTTATTGAGAGTCGAGGAAAATAAGATCATAAATTTTTGATTAGTTTCTCTAATTAATTAGGTATAAATTAGCTATTTTTAACCAAAAAACTAATGGGAAATCTACTAATTAACTCAAATATTTTTAAGTTAACTATCATAGTTAGGAAACACTATTCCAAACATGGAGTAATTACCTCATTAATAGTGACGGACGCAAAGCAGACCCCGAACCCCGACGGTCTCTAAAACGACGGGGGCCGAATGGCGCACCTCGAGCCTGCCACGGTAAAGTGAAGAGGGGGCACCACCTAGCTTTGAGCGGTTAGGATGCAAACCGCGATGATATGAACACCGAAAACTCACACACACACACACACACACACACACACACACACACACACACACACACACACACACACACACACACACACACACACACACAGAGAGAGAGAGAGAGAGAGAGAGAGAGAGAGAGAGAGAGAGAGAGAGAGAGAGAGAGAGAGAGAGAGAGAGAGAGAGAGAGAGAGAGAGAGAAGTTTGCAAATGATGAAAACCCTCGGGGGTGTGAGGGTGAATTATTTCTGCAATATTTATAAGATGGCATGCTGTGGTGGTAGAGAGGTAGGGAGGGGAGGTGGTGCAACCTACTTGGTGCGTTCTCTAAGACGACTCAATGATTGTGAATACTTACTACCAAGAGCGTGTATACATGTGTGCATCGACCATTAGAGTCGAGAGATGGATGTGGTTCCCTTTGCATGGTGCAATTCCCAAGGCAATCCCAACACACAAGCCCCCTCCCTGTGATGGTGATAGTGTCAATCCTTCCCACTACACTCTACCAAATGCTTGGCTCCTCATGAATTGCCCCCCCCGATAGTGACCTCTCAGTGCCAATTTATAGGTGTTGGCTGCTTGGATTATGGTAATCCCAGTGTGGTTAGGGTAAGCTTAATCGGGGAGACAAAGCAAGTGGTGGGCCCGGTGTGGTTGACCCTTGCTTTGTTTTGGGAGGTTATTAAAAGATGGGAATCTCTAGGTGGGCCTTTGTGACCATCACCTAGAGAGAGGATATTTACAAAAAATGGAAATTTACAATGGCTCGGGTGAAAACTGAAGATAACGATGACAATAAACTATAAATTACTGGAATGGCGTGGTGTTGCGTGTCGCCGGCGAATGGTGTGCTGCCAGTGCGTCAATGTCGAGCGTACTTCTTTTTGGAGTCGGCCGGGGCATGTCTTCGGTGCAATTTCTCTTTTTGTTGTTGGCGGCGCGTGCTTTGGATCTTTCTTCTTTATTCATCGATGTCGTAGTCGTAAACCTTTGGTGTTTTTTTTTTTGTGGTGCGGTGTGTATATGCGGTGTGTGTGTATGTATTGGTGCATGAGGGCGGATGTGTGTGTATGTATATGTATGTGTGTGCACGTAAACGTGCGTGGGAAGGGGGCTTAATATTAATATATATATATATATATATATATATATATATAGTTTTTTGTCGATGGTTGTCGGCCGACTGCCTGCTAAACTACGCGAGGCGGATGGGGGGGGAAGATGGGATCAGAGAGAGAGTGTGGGTGTGTGCCGTGTGTGTGTGTGTGTGTGTATTGTGTGTGTGGATATGGTGTGTGTGGAGAGAGAGAGAGAGAGACGGTCTGCTGCGGCCTGAGCGCCCGGGAGGGAGAGAGAGAGAGAGTTTCAACTGCGGCCTGAGCGCCCGTTGAAGGAGTACGAGCGGAAGTGCGACGCGAGAGAGAGTGCGAGAAGAAGAGCACGACGATATGGTGAACTCGCTCTACTGTAATGTGTAGAGCATACTACCCTACACCTAACTGCTTGCGAAAATGCGCAAAGCTCTCTGAGGGAAGTCCTTTTGTAAGTAGATCAGCAGGATTTTCTGTGGTGTGAACTTTGACAAGCTGAAGTTGCTTATCCTCGAGCATTTCCCTGATGAAATGATACTTCACATCCACATGCTTCGTCTTTGAGTGATAAACTGGATTGCGAGCCAATTGTATAGCACTTTGATTATCACAATATAACACAGGCATCTCTTCTTTGATTCCCAAATCTGTTACTAGTCGATTAAGCCAAATTGATTCTTTGCATGCCTCTGATGCTGCAACATATTCAGCCTCTGTAGTAGACTGAGTAACACAATCTTGTAATCTAGAACGCCATGATACTACTCCAACAGCCAATGTAAAGACATACCCTGATGAAACGATACTTCACATCCACATGCTTTGTCTTTGAGTGATAAACTGGATTGCGAGACAATTGTATAGCACTTTGACTATCACAATATAACACAGGCATCTCTTCTTTGATTCCCAAATCTGTTACTAGTTGATTAAGCCAAATTGATTCTTTGCATGCCTCTGATGCTGCAACATATTCAGCCTTTGTAGTAGACTGAGTAACACAATCTTGTAATCTAGAACGCCATGATACTGCTCCACCAGCCAATGTAAAGACATACCCTGACGTAGACCTTCGGTTGTCTAAGTCACCTGCATAATGTGAGTCTGTAAAACCCTTTACACTTAGCTCCTGACTCCCATAGCATATACGCATACTCTTTGTAGCTTTCAGGTATCTCAATATTCCTTTCACTGCCTCCCAATGTTTCTTGCCTGGGTTTGACATGTATCGACTTACTACTCCCACTGCAAATGCAATGTCTGGGCGAGTAGCAATCATTGCATACATCAAACTACCCACTGTAGACGCATATGGAATCTTATCCATTTCAGCCTTTTCTTCCTCAGACACAGGACAATCTTGTTTTCTAAGTTTCACATATGGTGGCAATGGAACACTCAATGCCTTTCCCTTCTCCATATTGAAACGTTGCAAAACCTTGTCAATATACTCTGTTTGAGATAACCAAATCAACTTCTTTGATCTGTCTCTCTCAATGCGCATACCAAGTATATGACTTGCCTCACCCATGTCTTTCATGTCAAACGATTTTGCCATCTTTGACTTCAAAGCTGAAATTTCTTCCAAGTGCTTGCCAGCAATCAACATGTCATCCACATACAAAATAAGGATCAGCCATCTGCCATCCTTAGCCTTCTTTGTATATAGACAGTGATCGAACTTACTACGTTTGTAGCCTTGAGAAAGCATAAACTTGTGGAATTTATGGTACCATGCCCTCGGTGATTGTTTTAAGCCATAAAGAGTCTTTAACAACTGGCATACCCAATCTTCCTTGCCTTTCTCAACAAACCCTTCTGGGTGCTACATGTAAATTTCCACATCTAAATCACCATGCAAGAACGTTGTCTTGAAATCCATTCGGTGCAACACCAAATCTAATATGGCAACCAATGCAAGAAAGCATCTCAATGTAGTCATCTTGAGCACCGGAGAGAAGACTTCATCAAAGTCAATGCCTTGTTCTTGCTTAAAGCCCTTGGCAACAAGCCTTGCTTTGTACTTTGGCTGACTATCATGAGCGGTGATCTTATACCTGTAAACCCATTTAGAAGGTAGAGCCTTTTTACCCGTGGTAATTTAACTAGCTTCCATGTCTGGTTTTTATGCAGAGCTGTCATCTCTGACTGCATGGCCAATTGCCAATTCCCGGAGTCCTTCATTTGCACTGCTTCCTTGTAACATGAAGGCTCATTGCAATCAGTCAACATGACATAGTTCATAGATGGAACAAACCTATCAGGAGGTCGCGTGACACGTTCAGATCTACGCACAATAGGTGGCTCAGGCTCAGCCACAACCTGTGGTTCCAACCTATCCTGTCCTTGCTCCTCTTGAGCCCCGACATTTTGTCTTGCACGTGCAGGTCCATCTTCTTGGAAGACAACTCTTCTAATCTCCTCAACCCTCTCTGGTTTAGAATGATATTTGGATTCATTAAAGTGAACATCATTGCTGCGGACAACCTTTCTAGATTCGTGATCCCAAAGTCTGTACCCCATCTCACCAGAATTACCATAGCCTAGAAAGATGCACTTTCTACTCTTTGCTCAAGTTTGTTCCTAAATTCCTTTGGAACATGAGTATATGCCTCACAGCCAAAGACTCTGAGATGCTTGTATGAGGGCATTTTGCCTGACCATACCATCTCTGGCACTGAATCCTTCTGCAAAACCTTGCTAGGAGATCTATTTACAAGATGAACATCTGTTGATACAGCTTCAACCCAAAACCCATTTGGCAGCTGTGCATTAGACAACATACTTCTGACCTTCTCTTGTATGGTCCTATTCATCCTCTCAGCAACACCATTTTGAGGAGGATTGTAAGGAGCAGTAAGTTCACGTTTTATACATTTTGACTCACAAAAGTCCCAAAAGGCCTTTGAAACATACTCTCCACCATTGTCAGTGCGTAAGCATTTAAGCTTCTTGCCACTCTGATTCTCGACAAGTGTCACAAATGTTTTGAAAACACTAAACGCTTCATCCTTGTGCTTGAGAAAGTAAACCCATACTTTCCTCGAGTAATCATCTATAAATGTCATAAAGTAAGAAGCTCCCCCTAGAGATAGGTTAGGCATAGGTCCACACAAATCACTATGAACATGTGCCAACTGTGTATCTCTTCTACTGCTTCTATGCTTATGTGGCTACTGTGTTTGCTTACCATACAGACAATGTTCACAGAATTCAAAATCATTAAATGAAAATCCAGGAAAATAACCAGAACGAGACAAGATTTCCATTCCCTTCTTGGACATATGTCCTAACCGGCTATGCCACAAAGAAACGTTCGGCTGCTCGGTTACATTGATTACATTTTTAGAGACATTTGATACATAAATCATGTAAAGTCCTCCAGAATTTACTCCATGTGCTACTGTCATAGAACCCTTGGATATCTTCCACATGTTCTGTCCAAAAGTGGTGACGTAGCCAGCATCATCAAGTAAACCTGTGCTGATCAAGCTCTTTGTAGTTGTGGGAACATGTCTCACATTCTTCAGCGTGAAAGAAGAGCCATTCTGAAACTTCAATTGAACATCTCCAACACCTAAGATCTCACATGTCTGCCCATTGCCTAGCCGAACATGATCTTTAGTGGTCATATAAGAGGTAAACCACTCCTTGTTTGGAGACACATGAAGTGATGCCCCTGAGTCTATAATCCAGTCACTCAGTGCATTTCCATCAGATGCTGTAAGAAGAGCTGAGTCCATTGTATTCTTCAAGAAGTAGATGTCTCCTGACACTAGACTGTCATCCTCTGCAACAGTGTTTGTCACATTTATTTCTTGAATCTTCACTGAGGACTTGTTCTTCTCACCATGGTCTTCAGCTTTCTCTTTGCCTTTTTCTGCTTTCCATTCTCTGCAGTCTCTTTTCATGTGACCCTTCTTGCCACAATGGTAGCATTCTATGTCACTCTTGCCTTTAGCAGTGCGGGACTTGCTACGAGACTCATTACTCTTTCCACCTTTGTACTTTTCTTTGGTCCTTCCGCTGACAACTAAGGCTGTTCCTTTGCCTTTGTCCATTGTCTTTCTATTGGTTTCTTCAGTAAGCAGACTTCCTTCTACACCTGCTATGTTCAAACCATCTGGAGGTGCAGAATTACTCAAAGCTGTTCGAAAAGTGTCCCAACTTTTCGGCAATGTGATCAACAAGAACATAGCTCTAACAGGTTCATCAAACTTGACACCTTGAGCTGACAACTGACTGTAGATTGTGTTGAATTCATTCAGATGATTGGACATAGGTGTCCCTTCTTTCATCTTCAAGTCAACAAGCTTCTTAAGCCAGTATACCTGTGAAGCTGAACTCTGCTTCTCATAAAGATCACTTAGATTTAACCATGCTTGATAAGCCGAAATCTCGTCTGCTACATTGAAGTAAACGCTTTCTGCCAAAGTCAGCATAATGGTAGAAAGTGCCAATTCATCCATTTTGCTCCATTCATCTTCGTCCATATCTTCTGGTTTTATCCCCTTGAACTTTATAGGTTTTATCTGCTTCTTTTGTACCAACACGTGCCAAATCTGCTTCTTCCACAATGGGAAATTGGTTCCATCCAGCTTCTTGATATTGTAAAGAGCAGTGTCCTGTGATCCAGCCATAGCTTCGCTTCACAGTGGTTTACTTTCCTGTGAAAAATTCGGCAGAGTTTCCCCTGTAAACTGACCTCTGAACCAATATCAACCTGTCAAATGAACCAAAAAAGCTTCAGATTCTGCATAAATTTCGGCAGAGTCTCCTTTGTAAAATGGCTCTGGTGTACTAAAAAACAGACCAAAAACAGCTCAAAAACACTGTCTCTCTGACACTGTAAGTTGCGGGTAAACCTGTCCTGCACCTGTACTGTCTCCCACTATCCTGTCACTGTCCTGTAAGCATAGACTTGACAATGCCTCAACGGCAGTAAAGCAAAGATGCAATCCCAACTGTCTAACTCACAGTCAATACATCCTAGCTGCCTATCTAAGGGTGCTCGAGGGATCGCTCCAAGACCTGTATCACCGAAAGGATCTCAACATTCGAGAATCCCCCAGCTCAATAAAACCTCACTCGACCCTCAACAAAGGCTGCAGTAAATCTGACAGTACATAGACTTCCCACAAAGTCATACATCCACAAATTTCCCATTGTATGCTGTAACCGCTGCGGCGGTTGTTTGCTGCGTGACTCACAGCCAGCAAACCTTCAACAGACATACATCATCTCTGACAATACATCCCATGTGGAAGTACCTACAATGTCAGGATGAAATCTGGAATATCAAGCAGCAAACACAAGCTACCTGATGAACCAGTGGATGTCGCCTACAGTCTGTGTGTAGATGCGCCTGTGTCGTATGTGACACGCCTCCAAGAACTATGAGCCGTCCTTCGATGTGTAGACAACCACAAATCAACACTCTGGGAGTGTCGATATCCTCAGCACCTGCAGTCGTAGGCTCAAAAACCCCAAATTTGCAGAGTCGGATCTGCACCCGTCGAGACCACGTAGTCGAAAATGGCCTGCGCAGACCTTTGTCGAAGCCGAACAGTGGCCGAGATGACCTCAGAATGAAATTCTGAGAACACCGAGGCCTTCGGTCTTTCCCACAGGATTTGGGGCCGTGTCTTTGCCTGTCGAATCTCACTTCAATCTGAGCAGGTGACTCTGGCTACCTGCAAGTGCTTCCCCGAGCCTCGATCTGAGCTTTGATACCAGTTGAAGGAGTACGAGCGGAAGTGCGACGCGAGAGAGAGTGCGAGAAGAAGAGCATGACGATATGGTGAACTCGCTCTACTGTAATGTGTAGAGCATAGTGAGTTGTTATTAGGTTTTTACAAAAGAATATGTCTACATACTCGGCGGCCCGCCCACTTACGTGGGCGACCACATTGGGCTTTATACCCCAACACCCGTGAGGGGGAGAGAGAGTGAGTTAGAGAGACCTGCACCTTCGGGCTGAGAGAAGGAGAGAGTGTGAGAGGGAGAGGGAGGGATAGGGTGTGTGGGTAGAGAGGGTGTGTGTGGATAACGGAGAGAGAGGGAGTGTTTTTTGGTGCCTTCACATGCTCGTGAGAGAGAGAGAGAGAGTGTGAGGGAGAGAGAGGGTAAGGTCCGCGCCTTGTGGGCCGCCGGACAAGAGAGTGAAGGAAAGGGGGGGGGGGGGGGGGGGGGTTTGGCAATGGAGTGGGGTAGGGGAGATGTGTGGGTGAGAGAGAGAGGGAATAGTATCTACTGTCTTGCATGGTAGCTTAAGGAAGAGAGGAGGGGAGCAAGTCAATGGGTGGGAGTGAGGGAGAATATTAGCGGGCCAAGGGGGAGGGAATGAGGCCAAGGGGAGGGTGAGGCAAGCAGGTGGGGAAGAGGGGGGAGGGGTTAGGGGAAGAATATTAGCGGGCCAAGGTAGGGGGTAATGAGAGTGGGGGGGGGGGGGGGAGTGTGGGGGGGATGTAAAGGGTGAGTGTAAGAATACGGGCGAGCGGAAGGGGGGGGGGGGGTGTGTTTCCATGCGGCTCACACAGAGGGAGCACGAGAGAGGCGTCGGGGGTGAGTGTTCAAAGCTTGCGCTTGGCCGGGGGGGGGGGGGGGGGGGGGGGGTAATGAGAGTGGGGGTAAATTTGGGAGAGAGGGAGAGAGGATATTAGAGAGAGGTATGTAGGGAAAATGAGAGAGAGAGAGAGGGGGGGTGTTATTTTATCCAATGCCCGTCGAGCGGGGGGGGGGGTAATGAGAGTGGGGGGGGGGATGTTTTTTTCTTTTTTTTTCTTTGATTTTCAAAAGTCAGCTATCATTAGCCCTCTCCCTTTGGATGCCTCTAGCCCTTCTTCTGCTTCTTCAGCTGTAGACTTAGAGGGTTCTCCCTTCTCTGGAATGTCTAGCACGAATTCTGGGTCAAACCTAAGAAAATACCTTTTCAGTCTCCATCCATTGGCCCTAGTCTTGTGAATTCTCCCATCTGCTTCCATCAGCTTATAACTGCTGTTGTCCTAGCGTTTCTTGATGATGAACGGCCCTTCCCATCTGGGTTGAAATTTCTTATCCTTCCTAGTGTCAAATCTGTTGTCGTATTGCAGTACTAACATGCCTCTTTCTAGTCCCTTTTCTTTAAGCCCTTGATTGAAAGTGAGCCGGCGTCGTTGTACCTGTGCTGCATAATGATTGATTGCTTCTTCCCTATCCAGTTGGAGTCTCTCTAGATCCAAGATGTGGTTTTGGAGGTTTACAATTGGACGATGTGTCTGGCTAGCCAAAACTCGTAAGCTGGCTATTTGTACCTCAATGGGTAGAATTGCCTCCTTCCCATAAACTAGATGGAAAGGAGTGAAACCTAGTGATGTTAGAAATGTTGTTCTGTAGGCCCAAAGAGCTGCCATGAGATGTTTATCCCAGTCCCCTGTGTGGTTGTTTTACCTGTTTTGTGATGATTTTGCAAATCATTCCATTTACCTTCTCTACTAGACCATTGCATTGTGGATAGTATGGTGTGGAATGCCGACGTGTGATTCATAACTTCTTCATCAGTTCTCCCACCAAATCACCTCTAAATCCTGGTCCTCTATCTGATATTATCTCAAGAGGAGTGCCAAAACGGCAAACGATATGCTCAAAAATGAACTTTGCCACCTCTTGGGTTGTAATGCGGGTGGTGGCCGCTGCTTCTGCCCATCGAGTCATGTAGTCTACACCCACTATGATGTACAGTTTACCTGATTGGGCCCTTAGTAAAGGACCGATTGCATCTATTTCCCATTTCTCAAAAGGACCATATGAGATGATCGGGGTTGGTGGCTCGTAGGTTAACGTGCAATCACTGGCCACTTGACAAGCCTTGCATGTTTTACACCAATGGTGTACATCCCTGTTCAAACTAGGCCAAAAGTATCCTACCTGTAGAATCTTCCTACTGGTGATATCTAGAGCAAAATGACCGCCGCAGACGCCGTCATGGCAACTTGAAATCACCTCTGTGATTTCACTGGAGGTTGGCACCCGCCTGAGAATTTGATCTTTGCCCTTACAATACAAGTGGTCGTCTATAAGGCGGTACCTAGTAGCCTTCCTTACCAGCCACTGTTTTTGGCCTTTGGTGTGTCATGCTGGACATTCCCTTGTATCTAGAAAATTGATGACATCAGGCATAGCATCACTACCTTGGAAGAGGGGTAGTTTTAATTTGATCTCCCCTACGGGAACGTCTTGCATTCTTTCTTTAGCTAGCACATCTGCCTCTTGATTTTCTGCTCTGGGGACATGGAATAGTTTCACTGCTTCAAACTTCTTTAGAAGGTCCTTAACTTGGCGAAGTTGACCAAGTAAAACCTGAATTTTGCAATCCCAGGTGCCATTTATCTACGTTATCAAAAGCAAAGCGTCGCCGAACACATTCATGCACTGGATTCTTTGTGAAATACATTGTTCCAACCCAAGAATTAGGGCTGCATATTTTGCTTCATTGTTGGAGTGGGAGTGTAATAACTGCCCCATAGAGAATACTCTTTCTTGCCGTTCATTGAAAATGACCGTGCCTACTGCAGACTAATCCATTGTTCTCTTGTATACTCCATCAAAGAAAAGAGAGTGAGCTCTCTCTAGCTTAGGACTTTCTATCGTTTGTGTTTCTTCCTTTGCTTCCGTGTTGACCTTCAGCTTCTTCTCATAATGGCGGTGAGTGAGAATTCCCGCTAAACTAGCCCTGGTGGAGTTTTCTACTTGCATGGTGCAGTCAAACTCTTGTAGTCTAATTAACCACTTTGAGATCCTAGATGAGACATCCATGTGTCGCATTACATATGGGAAAACCTCCTCCATTGTCAGGATTACAAAGGGTCTAGGCAGGAGATAGGAGCGGAACTTTGTGGTAGCAAACATTAGTGCCAGAACCATGTGTTCTACTTCGATAAATCCTTTTTTTGATGGGGTCATGACACGACTAGAGAAGTAAATAGGGCGCATGAAAGAAGTTTTGGGGTCCTTTTGCATTAGCACTGCTCCGAGTGTATCACTTCCCACACTAGGGTTCACATAAAATGGCTCGTCCCACTTAGGAGGTGAAATAGTGGGAAGCTTAGCTAGGGTTTGCTTCACCTCAGTAAACTGCTACTCATTCTCTTCACTCCATGAGAAGACATCCCTCTAGGTGAGTTGTTGTACGGGAAGGACCACTTGATATAGCAGGTGAATGAACCTGCTTAAGTATCTTACCTTCTGAAGGAAAGAAACCAGCTGCTTGGCGGTGGTGGGTGACGATAAAGATACCAGGGCCTGAATCTTGCTCGGGTCAGCCTTGATTCCTTTTGCTGAAATTACATGACCAAGGAGAGTGACTTTGCTCTCACCAATGTGACACTTGTCCACGTTGAGTTGGCCACCCAAGGTTTGTAGCCTGGTTAAGCCATCATAGAATTTGCTTAAATGAAGGGCTTGTGAGCTATAAATGCAAAAATCATCTATGAAAACCTGTATTGATGTTCCAAAGTAGGGTTGGAAAACAAAAGTCACATAGCGTTGAAACGTGGCCGGGGCGTTAGTGAGGCCAAACGGCATCACTCTATAGGCAAAACATCCCCAAGGTGTAATGAAGGTTGTCTTTTTCTGATCCTCCTCTGCAATGCTAATCTGGAAGTATCCTGAGTAGCCATCGCATACTGTGTATCGCTCGTGACCTTCCACTTCATTGAGTATTTCATCCTGGAATGGGAGGGGAAAGTGGTCCCTCTTCGTGGCTGCATTGAGAGATTTATAATCCACAGAGACTCTCCACTTACCATTTTTTTTTGGTGTGACTACTACTGGGGAGAGCCATTTTGAGTCTTCGACATGATAGATGAAACCTGCTTGTAGCAAACTTCTCACTTCTTTAAGCAATGCCTCTTGTTGGATTACTCCAAGTCTTCTGAGCTTTTGTACTACGGGTTTATTGCCCTCCTTGAGCTTTATGTGGTGTTGTACTACTGTAATTCCTGTGATCTTTTCATAGCCATCAATGAACAAAGTAGTGAAGTTACCTAGCATGGAGACGTACTCCTTTCTTTCTTCATTGGTTAACTCATTTGAGAGCATTTTTTGTAGCTTACATGCATCCTCCAAGGACTGCATACCTGATGATCCCTCTTGGTTTGTCGAGGTTGTTTCAGATTGTGTTAATCTGTTTGGGTCTTTAAGAATGACCCCCATCACTTCGATGCTATTGTCACTTCCGTCGGTGGTGGTCGTCTCTTCTCCTGAGGTAGACGAGTAGTCGCTGGTGGACTCATCTTCTGAAGCCTCCAAGATCATGTTGTGCTACTTTCCAGTCCTCATGTCGTAGAATATGGACTTCCCTTTAGCATCCTTCATCTGGATAATCCCGGTGCTCCAGTCTTGTTTAACTTCCATAGCCATAAGCCAAGTCCTCCCAAGAATGATGGGGTAGCCCTCCCCTTTGTGTGGCATGATGAAGATGTCTACCTCCACTTCTGTATTGAATGCTTTTACTTTGACCGCATTTACAATGCCTACGCATTTCACTCTTACATTGTTTGCCATCTTGGCTCGGCAGGGTGCAGGCCTACTTACCTCTAGACCTAGATGGTGCATCATCTTTTCACTCATGACGCATATTTGCGCGCCACCATCTATGTAGACGTTTGAAATTCATTGCCCCTTGATGTGAGCGTCCATGGTTGGCAGGATGTCGTCGAGATCCCTCCCAGAGATAGCCCCAGCTATCCTGGGTCTTGATTTCCTGGTACTTACCATTTTAGTCCATTGCCTCCTCATTCTGGGTGCAAGGTGGAGTAATTGGGGCCAAGTTATCTTCGGGCCCTGCATTAACACATCCTGAACTAAGTCATAGGGTTTTGCATACTCACCTAGTGAGAAGTCCACGATGTCTATCTTCCGCCGCGGTTTAGCTGCTTGCTTGCTAGACTCGGCCTTTCCTTTCATCTTCTCTTCTCTTTGAGATGCCTCCTTGTGCCTCGCAAATTTCACTCCCATAGCATCCACTTCTTCTACATTCGCTTTTCCTTTGTGCTTCTCTCGAGCTGATTCTTCTACCTTTGCCTTCCCTTTAGCCTCCAAGCTAATAACACTCACCGCTTGGTTCACAGCAGGTGGTGGGGGTAGTGGCGGAATGAGAGGTTGGGGTGGTGGTTGCTGTTGTACAGGTGGTCGAAGGGTTTGGACCGGTGGGATTGGTCCTGACTGCCTAGGTGGTGGTGGTCTTGCTCTTGCCGGAGATCTCTGATTCTGTCTCCCCCCTCTATTGAAATTCTGCCTCCTCGGGTGTGGACAGTAGTACATTCCATGGCCATCTTCCCCACAGTTGTAACAGTGGTACTCTGGGTTTTGCCTTCGTTGTCCCCTTCCTTGTTCTAGGTTTCTGCCAGATGCATACCCTTGCTGTACCAGATGCACATATAAACTCTCTAGTTGGGTGGTGATGTGACTCAGTAGGTCTTGCTGTTCTTCTGATGCCTCCTGCGGTTGGACTCTATGATTGGCTGTTGTAGCCACTCGGGTTGGTTGGGCCGAGCTTGTTTCCTCTGACTCGTTTATTCTTGCTTGCATGCGCAGCTTCTTATCTTTAAGGCGGGCTACTTCGACTGCCAACTCATATGTTGCACGAAACCTTGGCTTCACCTTCTCTCTAAGCGGCGACCATAGAACAACAATGAAACGGTCCTTCTTTAGGAAATTAGGCACTCCTTCACCTTCCTCCAGTGAGGCAACCCATCTCTCCCATAAGTCCACAAATTTGGACTCGTAGGTGGCATACTCCAGCAAGTCTCCCTGCTTTAATTCTGTCAGTAGCTGCCATAGCTTCTCCAAGGTTGTGCCTCCACCAAACCTCTTTACAAAAGCAACCCTTAACACATTCCATGCATTCTTGGTAGCCTAGGGCAATGCATTATACCAGGACTTGGCCTCTACTGTCATCAGTAGAGGAAAAATTCTAAGTCGTGAAACGTCGTCATCTTTGTTGGAGACGACACAAGCAATGTCGAAATCATCCAAAAAGTTGGTGGTGAGATCCTCTCCCTTCTTTCCACTGAACGTGGGGAAAGAAACACTTGCCATGGTGGTGACTCAGGAAATCATGAACCCCCTTTTTTTTTTAACATTACATTAACAGTAGTGGCTCATAGCGGCTTTTTACAGGGGTGGGTGGATAGGTTAAAATAGGCTAAAGATAGAGACATTAAAGGAATGATGGTAATCTAATATGGGGAGAATGATAGGCTTCACGGAATTGAGGATTTCTCCTAGTACTATCGCACCGAATAGGTGTACGATCTTCTGTTGGTAGAAGACTTTCCTATCTACATAGGTATTCACATGCATATGCTGCAGGAATCTCAACGGGAATGCCATAGGCCCGTTTTCCATCATGCACAGAGGGTGGAATACTTACTTATACTCTTACCATGCCAGTGTTGATGATTCGGCACATCCACAAGAGGTCATCGCCTTTCATGGGCTCTACCTTTCCTTCGTTGCTCAGCACGTACGGGGTGATGGCGACGCGTCTGACCACTCCCAGCCTCTTGGCTAACAACAATTGCAGGTAATTTCCGTAATCAGCATGTTGCATGAATTCTACTCCATTCAATTGTAACTCGTCCCCAACCCACTGGGTTTCTCCCGTGGTAGAGAGTTTCTTCAGGATAAGTTGTACAGGGAGAGGAGGAAGATCATCCACTCGCTTCCCAAAACAGTGAGAGTTGTAGCCAAACCACTCTTTTCTAGGACATGGGAATCTTCTTACAACTTCTTCTTCCAGATTATCGAAGTGGATTGGGAGCACTCGCTTGTGTCGTGCAAATTGGTAGGCGACCTTGCGCCGCTTAGCTTCGGATGACTTCTTCCTTGACAAAGTGGGTACAACCCGCCTTTCGGAGCTTGAAGCACTTGCTTGGCCAGATGCTTCTCCTTTTGGGGTCATGTGTTTCTAGACTGGCTTATCTTCTCCTTGCCTTTGGCTCGAGCAGCCCCTTTAGGCCACTTTGGAGTTATATCTTTGACTGCAGTTTCTTTAGGGAAAAGAGGTCTCACCGTTTGCTTCCCTTCCTTGACGTGAGTGATTTCTTCGCGATGAATATTGATGTAGATGACTTCAGCCCTTTCGCTGCCTTCGTTGCTGGCACTCATTGACAGTGTGCCTCTTGAATGCTGACGACACTGCAGCATGGCAATAGCACCTCAATGAAGGCGGCTAGTGCCTCCTTCGTCCCCTCTTCTTCCGTCCTCCAGTTAGAAAATTCCTTCAGTGATTCGTCCATGAGTGATAGTGGGCGTCACTTTCAGCATTGTAAACTGAAGGGTCTTAGAAAAGCCCTCCTCAGTGGGAGCACCAAATGATGGACGCAAAGCGGACCCTGAACCCCGACGGTCTCTAAAACGACGGGGGCTGAATGGCGCGCCTCAAGCCTGCCACGGTAAAGTGAACAGGGGGCACCACCTAGCTTTAAGCGGCTAGGACGCAAACCACGATGATATGAACACCGCAAACTTACACACCGAGAGAGAGAGAGAGAGAGAGAGAGAGAGAGAGAGAGAGAGAGAGAGAGAGAGAGAGAGAGAGAGAGAGAGAGAGAGAGAGAGAGAGAGAGAGAGAGAGAGAGAGAGAGAGAGAGAGAGAGAGAGAGAAGTTTGCAAATGATGAAAACCCTCGGGGGTGTGAGGGTGAATTATTTCTGCAATATTTACAAGATGGCATGCCGTGGTGGTAGAGAGGTAGGGAGAGGAGGTGGTGCAACCTACTTGGTGTGTTCTCTAAGACGACTCAATGATTATGAATACTTACTACCAAGAGCGTGTATACGCGTGTGCATCGACCATTGGAGTCGAGAGATGGATGTGGTTCCCTTTGCATGGTGCAATTCCCAAGGCAAAACCAACACACAAGCCCCCTCCCCGTGATGGTGATAATGTCAATCCTTCCCACTACACTCTACCAAATGCTTGGCTCCTCATGAATTGCCCCCCCCGATAGTGACCTCTCAGTGCCAATTTATAGGTGTTGGCTGCTTGGATTATGGTAATCCCAGTGTGGTTAGGGTAAGCTTCATCGGGGAGACAAAGCAAGTGGTGGGCCCGGTGTGGTTGACCCTTGCTTTGTTTTGGGAGGTTATTAAAAGATGGGAATCTCTAGGTGGACCTTTGTAATCATCACCTAGAGAGAGGATATTTACAACAAATGAAAATTTACAATGGCTCGGGTGAAAACTGAAGATAACGATGAAAATAAACTATAAATTACTGGAATGGCGTGGTGTTGCATGTTGTCGGTGAATGGTGTGCTGCCGGTGCGTCAATGTCGAGTGTACTTCTTTTTGGAGTCGGCCGGGGCATGCCTTTGGCGCATTTTATCTTTTTGTTGTTGGCGGCACGTGCTTTGGATCCTTCTTCTTTATTCGTCGATGTCGTAGTCATAAACCTTTGGTTTTTTTTTCAGTGGTGCAGTGCGTATATGCATGTGTGTGTATGTATTGGTGCATGAAGGCGGATGTGTGTGTATATATATGTATGTGTGTGCACGTAAACGTGCGTGGGAAGGGGGCTTAATATTAATATATATATATATATATATATATATATATATATATATATATATATATATATATATATTGTTTTGCGTCGATGGTTGTCGGCCGGCTGCATGCTAAACTACGCGAGGCGGATGGGGGGGGGGGGGGAAGATGGGGTCAGAGAGAGAGTGGGTGTGTGCAGTGTGTGTGTGTGTGTAGACGGCTGGATAATCACTATGTGGGAACCTGTTCTTAGAAGATGGGCAGCGAATTACTTAGTAATTACTAGAGTAATTACTACAGTAAACCCGAAGTGTATAAATAGGGCCCATTACATTATTATCGGGTTGGCAATTGTTATCACTTGTATTAGCACTTTGGGCTATAATTGCACTTGAGCATCAGTGGCAGTATTGTCGGCTATACTTTCTCTCTGTAATCATATTCACGGTAATCTCAATCATGGTATATATTTCAGTGATACTTACTTCTCGACAGTCTTCTGAATCTGAATCTGAATCTGAACCTTATTCCAGTCTATAAGTCTGATTTTTATTTTAGTATCCACATTTCAGTCTAGTCTCTGATTTCAGTGTAGTCTGCTGTCTGAAATCTTCCCACTCTAGTAGCTGAAACCCTTCAACACTGGAGTTAGCTGTCTCAAGAGATTAGCTCCAATTCCATTTTGGCGATCACGGTGGCTCGAGCTGAATCTCGTTGACTGAAAGACTCTTCTCCAAGTTGAAGTTTTCAGCAATGGCACCAAAATCCAATCGTGGCCGGAAATCTACCAATCGTGTGGACCCCATTTCCGAGGAGTCAGGAAGAGAGTCTGACCCCAAGGAAGAGAAAATGACTGACACTGAGGCTCAGGAGGAGCATAGTAAGACTGAGGAGGCGCAGGACTCACAGCACTCCAGTCATTCTCGACGTAGACGGGCAGAACGGGAAGCACGAAAGGCAAAGAGTTCCAAGAGTTCTCAGTCTCGCCAGAGAGATGAGCATATCAAGGGCAGGAAGGGAAGTCACCATACTTCTAGCAGACAAAACAGAGAAGATACTGATACTGAGACAGAGACAGAGATTGATTGGGATGCTGACACTGACAATTGCAAGAAGGCTCCCAAACGTCATTCTAAAGCCAAGAAGAGAACTGGTGGGATCAGCTGTAATCAAAATGATTACACCACTTCCCTGAAGATTTCCTTTCCCATATTCAAAGGAGGGAAAAAGCATGATCCTGATGTTCACATACAAGCTTTCGAGCAGTATGATGAACTAAAAAACATTGATGAAGATGATTGGGGGGAATATTTTCCACAAACCTTGAAGGAAGCAGCGAGGAAATGGTATTACCATTACCCTGCATGCCAGGTGAGATCATATAACAAATTACTTAAGGCCTTCAGGTTGGAATATTCCGACAATCGAGGGGATGAGGATATTGTCTGTGAATTGGATCAGATCAAACAGAGGAATTTGTGAGTCCGCAGCTATGTCGAAAAGATAAAAGAACTGACCAGGCAGTTGCAAGAACCGCTGTCTGAGAAGAGATTGAGGGCATGTTTTTTGAATGGGTTCAGAAGCAAAAAGCTTAGAGAACAAGAAGTACCAGCCCCTACAAAGAAATTCAATGATCTAGTTCAAAGAGCATTAAAACTGGAACAACAGGCTAAGAAAGAAAAGAGCCACAGGAAGCGAAGGACCAGTAGCAGTAGTTCGGCTACTGAAGCTTCTGATTCCAGTGCAACGTCCAGCAGCTCCGAGAGCAGCTCCAATGAACGGACAAAGGAAAAATCAAAGAAGGGATCATGGACCAAGAAAATTGAAGAAATGGCTAGGCAGATTGCAAAAATTAGCCACACAAGACAGCCGGTCCGGAAGATGGAGACTTGGTGTTCAAGATGTAAATCCAAGGACCACATCTCCACAGAATGTCCACAATGTACCTACTGCAAGGCCTTTGGTCACCTATAAAATAATTGTGGCATCAGAATTCACCATTTTAAGAAAGGAAAGGATCTATCAGTGGTTGCCTACACTAAACGAGTGAAGGCATAACCAATCAAAGTAGCTCACGAAGAGAGACCAGGTACCAGTGGTACTGGTCAAGGACGTGGAGGATACCAACCAGGAATGGGCAGAGGAAGAGGAAGAGGCAACTTCCAGACCAGGAGCATGAATTTTTATACCTGTGGGAAGTATGGTCATTTTGGAGCCCAATGTCTAGATGCACCGGTAACGACTGCTAGTGAGGCTAAGGCACCAGAGCCAGTCCCAGTCAGAGTAGTTACTAGGTGCAAGGGAGTGATCATTGAAGAAATTCTAGACATTTCAGAAGTACCAACCAATCCTAACAGCAGCAAGTGGGCCCAACAAAGGGAAGTTTGGAAGGCCAAAGGTAAAGAAAAGGTGGTAGATGAGTGGCAAGAGCAGCGGGAACTAGCAGCTAAAATCATAGAGGATTTAGCTAAGAAGCTGCCAGAGCAGCCAGAAAGTTCCGAAGCTAGAGTCATTAAGAAGATACCAGCCCAATCGACTGATAAAGATCAGTCAGTACTGGCCATTACAGAGACCATGCTGGCTGTAGTACATGGACTAGCTGATGAAATGGGAGTGGAAGGAAAGAGTAGAAGTACTGCTAAAGAAGAATGGTAGTGTGAAGACACTAGTTCTTCAAGCTCTGACAATCAATCTGACCAGGAGCGAGAGGAAATTCAGGTGAAAATTTGTGATAGAATCCAGAAGCTGACTGTAGAGCTGGAGGATATAAGAAAGACCTTACCTGAGGTGGCCAACTTTATCAGACAACGTAGGAAGACTGAGACAGAGGCCATAACAGTGGACCTGACGGCTGTTCGGGATGATGAAGTTCCACTTATTCAGGTAGACTACAAGGTCAGGAAGCAGTGGGAACCTCTCTCAAGCGTCATACTGGATGGAGGAGCAGGAGCCAACATAATGGGAGCCCATCTTCAGCAAAGAATGGGTATCACTAACATGAAACCAGCACCATTCAAAGTAAGAATGGCAGATTATCGAGTCGTACAAGCGACGGGTATGATTGAAAACATGCAGATAAGAGTTGGGAGGGAGAAATTCAAAACCAGTTTCGTAGTCTTGGATGTGCAGGGACCATATGGAATGCTACTAGGCTGCCCATGGTTAAGAACAGCACATGCTATTCATGACTACGCAAACTAGACTTTAACCATAGAAGGGGCCAGTGGTAGAATCAAAATCCAGACCAACAACACCAGGAGATGGAAAAAGGAACTGAGGCCGAAGGAGTTGTGTCAGAAATACCGAGCTAAGAAAATTGAGCGAATGCTAACAGCTATGAACATATTTCCTTTGGCAGAAATTGATTTGAATGCAGTCCTGCTGAACAAAGAGCAAGCTGACAAGCAGAAGAGACAATTCCCTGATCAGTTTACTGAAGTCAATACAGGGGAAAGAACCGTTCAGCTAACTGGAAGAATGGAGGAACCAGCTAATACTGGTATAATGGAAGAATCAATATGTTCTGAAGAGTATCCACTGGATCAGAATAATGATTCAAAAATGAATGGACCTTCTTGGGATTACGCTGAAGAATCAACCAAACAAAAAGGAGGAGGACCAAACTGGTTGCTTCCAGATGATCAGGAAGTAGAGGAGTGGAACGTGGGATCAGAGGAAAATCCCAGAATGATCAAAGTCAGCAAGCACCTGAAACCGGCAATGAAGGAAAAGGCACGGAAAATGTTCCAGAACTATAAAGATGTATTTGCCTGGGAACATAAAGATTTGAAGGGAGTAGAACCTGAAGTCTGTCAGCACCAAATACCACTGAAACCGGATGCTAGTCCAGTCAGATTGCAAAGATACCGGATGAACCCCAACTATGCAAAGAAGGTCAAGGAGGAGATTGATAATCTTCTCAAGGCTGGGTTCATTATGGAAGTAGCAAGCAGTGATTGGTTATTTCCAATAGTCGTTGTTCCTAAGAAGAATGGGAAATTAAGGGTTTGTGTCGACTATAGGAAACTAAATGCCCAGACCATTAAGGATCCATTTCCCTTACCTTTTACTGATATGTTGCTTGATGAGATTGCTAGATATGAGATGTATAGCTTCATGGATGGTTATAGCGGCTATAACCAGTTACAGATTGCTCCTGAAGATAGGGCTAAGACCACTTTCATCACTGAGTGGGGAGCATTCATGTATCTGGTGATGACTTTTGGCCTGTGCAATGCACCAGCTACTTTTCAGCGGTGTATGATGGAGATGTTTAATGAATTTCTTCATCGGTTCCTCGCCATTTTCATGGATGAATTCACTGTCTATTCATATGAGGAACAACACCTTCTATTCCTAGAGATGGTTTTTAAACGCTGTCAGGAGAAAAGGATTTGTTTGAATCCATTCAAATCTGTATTTCTGGTTTGGAAGGGACAACTACTGGGACATGTGGTTTTCCGCAATGGAATAGAAATGGCCAATGACAAAATGCAGTGTGTCCAGCAAGCTAAAGCACCCATAACTGCTTCTGAGTTGAGTTCTTTCTTGGGGTATGTGAATTTCTATAGAAGATTTGTACACAAGTTTGCTTCTCAAGCAGTACCACTATATGAGCTTACAAAGAAGACCAATAAGTTCAATTGGACTGCTGAGTGTGAGGATAATTTCCAGAATTTGAAAAAAGCCATTACCAGTAAACCAGTCCTCAGGCAGCTGAATTGGGATATTATTTTTCATGTACATGTAGATGCTTCAGGATTGGCAATGGGGGCAATATTAGCTCAGCCAGATGGGAGAACAGACTATCCGATCTATTTTGCTAGTCGGAGATTCAGTCAGGCTGAACAAGGCTATACGACTACTGAAAGAGAAGCCCTCGGAATGGTTTTTAGCGCTACGAAGTTCAGGCATTACCTATTGGGGAAGTTATTCCATATTTATGTGGATCATCAAGCTCTTCTGTTTCTGATTAACAAAGTTATTATTCAAGGTAGGCTGATAAGATGGATGATGTTCCTTATGGAATTTGAATTCAGAATTTTCCATAAGCCTGGCCGAAACCACTATGGAGTTGACTTTCTTTCCAGAAGTACAGAAGGATATTCAGAATCACCTCTGAGAGATGAACCAGTGGATGCTGATTTATTTCAGTTAGAAGCAGAAGAATCAGTGGATCCTGAATGGTATGATATATATCAATTCTTTTCCCAAGGTGCCTTTCCAGAGGATTGGAAACAGAATCAGAAGAAAGCTCTGATCATAAAAAGCCTGAAATTTACCATCATGGGGGGAGTACTTTATCGATTAGGTGTGGATGGTATACTTCAAAGATGTGTCCCTATGGAAGGAAGAATGCAAGTTATCTCAGAAGCGCATAATGGCGAGTCTGGTGGACACTCTTCCAACGAAGTGACCTACAAGAAGATTCTGCAAGCAGGTCTGTGGTGGCAAACAATGATTGCTGATGTCAGAAGCTTTTGTAAAACTTGTGACATATGCCAAAGAATGGGCCGACCAACAGCTGCAGACATGACTCCCTTAATGCCAATACAACCATTGGGAGTATTCATGAAATGGGGACTGGATTTTATGGGACCTTTTAAGAAGGTGACTCACAGGAAGAACAAGTACATCGTGATGGCTACTTGTTATGTTACCAAGTGGGTTGAAGCTAAGGCTCTTCCTGACAACACAACCAAGTCAATTGGAAGGTTTCTATTTGAGAATATTGTCTGCCGATATGGATGTCCAGTGGAAATTATGACTGATCAAGGGATACATTTTATCAATGATACTATGGAAATTCTATTGGATATGCTTTCAGTCAAGCATCGGAAATCTACTCCTTACTATCCCAGATGCAATGGACAGGCTGAAAGTAGTAATAAGACAATTAAGACTATTCTCACTAAGGTGGTGCAAAAGAAACCAGACCAGTGGGGTTTGAAGCTTCAGACTGCTCTATGGGCTTATAGGACAGCTTATAAGGTAACTACTGGAATGACACCATTCAGAATGATGTATGGTACTGAAGCTATGGTTCCTATGGAGTTTGTAATCCCCAGTCTGAGAATGGCTGTGAAGTATGGATTAGACTTCAACCATAATCTTAAGAAAAGACTGAATGAACTGATGCAGTTAGATGAACTCACGCAAAGAGCTATATTGGAACAGGAAATTGTTCAACAAAGAAGGAAGCACTGGCATGATCACCGAATTAAAGTACGAGAATTCCAGAAAGGAGACTTAGTGCTTCTATATCAGTCTAAATTGGGTCCAAAGAAGCCGAATTTGAAGATTGCCTGGGCAGGACCTTTTGAGGTCGATTGGGTCTTCTCCAATGGCACAGTCAGATTGAAAGATTTATTTGGACTGATGTTGTCGGGAGTATATAATGGAGCAAAAATCAAACTTTATTATTCAGAGACCAGAGAAACTGGGTTGGAACAAGTCACTAAGGAACTGGAGGTTTTTGATCAAGAGATACCGGAATCAAACATTTTTGGTCTTTTCCACGTGCAACCAGTTCCAGCTTCAGAACCAGTACCAGAAGAACCAGATTAGGCTGTCTTGAGAACCAGTACCAGTATGGTCCAGCCAGAGTGGGAATCAGTTCACAACCAGTATGGACACACTTTCCAAATTTTAAGTGGCCAACAGTCAAGTGGTATGCCAGTGGTAATTATTACAAGGATGGGTTGCAGTCTTGTCCAATGCATGTTTGCCACGACAGCAACGCCGCACACAAGTCTAGGAGCGGCGAGTGGTGGAGCTTTTATGGCGCGAACACGTATAACAGTCAGGAGAGTTAGCATTTTTCCTCATAAATCTCTTGCGCGACACTTTCCTCCTGTCAACCATTCGCCATCGCCGAGCTCCGAGGTTTCTTCACTACAGCCGCAAACTTCGACCTCTGACGAGACAGCTGAATGTCAGACAGCCTTACCAGCGACACTAGGAACCGGCTTTGACACAAGTAAGTCCTCTTCTCCTTCGCCTGTTTCATCATTGTTGACCTCACAATGTATGGGTAGAAGGAAACACTCAGAGAAGATGCAGGAAACTCTTGAAGAAACCCAAGCTATAGTTGCTGAGGCAAAGGCAAGCCTTCATGTTCATCCATACAGTAAAATCCAACGATATGTCTTTACTGATCACGCAATGACACTGCTAGAACTCTGGGATCTGCGAGTTGTGTTGCAAGCTACAAGGATTGCTTTTGATGCAGATATCATCAAGCAAGTTCTTGATTCCTTTGATGCTGAAACTAGCAGTATTATGATAAATAATAGGAAGGTGTCAGTGACACCAGAAGCCATTGCATTTGCATTTCGGATGCCTAATGAGTCCAAACCATTTGTGGCAACTGCGCAGCAAATAAGTATTGCTCTAAAGGAGGATGAAGCAGCTAGAAAGAAGCGCAAGGCAAGTGCTCAAGGAGTTCTAGTAGCAGGATTGGAAGCCTCCGCTGCTTACAGGTTTGTAGCTAAAGCAGTCAGTCTTAAGAATAACCCAACGTATGTGTTAGAGAAATTATTTTCTATGTTGTTGGCCAAGATACTAGATCCACAAGTCCATATCAACCTTTGTCAAATACTCTCGCGTAATGTACTCCAACAGACTGCCAAGATGAAATCTCAAACTGTTTTCAAGGCATGGTATGTCTGGAAATTCCTGTATTGGGCTACTGCTGCAGATGTTAATGAGCAGGTAAAGCAGGCTTGGAGTGAGCAGCCTATTTCTGAACCAAAGAAGATTGAACTGTCCTCACACGACGAGGAAACAGACAGTCAAACGATTTCCAATGACCTGAAAAGGAAAGCCACTGCAGAGGAAGCTGGCAATTCAAAGAAGCCAAGAATTACACTCACAAAAAGCAGTGAGTTCTTGAAGCAAATAGAAAGCTAGGTTAAGGCAGTGAGCACTGAGAAAGCTGAGAAAAGTGAAACTGAGCAGCAATTTGCTCAGAAAACTGTGCCTGATCGATCAGTTGTTAAACATACAGTTGCTACTGGCTCTGGGAAAGATCATGTAAAGCCAATCACTGAGGAGAAGGTACCAGACTAGTCAGGAGACAAAGGCAAAAGTCAACTGGATAAAGGGAAAGGTCCAGTGTCCTCGACTTTGTCTGGAGTAGTTCCTGCCATTTCTGGAAACCCTCCGCAACTGGTTAAAAAGGATAAGTTGCAGCAAATGCAAACCCAGAAATTGAGAGGGCATCTTTTGCTCAGCAAAACTGATTATGCAACTTTACCCTACGTGGCTCCTGTGGCAATATATGAACCTGTTGATTCTGATCCAACCACGGTCAAAGATAGATGTTCAGTACTGATACAATCTTCTTGGAATACCATTGTCAATTGTATGGGACAATTGGTGGAGACTGCTGGATCAGAAGACGAAGTCAAAAAGCTTAAAGCTGACTTGGCAGAAGCACAACATCAGATTGCAACACTCCAGAAATCCCAGGAAGTGTAGAACATACAACACAGGGTATTGGAAGCTCAATCAGAAAGGGCTCAGGAGTTGTTGAACAAAAAGTTAGCTAAGGCCGAGTCTGAAATTATGATCATGAAGAGTCAACGGAATGAAGCACTAAGAGCTGCCGAGCGAGCTGAAACGGTGCTCAGAATGAAGCGGGTAGAATTCAGAAAGCTACTATTGCACCATACAGCTCTGAAGCGTTCGCTAACTGACAGATACATCTACAATAGCTTGTCTGAAATATTAAACCCCGCACGCAATGCTGTTTTTGACTTAGAAAATTTAAAGTCCTTGATGGAAAGCATGCAGAGCGATTTGCAAGACAAGATGGGTGAGTTCAATAATGCTCTAATGAACCAAGCTATAATGGATTATATTGAGCAACAGACTTCCCCGGATGAGGATGGAGAAGATGAAGAAGATGAAGCTGATCAGGAGGAGGATGATCAAGAAACTAGGCATACAAAGGATGATGATGATGCCCCACCACCGTCTCCACCTCCAAGACCTGGTACTGGTGGGACAGGGCCAGATGAAGGAGGCCAGTCACAGCCAGACCAGCCAGACCAGAATGAGGGTCAGCAAGAAGGACAAGATAAAGAGCACCTGTCGGGTCATCAGCAGACTGAAGAGCAGCAGGCCAGTAACACTGGGAATGAGCCAACTGATCAGTCTCATCACAACAGAGTGGCTAAAGGGAAAATGAAGGTTCAGGATGAGGGACTAGTGATTGATCATCAGCATTCACTGCAGCTCATTACTTTGAATAAGCAGCTGAGACATCAACAGGCCTCCATCACCAGACAATACATGGAGGATGATGCTCTCTGGATTGATTTAGAAAGATTTCAAAGATTATATGTGGGAGCCAGGGAAATGGTAGAACATTGGAAATCCGCTGCTTTCCATGATAAAGAAGCTTGTAGACTACCTGCACATCCCAGTACAGTTCAGTTGTTGGAACGAGTTCCTGAATGGATACTCAATGATGATGAGAAAGTGGCAAATCCGCACTAGCAAAGACAGTCTACTACAGATTTTCGGTCTCTAGCTCTAGAACTGGAACTTTTGTTGGGTAACAAACCAACTTACCGCTGCATGAAGGATGTTAGGGTCCAACTCAAGGAAGTTCTGGTACAACTGCAAGCTGCCAGAGGTGTTTTGGATCAGAGAGTGAAAGCCATTATTGAGGACCAGACAGCCACTAGCAAAGGACCTCAAACGCGAATGTCAGTAGGAGCACAGGCAACTGCTCTCCGAACCCTATTCTAGCTAGTGAGAATCACTAGAAAGATGATGCAACAGGAGAACTAGACTGTTCTCAATTTCCTGGAATTTGTGCCTGATTCTCCAGTTCTCTTGTATGCTGTTCCAGCAAGAGAAACCGAGCTGCCAAGATTCTTTCCAACGCTGTATCCTCAACATCAAGAACCAGTTGATCGACTCACATATTTCAAAATAACTGATGAGCTTCAGGATTGGTATGAGCGATCAACTGTGGAATGGAAGACTTGGCAGACATTGCTCAATGATGCTCTTCAAATCAATGACATTCAAGCAATGAAAGAAGAGCTACATAGGATTCAACTGTGTATGGGCCAGTGGAAGATTCAGGTCAGAGGATTGACTAGGATTACTAATCAGTTACTACAGCTTACGGTCGAATCTTCCAAACTGCCTGAGAAAGACATTGCAGCAAAGCTGGGTCTAGCACAACAGTACAGAGAAATGGTTGAGATTCTTTTTGAAGCTCGCGTCAAAAAAAATCAGCCTCTTTCAGAAGGATGGATCCATACTGCTTCGCATTGTCATAAGCTGGCCAGAACCAGACTGAGCAAGGCGTACACTCTATGATCCTGACACCAAAACCTATCATTCTCTCACACCTTATGAGGTAGAGATGACCACAGACCGGCGGGATCAGCTTGAGCAGGAGGCCATTTACCGACTGATTCAGAAGGAGAATGCTGGTGCTGGGACTTCTCAGGCACCACCCCGATCAAAGAGCAAAGGCAAAAGGAAGATGGTCCAATGGAAGGATATTGGGTAGTTCCATCTCAGAATTCAGTGGCGACTTTTCTTCTCAGCAGGCAGGGAGAGATGACAGCTCCACCTTGGCCTGATGACAGCTCCACCTTAGCCTGGTGAGAGCTCCACCTTGGCCTTTTCCGCTGCCTCCCACAATCGTTGGTCCTTCTTGAACTCCTGCATCCCAACATCAGAACCAGACAATGGATTTTTCAGTTCCACATCAAATCCAGACGATGGATTTTTCAGTTTCACATCAGAATCAGACAGGGGAGTTTTTCAAAAATTTTGGAATCTTGCCAAAATTCAAGAAAGAAGGGAAGGATGTAGACGGCTGGATAATCACTATGTGGGAACGTGTTCTTAGAAGACGGGCAACGAATTACTTAGTAATTACTAGAGTAATTACTACAGTAAACCCGAAGTGTACAAATAGGGCCCATTACATTATTATCGGGTTGGCAATTGTTATCACTTGTATTAGCGCTTTGGGCTATAATTGCACTTGAGCATCAGTGGCAATATTGTCGGCTATACTTTCTCTCTGTAATCATATTTGCGGTAATCTCAATCATGGTATATATTTCAGTGTTACTTACTTCTCGATAGTCTTCTGAATCTGAACCTTATTCCAATCTATAAGTCTGATTCTTATTTCAGTATCCACATTTCACTCTAGTCTCTGATTTCAGTGTAGTCTGCTGTCTGAAATCTTCCCACTCTAGTAGCTGAAATCCTTCAACACTGGAATTAGCTGTCTAAAGAGATCAGCTCCAATTCCAGTGTGTATGGTGTGTGTGGAGAGAGAGAGAGAGATGGTATGTTGCGGCTTGAGCGCTCGGGAGGGAGAGAGAGAGAGAGTTTCTGTTGCGGGCTCGTGCACAGCGCCAAAGGGAGAGAGGGCGGGGTGTATGGAGTGTGTGTGTGTGTAGAGAGAGAGAGAGAGAGAGAGAGAGAGAGAGAGAGAGAGAGAGAGAGAGAGAGAGAGAGAGAGAGAGAGATTCTACTGCGGCCTGAGCGCCCGTGAGGGAGAGAGAGAGCGAGTTAGAGAGACCTGCGACTTTGGGCTGAGAGAAGGAGAGAGTGTGAGAGGGAGAGGGAGGGATAGGGTGTGTGGGTAGAGAGGGTGTGTAAGAGAGGGAGTGTGTGGATAACGGAGAGAGAGGGAGTGTTTTTTGGTGCCTTCACAGGCGAGAGAGAGAGAGAGAGAGAGAGAGAGAGAGAGAGAGAGAGAGTGAGGGAGAGAGAGGGTAAGGTCCACACCTTGTGGCCCGCCGGACAAGAGAGTGAAGGAAGGGGGGGGGGGGTTGGCAATGGAGTGGGGTAGGGGAGATGTGTGGGTGTGAGAGAGAGGGAATAGTATCTAATGTCTTGGATGGTAACTTAACACTAGGTTGGTAATGGGACACTTTTATGTCCTGTTAAGTGACCATTTTCCTTGAATTATGTCAAGAGTTTCAAAATGGATTTTGAGGTGTTATCTGTCTAAAAAGTTGTCTCATGAGCTGAAGAAAACTCGACATTTTTTTGGAATATCAATTCCATCTTTAACCTTGTCCTTGCACAACATTTCACAACCTAAACTGTGTGAAAAAACGGGTCCTGTTTTTGGCTTTTTTAACCTTTTTGCAACTATACCACTCTAGAATTCATGTTTGTGAGGTCTATAATGCTAGAGAACTATCTTTAGTAGTCCTCAACATGTCCCGATGCTTCTAGGGAGAAATAAATGTTAAAGTTGTAAGTTATGACCAAATTACAAAAATTGGCAAATCCTCTTCTTTAGCCAATTTTAGCTCTTTTATGATTTTTTTGGTGGCTTTCATGATATCCAAATGTAGTTTTGATTTTCTATGTCACATATAGTAACATAAAGCTAATATTCCTTGAGTTTTGGGGCACCTAATACCCTATTTTGCATAGTAGACAACGATGGTTGATTTTTTCAATTATAGAAGAAAACAAAACATTCTAGTATATCAAGTATAGGTTTTTCAATATTGTTAGTTTCTTGTGAAACTACATGCATTTTGTAGGTAGTAACCATATCTAGTCATAAGGATCAAATTTGGCTAGATATTGAATAGTTTCTATGGGATTCTACAACTCATAATGTTGAACCCAGTTTTTTCATGTTTGCTGTATTTAGCACTTCATCTTTGTCCCCAAGATTCCCTTGGTAAGAGTTGTATTATTCTTTTGACATGCTCCATAGCTCCTTATGAACCTAAAGGACAATATGGAACTAAGAAAACATGCATATATTATTTGTATTGAGCGTGGCTATAGAAACTTTGGTGATAGGTTTGCAGAATGGTAAAAATCCAACTTTTTTGTACCTATTTCTTTTGGCAAAACAAAAAATAGTGAGTGAGAAGCAATCTTATGTTCTAATCACCAACCCACTGAAGTTAACTAGGGAATTTATCTCAAGTCCTACAAAAATCCCTAATCGTATTTTTATGTAACAAAACGTAAGAAATGACTGTTTTGATGAAAATGTACTAGTCCATCAACTTTGGAGGCTTGGTGTGACCAAAAGATGAGAAATTTTACAAGTTTCTTATTTTTTACATGTGTAGTAGGCCTTGAACTATGACCTCATGAAAGGATTTTACAAAATGAGTGGATCTACTATGGTTTTGGAGGTTTTTTTCAAAACCTTGAAAGGACACTTTTATGTCCTGTTAGGTTACCAACCTAGTGTTAAGGACGAGAGGAGGGGAGCAAGTCAATGGGTGGGAGTGAGGGAGAATATTAGCTGGCCAAGGGGGAGGGAATGAGGCCGAGGGGAGGGTGAGGCGAGCGGGTGGGGAAGAGGGGGGAGGGGTTAGGGGAAGAATATTAGCGGGCCAAGGTAGGGGGTAATGAGAGTGGGGGGGGGGGGGGGGGGGGGGGTTTCCATGCGGCTCACACAGAGGAGCACGAGAGAGGGTCGGGGGGTGAGTGCTCAAAGCTTGCGCTGGCGGGGGGGGGGGGGGGGGGGGGGGGGTAATGAGAGTGGGGGTAAATTTGGGAGAGAGGATATTAGAGAGAGGTATGTAGGGAAAATGAGAGGAGAGAGAGAGTGAGAGAGAGAGAGAGAGAGAGAGAGAGAGAGAGAGAGAGAGAGAGAGAGAGAGAGAGAGAGTGGTGTTATTTTATCCAATGCCGCGCTCGGGCTGGGGGGGGGGGGGGGGGGGGGAAGGGGGGGCAATAAGTTCTTTTTCTTTTTTTTCTTTGATTTTCGAAAGTCGGCTATTAATAGAAAATTAATCTAAGTATTTAATTAAGCCAAAATAAATTGATTTTTGATGAAAATAAAAGGGGGAAATTAGCTAATCAATTTAGATAATTCTAAGATATTTATTAGAGTTAGTAAACATCATAAGTAAGTGGTGATAATTAGATTATAATAAAATTTTTTATCTATCTATTTAGCTAAGCTAAAATATGCGGATTTTAGCTGAAAATAAAATGGGAAAAATAGATAACCAGCTTGGATAACTACAAGGTAATTATCAAAGTTAGGAAAGATCATTATCTACTTGTGGTAATTATAACATAATTAGTTAATTAGTTTAAATAATTACAATAGATCAAAAATCCTATTTTAAGCTAAAACTTAATTAGGATAAATAGAAAGTACTGTTAAAAGTGTTTAGGAAAATTACTTAAAGTATAAACCATTGATATGAAAATGAGGAGATTCAATCTTTAAGAGATAATGAATATAATAAATATTAAGTCTAAAAAAGGCAGATTTTAAGCTTAATAAATATGGGAAAATTAGGAAAAAGATATATAAATTTATAAGAAAATTAAAAGAGCTTAGAAAACCCTTAAGAAAGCTATGATCAAGTTATCTTACCCATATAAGCAAATAAGAAATTACTAGGCCAAGAAATTACCATTTAGGACTACAAATTTAACCTTAGTTGGGTTGAAAAGAGGAATTAGATTGAATCTGAAGGTTAAGTTAAGTTTTTGGATGATTTATCTAATAAATAAACCTCCTTTTTTATAAGGATAAGAAGTCATGGTACCAAAAAGGACTCGAGCCAATCCTCAATTTGATGATGAGTGTAGTATTCCTAAAAGAGATAGAACGTCACACGACGATGAGGGCAGGCGTAGTAGTAGTCCTACTAATGACAGCATTTAGGCCCCAATATTGCAACTAATGCCTGGCCAATTGTAGGTTGATCTTCATTATAATTAAGTCTAAATAATTCAAGTTTTTCTTTAAATATTAACATTGCATACATAAAGAGGGAGTAAGGAATTAGGAAAAGTAAAACTGGCTAAAACGAAAGACGTCTTCAAGAAATCAACGTGCACTTGTTTGTAAATTAGGAAGGAATTGTTTGGGATAAGGCTAATTGACGTAGGAAAGAATGATTGGTCATCGTTAAGATAGCTTGTCTCAAAACACCTCCAATTCCTTGGAATATCTTCACTTCAGGCGATGAGTAATGTGATAGCTTGTCAGCCATGGATGAGTCGTTTTCCCCCATGTACGTGGAGTTTGTACCTCCTACATGTGTATGCTTGTGGATATAACTTAGGATACCATTTTTATCCTAGGAGAACTGCACGCTTGTATGGGCAACTGGTTTGGCGTATGGGCATGCCGAACTTTGGGTGATGGGTTTCCACCTTGTTTATAAATAAGGAAGGGTGTTGTTTGTTTCACCCATGTATAGGTGTGCTTGAAACAAGTGCAGTAGTGTCGGGGTGTTTCAAGATATATTATAAAGTGACTGTACCTTGTTTTAAGTGTAAAGATGTTTGTTTCTAAAAGACTGTTTTCAATGTTGATTTCCATTACTTGTCTTAATGAATTACTGTGACAGAAGGGTTAAAAGAAATCCATTATTTTAAATGTTGAAACACATGTGGTAGTAACTAGGAAACAAAAGGATCATGTGTAAGTGCGGGGTGGTAAGTGGGGATTGACTAAGGTTGTCAATCATGGATGGGTGGACCTGATTAGTCAGGTAAATCTCCATTTGCGTGCACTAAAAACATTTAGAAAACTTCTCTAAATTGGAAGAGGTGTTCGCTAGCGGCTGTGCCCTCACATCTGTTAGGGGAAAAAAGTGTTGGTTGAGAATACCTTAGCTAAAATTGTGGAAGTTATAGGGCTGAAATAGTCTTAGATTTTTAAGATGTTGTCCTGTTTTTGCTGTGAGATAGGACTAGGTCTTCTTCTAGGGCTATAGACCCAAGCCAGTGTCAATGGTAAAGGTCTATTCCCTGGACCCTTCTTACTTAGAGACACTGAGTTTTAATAGTCCCAGAGACCTGTCAAGGATCCCCTCTCAATTTAGGTATAGTTGGGTTGGGGATCTCATAAGTGGTATCAGAGCAAGGTTAATTAAGGTCTTGGACTCAGAGGAAAAACATTAAGGTACTAGGGAAATTGGGTTTTGACAAAAGAAATTAAAAATGTGTGTAATTGAAATGTGAGAGAGAAAGAGAAAAGGAAATATTGTCCCCATCTGTGCAGGAAGAATTCCATCAAGCCTTCTACAAGTTTTTGGTTTTCAACATCATGTTTATGGGAGCATGCACATCCTGAAGGTACACAGTATGGAGGAGTGTATTGAAGCTATTGGACTACATGTTTCCCCATCCACTTGGGGAATTAGCTGGGGAAGGTCTGGTGGAGTCTTTCTCATAGATGCGGGAGAGTTGGAAGGATTTGCTTTAAATCTCAAAAGACTCAAGTGGGCCGAGGAGCTTTGAGTAATTCAATTATACTTTTTCATAGGAACGGAAGACCCAAATGAAACTATATCAATAGATGGTGGTATTTTAGTGTCACAAAACCAATGGGTATTTGATCAAGTAACTACCATAGTCTATCTAGGAAAAAATAGGCATATGTGTGTAAGCCCTAGCTTTAGAGTTCCAAGAGATGTTTTATTTTGTGACCCTGTATCCGACCCACCCATGGTGCATAGGATTTTTATGTAGGAGTGTTGATGTCCTTGTACATATTAGTTTTCTTGTATCAGTCATTGTATACCATGAGTTTTCTTGGTATACTGTATGTCATGTTTATTGGAATAAAGATTAATGGATTTACTGTTTGATCATTGCAATGTGAATGAAGTGATAAATGTTTTGAAATATATAAAGTAGAGAAAATTTAATTACACTAAACTCCCTAAGCTAGTCCCAGGGTAACCCTCGCATAAATAGCCTCTACACTGCTACACAAGAAAAGTAATTTCTATTAAAGGAGTTCCAACTCCCTGTCTTCAAGGGAGAAGGGCCCAATCTAGAGCAGGATGCAGAAGCATGGTTAGAGGCTATGGATGATTATTTCATAGCCGAGGAACTGCTCAAGAAAACCAAACAATGTTGGGTACGTTCCGTCTCAGTGGAGATGCCAAGCTATGGTGGAAACAACACTACAGAGATTATCCTACTAATAAATCAGCTTGGGAGAAGATGAAGCATGCCATTTTAGAACGTTATATTCATCCTACTCACCAAGCCATTAAGATATTCTTTGGACTACGCCAGTTAGGACTTTCACTGGAGGAGTACTATACAAAGTTTTTGTATTTACGACGCTGGAGAGGGGGAATGGGGAACACACCCGACACACATGCAATGGCCCCTATACAGCTCAGGGTATTCACAGCACCCTTGTCCTCTCAAAAACACCTTCAAAATAAGCAACTCACACTAGTAGGGCCTCGCCTGCACTTCGCCCAACGCACACACGCTTTGCATGATCACCAAACTACGATCACACCAATGCTTCCAGCTCTTCCATAACTCAACACCTCTCTCTCTTTCTCTCTCTCTCACACACACAGGGCCCGGGGGACGCACACGCTCACACACACCGGCACCGCACACCTTAGAGATGAGCAAAAAAGAAAGGGGGGAAGGGGGGAGAGACAAGGCTAAAATCGACAATCACAGCTTCTCCTGCAAACCAGAAACCATGTACAAACTCCATGAACCATGCTCAAGGCTACTCCATGGCCATCGCCGCTTCATACAGAGGGGCATACACCTCCCTCGACAAACCGAATCGATCGACACCCGCCTCGACGAAAAAATTCACCTCTCGCCTCACTTCAGCCGCAACTCCACGTTTTGATAGTCCTCGCTAGCTTCTTCACCTGCAAAGCTCATGCCCTTCCAAGGCGCTTCGCGGACAATGTGTGCCGGCCTTGATCACCAATTGCTCGCACCTCCTCTTCCTTCCAATCCTTCTTCTTGCCCTTTCAATCCCAAAGCCAAAACCTCCAGCCGAAAAAAAAACCCGTTGAAAAAACATCCTCACTCCTTTTCCTCTTTTTCGCCCCCTTGTTTTTTTCAAGGCAAAATAAAAAACATCCTTTTTTTTTTTTTTTTTTGTGGCAGTGGCGCCCTCTCAACCTAAGCCTTTCCTTTCTTTCTTTTTTTTGCCTTTGCTCCTCATGGCTTTATGAGCTTACTTTCTTCCCCCCCCCCCCCCCCCCCCCCCCAAGTCCAGCCACCCCTTTGCCTCTTTTACTTACAACCAAGGAGTTTTAGTCTTCATTTCCCATGCATCGGTGCTTTTTACTCGCACATGCTTGCTGGCCACCCATTCGGTCTTGCCATACCAGATTTCATCTCGGCGAAGCCATATCCAGCTATCTCGCATCCTCGAATGGCGACCCCTAATGCTGAAAAAAATCCGATCCATCTTTTTTTTCTCGGTCGTCCGTGAGCTTGGCTTGGACGTATCCCGACGTCCACAACTCTGATCAGTGAGCCGTAAACTCCGGTTGACTTTCCATAGCGCATGCCACTTCCTAGAACTTTTGCAAGGATAAGAGACCTCCACATGGCACGTCTACCAAGACGGTCAAACCATGCCAAAACTGCCCCCCGACAAATGTTCAACGGCCCATAACTTGCACATCTGGACCTCGATTGACAATTCGAAAAGACCGGCATGCTCCACAGCTCAAACACTTCACGTGTATCCACTGATCCCGATTTTGTCCGCCTGTCTATACCTGCCCTGTTCATCGGGGATCTGCAAAGCATTCCATCTTCAGAGAATCATAACTTTCACACCCGGACTCCGTTTGAGGAGCCATCTGGACGGGCTCATAGAGCATCTCAAAGACCATATTTTAGAGCACCAAATCAGCATCTCAGGCACCTTCACCTGTCACCCCCATTAGACCATTTTGGGGCCTTTTTGACAAAAAAAATCGCATTAGACATACACTTCCACTATCATTTTCGTACCTAGGTACTCCACATTTTCCTTGGCCCTTTTTCATGTACCTGCTAGTAACTATAGCTTGGCATAGAGCATGTTTCTGCACAGACCAACTTTGGATGCACCAACGTTATGCTCCTCAGATGACCATGGAACAACGAATTGCCCGATTCTGTCAAGGTCTCAACAAGCCCATGAGTACACATCTTGAAGCCATGATACCTACATCAATTCAGTATGCCCTTCTTAGGGCTAAGCCTCTTGCAACTGAAGGAAAAAACCCCACGAGAAACTATCATAACTATAATAATTATAGAGGAAGAGGTAGAGGAAATTTTAATTAAGGAAGTCAACGACGTACATTAACTATTGAAGCAACTCTGAATCAAAACTTCCCTGATGTAAGATGCTATTGATGCGGTTGGATGGGACACTATAAGCCGTTCAACCATCCCCAAGAGTTAGACCCTAGAGCTTCAACTAGGCCTAACTACCATCTTCAAGTCAACCAGGGTAGCTTACGAAGAGGAGGAAGAAATGGAGGATGTGGAAGGGGAAGAGGAAGAGGAGCCCAAGCTTATGGAGTAGTAGGAGAGCCTACTCTAATGAACAAGGAAGATGAAAGAGAAACCCTGTTTTCTGCAATTGACAATCCTGGAGTGCACCAGCAATATGCGTTCATTCACACTACTGCAAACCGACAAGGTGAAAAGTTTGAATTACTTATAGATTGTGGTAGGACCCATTCTTTTCTTTCTCCAAAATGTTTAAGGAAACTTAAGTTGAATCAGTACCCAATCAAAAGAATGATAGTGTAAATAGAAAACGGAAAAGAAGTCCTTTCTCAACAGTCAACCAAAAAAGTAGAATTTGAATTAGGAGGAGTTTCTACCTCATCTTACTTTTGCACCCTACCTGTTGGAATCTACGATGGTATCTTGGGAATGGATTGGTCAATAAAAAATCAAGAACACATTCACTGTGCCGAGGTTGGTTTATCCTTCATGAATGAGCTAGGAGAGGAAATTTTAGTTTAGTGACGTAATGGAAAGCCAAAATCCCATCTAGACTCATTAAAGGTCTACATAAGGTACAATAAATCTTCATGGTCAAACTAAATAAAGCCAAAGATTCAGAGGCCAACCAAATTTCGGAGTGACTTAAGAAAATTTCAGATGTGTTTCCAAAGGACCTCTCAAATTTACCTCCCCGAAGGGGGATAGACCATGAGATAGAAACATTTCCAGGCAGTGAACCTATTTCCAAAAGACCTTACAAGATGTATCTACTTGAAGCCATAGAACTCAAAGAACACCTTCGACAACTAATTGAGCAAGGGTTCATCCGACCAAGTATTTCTCCATGAAGAGTACTTGTTTTGTTTCAAAAAAAGAATGATGGATCCTTACGTCTCTGCATAGATTATTGAGGCCTTAATCATGTATCCTTAAAGAGAAAGTACCCTATCCCTTGTATAGAAAAACTTCTAGACAGATTGCACGGGGCCAAAATGTGCACAAAATTGACCTCAGGTCAGGATATCATCAAATCCGGATCAAAGAAGCAGACATATACAAGACTCCATTTGAACACTTGATATGGGAACTATGAGTATGATAGTCATGCCCTTTGGCCTTACAAATGCACCGGCAACTTTCAAATGGCTCATGCAGGATATATTTTGAGAATACCCGAATGATTTTGTTCTAGTATTCTTCGATGATATATTGGTATATTCTAAATATGCTAAGGAGCATGAGGAACATGTATTCAAGGTCTTGATTATTCTTTGACAACGTCAATTATATGCCAAGATGAGAAAATGTGTTTTTTGCACTCCTAAAGTTAGCTATCTTGGATTTATCATAGCTTCTAAGGGGATCTTAGTGGATCTCACAAAGGTTAAGGACATAATAGAATGGCCATAACCCAAAACTACCAGTTAAATTAGAGGGTTTCTAGGTATTACAAGATGGTATATAATATTCCCCAAAGATTATGCACTCATTGCTGCACCCTTGACTCAGCTACTCAAGAAATCCTACAAGATTACATGGGAGAGAGAACAAGAAGATTGTTTCCAATAGCTGAAACAATACCTCACCTCTACTCCCATTACTCAAGATCTTGAGGTGGTAACAGATGCAAGTGGACTCGCTATAGGAGGAGTCTTAACACAGGAAGGCCGACCACTTGCCTACACTTCCAATAAATTAAGGCTTCATGAGTTGAACTATGCAACTCATTACATGGAACTATTAGCTGTTATTCATGCCCTCAAGCTATGGAGACATTATCTATTGGGACGCCAATTTCAGTTGATCACTAATCACCAGAGGTCACCCGAAGCTTGGCTTGGATGGTAGTGCAATTACTCTTTTGCACCCTTGATTATTTGGATTGCTACCTTCAAAGTTGCTTACACTCACCCTCGATAACCTTACAGCAGACTTATCCCCTAACGTTGGCAATCGGCCATTCCTAGCTCATTCACATTGAGAGCCACATCCAGATGCGGTTTAATGGGCTTGTTGGCACGGATTCTCTTTTGGTTGACACCAGAGTATTGGCACAGAAAGATTGGGTTGGCCTTTCCTTTTTAGAGAGATTATTCACAACGCAGACTGCTCTACCCGATGATGCAATTTTCTCAAGCCTACCCATTGGTTGTATCAGGTCATGCTATATACAATGACAACAAAGCATTGTCCCTTTGAAGGATCAAACTTGTCTTTTTCATTTCATTTTGGTTGGTTTTTATATCTTTTTGTCCACATTTCTTTTGTTCTCACATTGATTCAAAGTTAATTGACATGTGTGTTTTTTTTTGGTTGCCCGAGGCTTTTTGCTTCTCAAGAAAAGAGCCCACAATGGGAGCCTCTAGGGCTCTAGTACCATAGGCCATACTCGTGAGTGAAGAACCAAATCAATCCGGCATTTCTCTTCTAGATTAAGCTTTTACACTTGTGGCACTTTTGTTTTTTGCTTCCATTTCCTTTGTATTCTCACTAGTGTTCTTTGTTGTTTAAGTGATCAAGCTTCTCTATGCCTAAACACTCCTAAGGTATCAAAGAAATAAATAATTTTACCAACTAGGACTAGCAGTCAAGTAAATGAGTTAACCTAAACCAGGACCTCCTAACCTCAAGGCTCATGGATAAAACTAAACTCTAAGTCAATTAACTAATGAAAAGACAAATTTATGCATCTTCAATGGTAGATAACATCACATAGCTAAATACACTCAATCAAACCATGGAAAACCACAATTAGAAAATTTAAATGTACACAAACATGAATCATGGAAAGTAGTACACCTAGAGGTATTTGATGCATCTCTTCAATAGATGTGGAAGTAACCATACAATGTTGGAGCTCGATCCCAAAAAATTACACCAAGAGAGATGTGTCAGCATAGAAATGAAAGTTTTATTATCTAAATACAAATAAAAATTAATCCTATACTAAGGTCTCATACCAGATGCTTAGAGGAAAAAAACCCAAAGGGAAAAAAGTGCCTCTAGTCTACGTGCATGTCTCTTGTGCACTATAGTCAATCTTCACAAGTCAAGAGTCTAGTGAAACTAGGAGGGATAAGAGAACTCTTTCCAAACAATAAAATTTGCAATCTCCTAGCTCTCTATCTAATGGTCATTGAATGGCTAGGACCTAACTCCATATGGATAGTAGCATTTGTAGCACAAATAATGGGTCTAGGGAAGACATTAGCCTATGACTGTGTGGTCAATGAACCTTGTGGTTCAAGATCCCTCAATGGATAACTCCTACCTAGTTCTAAGTCAACAACATGGTCAGCAAAAATCTCAGTTGAGTATGGATTGTGTCAACATGTGGTGTGATAAGTGGTCGGCTCTTCCATAGACATATTTTCAATTTTCGTGGTGTCTCAAAAAATTCATGTCAAGCTCTCCTCACATGTGGTCGTTAATGCATATCTCCTCTAACTCTAGGTCTAGTCTATATTGTAGTATATGGCCATTGTCATGATCATGAGCGTCTTGTATCTTGTTGTGGTCCCTCTACTAGACATCTTTATTGTAAAGTATTTTCTCTAGATAGCATAAAGGAACTATGAGTGCTCATAATAGAGTGTGCTACTATGCAACCTCTAGGAACCCAAACTTGTCTATGTCCCTAAAAAACTCCATGTGCCTCTAGTGATCGTCAAGAAGCTAGCCATCCCTGTGATGCACATCATGTGCTCTATGGATTGCTATCCACACAAGTGAGTCATCACTAGAAAAGAAACTACCATGAAGCTCTCTATGGGGAGCATAAACCTGTCTAGGCCTATGATAAGCTCTATGAGTTGACCTATGGCTAGAATCCCTCATGTGCCCTACTAAAGTAGCACTACACTAGGGTGTAGAGGCCAAAGTAGGTTCCATGGTGCTGGTATCTATGGTGTGACCTCTACTATGGCCTTTTCAATGTCGTCTATAGGAATCTAATGTCCCAATGTCTCATAAGTTGTATTTTCCCCCTCTATGATTGGGAAATGTGGTCGTGTCTGTGCAAGTACAGATGGCTCTATGGAAACATTAGTATGATGTGGATGATCTATAGGTGAGATCTCTCAATAATGTGTGACTTTGACGTATATCAAGATGATAATCAACACATGTTGACTCTATGTTGTCAGTCTCATACTGATCTAAGCTATGAAGCTCACTCTGTGGTAGGCTAAGCTTTGGAAGGTGGCATAGTCCTAGGAATCTCTCTAGAGGATAACAATCACTCATGGATCTAGAAGGTGATTTATGACCTCACCGGGCTGGAGCTATTGTGGCTAGTCTAGCTTTATAGTGTGCTTGATATCTCACTGGTCTAGGTGCATATCTCAATCCAATAGTCACAACACATAGATGGCATGATCAATGCTTCTATATACTTGCTCTCGAGGATCGCTCTCCAAGATCTAGATCAAACATAAGCATGACCCTCACACTTGGACTAGGTAGCTACCCAGGTGTGCTAGACTTGCATGTGTACGTGCATCCACATTCGTCAACATATTGATAGCCGTTTTTCGGCTCTCTGTGATTGCCATAGTGAGTTATCCCCCCCTATCAAATCACTCAAACACTATGGTTACCCTCACCCTTTCACTGTATATAGGTGCGTGTGAGTTAGGGGACTTTTCCCATAATCTCCTTACTGAAATAAAAAATCCTCAATTAGCTAGGCATTGGGCTAGTTGAGCCAAAAAAATAAAAAATATAAGTATATTATGGCCCATGCGTATGTAAATATTTCTTTGTATATAGGGCCTAAATAAAAGATTTTTTCATAATTATTTTGGTATTTATTTAAATATTTTTACCTAAGTGTGTGTTATTTATGCTCTGTATATTGCCTCACCATTACCACAATTTTTCTTACCATTTTTCATACTCTTTATTCCATATAGAAATATTTTCATGTAAGCTTCTCTTATATTTGGTGTAACTCCACCCCAACAAAAATCCAAAAAAACTAGTTTTATTTATGTGTATATTTTTTCACTATTGTGATTTTTTCCTTCCTACATCTATTTTGTTTTTTTCTATAAAATTAGAACACCAAAAATATTTAGCTTTTTATGGTAGCCTCATAATGAGAGAGATTTTTTTTTGACCCCTTTATATTTTTTCCACTTATATTATTTATATTTTACATGTACATATTTTTTAGACCCCTCAATATTTGATTTTCTTAGTTGTACTATTCACTTATATCATGATCTCAACAATATCTTCAATTATAGACCTACCAAATAAGGTCAAGGGTAGGTGGCATGCATACATGCACTATGGAGGGCTCACTCTTGGAGGTATTCAAAAGAATCATCCAAAGAAGGACCCCACAAGGACCTTGTGCAGTGGAAAAAAACGGTCGGTTGTGCTGAATTTTTAAAGTTCACTTGCTCTCTGAATTTGAAAAGGTGATACAAAAAAAAGTTGTAGCTCGTGGGCTGAACTTTTGCCTCAAATTTTTTCATATTTTTTTGAGCTACGAGTTGTGAGCTATGATTTTATTAGTGGACCCCAGTTTTCCCATGCTATGCAGCCACACTCTCTCTTCCACTTTATCATTTTCCTCTTTCACACACACTTCTCCACTCATCATCCCCACCTCTCTCACCACTCCTCTCTGCACCCTACTCACCTTCTCCTCAACCTTGAAGAATAAGAGAAACCATGGTGAACTCATACCTCCCACACACAATTCCATTCCAAAATTGACCACCTAGTCTCATTTTTCCTCCTCCAAATTACCCATATCTATCAAAAAAACCACAAAATTCAGCCTCTTCTCTTAAAAGACAGCATCATGGTGGTTGATTACTCAGCTTCAATTACCTTGTCTCTCAAGGAAGGTCAAGAGTGGAGAAAAAATGTACCGTCAAAGCTAGTGGACCGTCAACAAGCGTCAAAATTGACCCTACTCAAGACACTTGGAGCATCAACCTTGTAAGAAATCCACCTTTTCTTACCTCTTAAGAGTTTTTCTTCCTTATTTGTATCCTACATGGATACTCCCATTGTAAATATCCAATTCCATTTGTAAATTAATACTAACTCTACTAACACTAACCCACTATGAAAAGTCCTATCACCTCCATTTCTCTCCTCTCTCTTTCCCCACCAAATTCTTGATAATTCCAAGCAAAAGAAATTAGGTAAATTGCTGAAAATCTAACCCAACCATGGTTAGAGGAGTAACCCTAGCCTTCAAAATTGCTATAAAAGGAGGGTGTAGCTAGCACAAAAAGGGGAGAAGAAAGAGCACTATGCTATAGCTTGAGAAGTGAAGCTCAACCTCTTGAGAAGGAGCTCTTGGGTGGAATCTCATTGGCATTAGGCATATGTATGTGTTGTATTAGGGGTGATTAGCAAGGGAACTCTATGCCATTGTAAGAGAGAGTGATCATTAAATTGAGGGTAGGAAATCTATCATTTCTCCTACTAGTGTAAGCCCAACATTTGCTGAATCAAGGAGGGTGAATTTGGACTAAGCATGGATACCTTGTCTCCCTTCCAACGTGAAGTCATGGACAATAATGATGTGTAAGTGTCTTGGTGCTTTATTTAAGTTCTTGATAGCTTGTCTCCGGTTATTGTTATCAATTTAGCCATAAATCCCACATGCTGTAAGAGGGCGACAGGGTGGAGAGGACTCCCCTGGCCTTAAGACAGTGATTGGGGTGGCTTTTTTCTTATGATGTGTTGTGGTGTAATTCACTCAGGCTATGTTGAACAAATACTAATCTCACTTTGATTGGTCATGACAGATTTGTAAGAAGGCATTAGTGCAACAAGCACCCCCTTCCCCCTTCTCTCTCTTTGTTACATATATATATTTATGTTTGCTTGATCATTAACGATACACTTCAAAGCAGCCCGAGCACCATCTCTCTCTCTCTCTCTCTCTCTCTCTCTCTCTCTCTCTCTCTCTCTCTCGTGTTTTAGTGTGTGAGAGTGTTCCATTGGTGTTAGGGTTAGTGTAAATTCCTTGCTTGTTTGTGGGTTGCTCTAACGATTCTCCTCTTTTGCGTCCTAGTTCGCTCTTAAACTAGGTGGTGCCCCTTGTGTAGTTGGGATTTGGCTGTGGGTTTGTTGTTTTGGTTTGTGTTGTGTTGTGCCCCAGCCCCATTGAGCAGCACGGGAGCCTTGAAGGGTGTCTAGAGGTTGCTCTTCTTGTTGCTCGTCCCGGACCGCTTCAAATTGGTGCCCCCACGGAGGACAACAACTCGTGTATGTTTTTGTGTAGGATCAACTTTTAGCATAGTCAAGTAGTTTGCATGAATCACGAGAGTTTGTATGATCCTTTCATTCCCATTGCAAGGCAAAAGATACACATAATTGTTAGTACTAAGTTGCAATTTCAACGGGTAATTTGTAGGATTTTAGGTCCTCTTAGGTTAGCCGAGATAAACACTTCGGTAAATCCTTTTATTTTGCCTCTCATTAGGTACGATATTAGCTTGGACGTCTATATTTTTGTGTTATTTTAAGCATTAGGACATGCATAGGCCATGGATAATGGCCCAGGAATAGAGGTTTTTCCCTTTCATTTTACTCCACACATTAAAATAAACGTTGCAATTAGTAGAAAGATCCATTTTCAACAACGAATGGTGTTCATGTTTGGTGCCTAAAGAGTAGGAGAAATTCTTGCATCACCAAACCCTATCATTCTACCTCTCATCAACTACCACACTTCTTTTGATGTACATGTGTTCATTTTATTTTAAAATGAAGTGCAACCCGGAAAAATAGTGTATATGTTTGTTTTTTCTTTGTCCAAGTTGTTACAAGGAACAAAAAACGATCATTTGTTCTAACAGGGAATGTGTGTGCAGTGAAAGTTCAATCCTTAGAGATCTAGCTCTATTACCAATTGAGTTGCATGAGCAAGTAGTAAGGCGTCTCCCTCATAACAAGAGGGTGGTGAAGTTAAGACGAAAGGTCCTACGCGTGGATTCCATTTTTCTCTTGTTGTTGGGCACTAAGGAAGACCGCGCATTCATCCAACTAGTGTGTGCCCTAAGATTGGTAAATAGAGTGAAATTTGGCGTTTGGCGAGTGCATTTCACCATTGAGGAAGACTCTTCAGGAAACTTGCGGCCAGAGTTCATGCTTCATAGACTCACATTTGGTGAATTTTTCCCTCATTTGCGTTGTCAGGAGTTTTTTGGAGCAAGGAATTGCGCATATGTACATACACATGCATGGTGCATGAAATAAAGGATTGCCCATTTTTCTTAGCCAGGTGGTTATGTGGGGCCCACATGTGTAAAGGTAGGACAGGGTGTATATAGTGCATTGATTTTCACTATCACCAGTACCAGTATGTTTTTTATACAATAATGAGGAGTTTATAGCGCGTAAAACTTCTCGAGGAAGCTATCCACGGGCCGACGACATGAGGTAAGCAGGTGCGTTAGATGGCATCTAGTGTCGTCAGGAGGGCGAACGAGGTCAATATTTGCATGCGGATGAGTACGAACACAACGTGGGTGTTTTCTGGTGAGAGTTATGCAGAAAGGTCATCATTAGGACCACTTTTTGGGGCCACTTCACGTGGTGGCGAGATGCATTATTGGAAAAAAGCTGAGTGCCAGGTGTGCGAATGATGCAAAAAGGTGACAACTATGCACTGCGAGGTCAATTTTTGGCCTGTTCGGGGTCCGTTTGAGGTCATCTAAAAGGCCAAGGGTGCCCAAGTAATAAAGCTAAGTGTGGGAACTGAAAAAACAGAAAGAAGACCAGAAAAAACGTGGAGAAGAGAGGAGGAACAGCCGCAGGTGTGTTTTTGGGGTTTTTGGAGCCTGTTTTGGCCGTAAACTGTTCATCCGAGGTCGGATTTGAGCACTTTGACATTGTAGACTGGGGTTTTGGGCCGTTTCGGACGCGATGCGCTGTCCATTTTGCCAAATTCCTCACTCTTTTCCTGCTGTTTTTCTGTGTAAGTTTCTCCTATGAGCGAAGTTTCTGCTCTAGTTTGTGATTGTATCTGGCTTATTTTACCCATATTGTGTGAGCTATTTGCTCCATTGGTGTTGGCCCAAGCTCAATTATATCTAAACATCAGAAATTCTCCTCTTTTGAGCTGAGTTTTTTGGGTGTGTGTGTGTGTGTGTGTGTGTCTGTGTGGAGTGGGCAAGTGGATAGTCTCTCTCCTCTCACTCCAGAGGTGTGTTCCCTGTCTCGGCCAGGTGTGTTGTCTAAGCCGAGTGGTGCCCCATAGTGTGTGTGTGTATCTTCCCAAGAGTGTGTGTCGGGTCGTTATAGAGGCCTTCTGTGTGCTTCCATCCCGCTCACATTCTTTTGGCGCCCCCACGGAGGATCTTCTTCGAGTACCTTCTGCTTCGAGCTTCAAGCTTCGAGCTTCAAGCTTCGAGCTTCGGGATTACAGGTTGCAGATTACAGGTTACAGGTTACAGGTTACAGGTTACAGGGACAGGTGATTCACACAGGTACAGGTAGCTGGAGTACAGTGATATACTAGCAGTGATGTCACTTGCAGTTGTTGTGGGTATGCATCACTTGGCGCCTATTGTTACCATAAACATGTGGTAGTGATGTGTGTGAACACACTAGGACCGCCGGGGCATTTTTTCCCTCTTTAGGAGGTTTTTTCCCCCGTGCATTGTATATACGCCCATCACTCTAGGGCTATCTATCTTTCCATTGCACACTAAGTAACACATTCTCTATTGTGTGCCTTGAGCTTCCTTCGTCTTCTCCAAGCTATGTGTGTTTCTCTGCAACCCTAATTCCAACAATTGGTATCAGAGCAGGTCACGTCCTCTCGGGCTTAGTCGCCAGCTGCTCCAGCACACGCCTGCTCACTTTCTCCGATTTCAGTGAGCTTTGGCGAGCGTTCGCAGGTCGACAAATATTTTGGGTAAGCTCTAAGAGCTTGGTTTGCTCAGAATTTTGATTTGGGCTCATTTCGGCCTCCATTTCCACTACAAGCAGTACTGCACAGGCTATTTCGTCATTTTGTGCAGATTTTCTGTCAGTGCCGTTTTCTGCATAACAGGTGCCTTATAGTCTTCTACGGTTTGTGCTATATAGCACAAGTTGTTCCCGCTCCATTTCTCCTATTTTCGGGCAGTTTTCACATCAGGTGCAGCATTTACCATGGCTGACAACAACAACACAGATGTGTTCAAGATGTTTGCTGCTGAGGACAGGTTGGATGGGGACAACTACCCTATGTGGGCTTTTATGATGCAACATGTTCTTGTGTCAAAAGGTGTCTGGAACATTGTGCAGGGCATTGATGTACGTCCTGGTTCTGAAGATGTAGGCGATGTTGAGGATGTTGCAAGTCTTGCTGCAAGGATTGCAACTGTTAGAGTTGTTTTGCCTACGGCAGAACAAGCTCGTTGGGATGTTAAGGATGCGCATGCTCATGCATTGATTGCGTTGTCTGTGAAGCGCACCATTATTCCTCACATCCGTTCAGCAAAATCTGCAAAACAGGCTTGGGATATTCTAGCAGGTCTTTATGCAAGCCGCAATGAGGCTAAAATTGCTTAGCTGCGTAAAGAGCTAGAGTCGAAGATTATGCATGAGGAAGATGATATGGACACTTTCCTTGCTAGTGTCAAGGATATCAATGAGCAACTCATTTCTGCACGTGAAGTCATTTCGGACAGTTCCCTTGTGCAGACTGTTCTTGATGCCTTACCAGATTCCTACCAGACTTTTGCTAGTACTTGGAGACTAATGACCCAAGGAAATCCTGAAGTTGTCAAGTTTGATGCATTATGCACATTGCTGTTGCAAGAGTCACTTTCTAGAAAAAACAGGACTAGGCAGCATGCAGTTGAACAGGCTTTTATTGCTTCTCAAAGAAAGGGTGGTAACAGTAATGCAGCCACTTCTTATGGTTCTGCTGCGAGTGGCAAAAATTCTGTTCCTAATGCTTCTGGTGGCAGCACTTCGTCTGGCAATTCTGGTGATAAGGGCAAAAAGAAGATGCGTTGCCATTATTGTAAAGCCAATGATCACTTGATCAAGTCGTGTCCTAAGTTGAAGGCCAAAGAGGCTAAGAAGAAAGAGGGTGGTTCCACTGAAAATGTTGGTTCCACTATAAATGCAGCCATTGTTGAGTCTTCTGTGAAAGGAGATTGTGATGCTGATGTTGATGCAGAATGGGCTTTTAGCGCAGAGTGCACTTACAATCCTGCTGTCCATGATGCATGCTTGTCAGTTGCTGCAGATTCACATGTGTGGTATTTCGACAGTGGTGCTACAAAGCACATTACCTCACATCGTGAATTGTTTACCTCTCTCGAGTCTGTCCCTCATGGGAATTCAGTCACTTGTGCCAACAACGCCTCTTATCCAGTTCAGGGAGTTGGAACGATTGTGCTCACTGCTGCTAATGGCAGTTCCTTCACACTTGTTGATGCACTTTATGTACCTGGGATCAAGAAGAATCTCTTGTCTGTATCCGCACTTGCTAGACTTGGACTTGTAGTCAAATTTGTGGATGACAGATGTACAGTTCATGATCTCAGTTTTGGTGATGAAATTGTTGCATCTGGGCTTTTGTGCCGTGGGCTGTATAAGCTCACTTTGTATGACAAGTGTGGACAAAATTTTGCAAATCCTGTTGCAGATTCAAGGGCTATTTCAGATGCAAAACTTTGGCATGCACGTTTTGGTCATCTGAATTTTGCCAGTTTGCTGCGTTTGCAAAAATCTGATATGGTTGCTTCTTTGCCGCCTCTTGAAGCACCTATCAAACATGTTTGTGAAGGCTGTATTCTGGGTAAAATGCAGCGTTCTAAGTTTCTAAAGGATGGTTCAGTTAGGGCCACATGCAGGTTGCAGCTTGTGCATAGTGATGTTTGTGGGCCCATGCAAACTCCGTCCTTGGGCAATTACCTGTACTTCGTGACTTTCATTGATGATTACTCCAGGCATGCATGGGTATTTCCGCTTAAAGCGAAGTCCGAAGTTTTTATGTGCTTCAAACAATTTTTGGCTATGGCTGAAAATGTCTCAAAATGTACTATGGGCACCCTCTGTTCCGATCGAGGGGGGGAGTATATGTCTCATGAATTTAATGCATTTCTGGCTAGTCGTGGGATAAAACACCAATGTACAGTGCCTTATACACCTCAGCAAAATGGTGTTGCTGGGAGGAAAAACAGGTCACTAACGGAAATGGCACGATGTATGGTCAAAAGTCAAGCTTTGCCGCATTCTTTTTGGCTTGAGGCCATCATGTGTGCCACTTATGTACTTAATAGGTGTCCTAAGAAAGCTTTGCAGTCTATTACTCCATATGAAGCATGGCATGATAGAAAGCCTTCTATTGAGCACATGCGTGTTTTTGGCTGTTTGGCATATGCTTTGGTGCCACAAGTGCACCGCAGAAAATTGGATGATAAGGCAGTCAAATGTATTTTTGTTTGTTATAGTGCTGAAAGCAAAGGTTACAGGTTGTATCATCCGCAAACAAAACGTATTCTGGTTTCACGGGATGTAGTGTTTGTGGAAGACTCTGTTCAGCCCTTGCTGTCATGTACTAGAGACAGTAATGTAAGCTCACAGGACATTTATGACACTTTGTTGCCTCTTTTCAGTGGTGGAAATACGAATGTAAGTTCCAATGAGGCAAATGTACAGCCTATGGGGTTTCTGAAAATGTTTTAGAACAGCCTATTACTGATGCAGATGTACATGATGTACTTGATGAGGAAAGGGCTGAAAATGAGCAGGCTAGAGGTATGCCAAAATGGCTGGTGCACACTTTGCGTGACAGTAAATTGGATGCACCTTTATCTAGTCGTACTCGTTCAGGCTCTCGCCATGCATCTTATGCATCAGATTGTTATGCTTTGGCTGTGTCTAGTTTACATAATGTTGAGGAGCCTCTGTCTTTTGATGAAGCACAAAATTCAGAAAATTGGATTGCTGCCATGAAATCAGAATATGATGCACTTATAGAGAATGACACATGGACTTTATGTGATTTGCCTCCTGGCAAAAAGGCCATTGGTACGAAGTGGGTTTACAAGTTGAAACGCAAGCCGGATGGTGAGATCGATTGCCATAAGGCTCGACTTGTTGCAAAGGGTTATGCACAACAAAAAGGCATAGATTATGAAGAGACTTTTGCTCCCACTTGTCGTATGACTACTGTGCGTTTTCTATGTGCATTGGCAGCTCATTTTGGTTGGGATGTACATCAATCAGACATTGTTACTGCTTTCTTGAATGGTGACATATTTGAGGAAGTTTATGTAACGCAGCCTCGCGGTTTTGTCATAAAAGGACAAGAGGACAAAGTGTGCAAATGTAAGAAGGCTTTGTATGGGTTGAAGCAATCTCCTCGTGCTTGGTATGAGAAAGCTGACACTCATTTGGTTAAACGAGGCTTTCGTAACAGTCCAATAGAAAGCACATTGTATGTAAAGCGTGAGGATGATGTATTTCTCATTGTGGTCTTTATGTTGATGATTTGCTGATCACTGGACCAAATGAGAGACATATTGCTGAATTTAAGGCTGATTTGAATGCTACTTTCAAGATGAAAGATTTGGGGCTGTTGCATCATTACTTGGGTATACAGTTTAAGCAGTGTGATGGTGGTATTGCCTTGTGTCAGAAAAGTTACATAGAGACATTGCTATGTAAGTTTGGACTTGAGGATTGCAAACCTATTGCCACTCCCATGGAAACAGGTTTGAAGTTGAGTCTACATGATGCTGGCGATCCTGCTGATGTCACTCTTTACCAAACTGCTGTTGGCTGCCTCATTTATGTATGCAACACGAGGCCAGATATTCAGTTTGCAGTCTCGCAGGTCAGCAGATTTATGCATAGCCCAGGGTCTAAGCATTGGCAGGCTGTCAAGAGGATTTTCCGCTACCTTAGTGGCACTTTACATCTTGGCTTGTTTTATCCCAAGGGGGGATCATTGCCGCCAAACTTACATGCTTTTTCGGACTCAGATTGGGCTGGTTGTTTTGACACGCGAGTGTCCACAAGTGGTTTTTGTTTCATGCTTGGCAGTTCATGTATATCATGGTTGAGCAAGAAGCAACCTACTGTGGCCACTTCGAGTTGTGAGGCTGAGTACAGGGCAGTCTTCACAGCTACGGTTGAGTGTGTATGGCTCAGACGCCTTATGGCTGATTTGGGTGTTGGACAGGACACTGCCAACACTATCTACACTGATAGTCAGAGCGCATTAGCAGTTGCGAGGAACCCAGTTTTTCATGCTCGCACAAAGCACATTGAGGTGCATTACCACTATGTCAGGGAGAGGCTCTTAGCAGGAGCGATCAGCTTGGCTTATGTGCCAACACAGGACAACCTTGCAGATCTTTTCACAAAGGCATTGTCTCGTGAGAAGCTTGAAGCTTTTCGCAAAGCTTTGGGCTTACTCCCCTTTGTGGACTGATCCTGTCCTCAGGGCATGGCACTTCCCTTTACTCATATGCCAGCTCTCGCTCACCGCATCACTCCAGGGGGGATTTGTTACCATATACATGTGGTAGTGATGTGTGTGAACACACTAGGACCGCCTGGGCATTTTTTCCCTCTTTAGGAGGTTTTTTCCCCCGTGCATTGTATATACGCCCATCACTCTAGGGCTATCTATCTTTCCATTGCACACTAAGTAACACATTCTCTATTGTGTGCCTTGAGCTTCCTTCGTCTTCTCCAAGCTGTGTGTGTTTCTCTGCAACCCTAATTCCAACACCTATTTGAGCGCATTGTCTGCTAGATTGTACGTTACTTGTGGAAACTGCCATTGTACGCATTTGTGGACCCATACTTGGTTGTATTTGGCAGTCCCAGCCATTTCTGAGACTTGGTCTGGAAGATAGTCATTTCTGAGACTTGACTATATGCGATTTGCATTAGCCTTCGTGTGAGGGTCGATAGCGTGAGGTTTTTATTGAGCTGGGGGATTCTCAAATGTGGAGATCCTTTTGGTGATACAGGTAGCTGGAGCACCCTTTTTGTGACCTCGCCATAGGCTATGTACTAGTGAGTCCTACTTGATGCTCGAGTTCTATTGTTGGCAGTTTATGCATACAGATACAATCTATATTTTGGGTTCTCATTGCTCTATTTCTGGGGAAACTCTGTCAAAATTTTTCCAAGTTATGATGGCTGGTCTTTTGGTCTTTTGAGCCATTTTATGCTGTTATGCTGCTGAAATTTTGGCAAAATCAGAGGATAAGACAGGTGTGCTTTCTTGGGAGCTTCATGGTTGGCTTTAATGGATGATCAAAATGGCCCTCAGTTCACTCCTTTTCATTTAACTCAAAGAATTCAGATTAATGTTCATGTGTCCAGGAAGATCTTTTTCCAGCAGCGCATAGTCTTTATGTTTGGGCCAAGAAGATTGAGAGAGATCCTGGAATGTCCTTTGCCTGTTGTAATTCCGATGATCAACTATGAAAACTCATTTGATGTGCATGTGTTTGTTCTCATCTAAAGCTGAGCTCCATTGAAGTTTCTGGGGATTGGGTAGTAAAAAGTTTTGGGTTCTTGCACGTGTGTTTGAAGGGGTCCTCTAACCATGGCTTTCTCTTATCCAGAGTTTCATGGAAGAAGTGATGAAGATGTGGAAGAATTTTTGAAAAAGATGGAGGTTGCCTCCATTAGCAACCAGATTCATGACCCTACGCAAATGTTACGCCTTCTCCAAATTTGTTTGAAGAGTGATGCACGAGTTTGGTCTAAAGCATTTGAAGAGGAGTTGCGTGTGGCTGATCCACCTGTAAGGTTGAGTTGGAACAATCTACGACATGGGTTGGAAGTGGAGTTTGTGAAGATAGAAGATCCTGACAAAGTGTGGCAAGAAGTACAGGCTTTGGTGCAAAAGGAAGGTGAGCCAGTAGATGCGTACATACGTAAGTTTTCATTGGCATGGGAGCGAATGTGCAAGGCTTTAGCACCACAGGTACCCCCGCCTGACATGATGAAGAAGGACAGGTTCTTGGCTGGTCTTTGGGAGAATATACGTTGGAGAGTGGAGCTAAAGAAGCCTAGGACATATGAGGATGCACTAGAGGTAGCAAGGAACAAAGAGTGGAAGCTGAGGAAAATGAGCCAATTAGGGGTGGAGTCTTTGCCAATGAGGTCTGAATTTCAGCCTATGGACTCTTTACAAGGTCATATGTCAGGGGTTCATCATGAACCAGTGGTTCCTGTTACTACTCAGGTTATGCCAGCAGTGGTCACTACAGCAGTGCAAGATGATGGCCTAAGGCAAGACATGAGGCAAGTGGTTGATTTGATGAAGAATCTCAGCCTAAACATGCTAGGTCAAGTGGGAAATAATCGAGGTCGAGGGCGGTTTGCAAATCAGCCAGGAGGTGAAGAAAGGCCTAGGAATGGTGTTGGACAAAGCAATGGTAAGTTTTGGAGGCAGACGCCCACATGTTATAATTGTGGAGAGTTGGGTCACATCAGCCCGCAATGTGATAAGCCACCAAGGATGGGGGGAGACATGTATCCATTGCCAAGACAGGTGCTAACTAGGTCAAATGATTATGGCATCAAAATTAAGGGAGACGAAGGAACCAGTGGACTGACCCAGGAGGAAAAAGGAAAGACAAAAGTGCTAAGTGTAGTCACCTTGGAGAAGGCATCAAAGCTAGAGGATACATTAGTGATGCCTATTGGGAAGAGGACCACAGAGGATAAGGAAGGAAGAAGTGCCCCAGGTCCTAGTAAGAAGAAAGGAAAGAGCCATGAAGGCGAGGATGTCAAGGCCAAGAGGAAAAGGAGAGCTCGTCGAAAGTTTCATGTTTCAGATTTTCCACTAGGGGATGGGCAATTAAGCTATGACTTGAAGGAGGATCTGACGAGCAGGAAGGCAGATGTTACTTTTGGGCAGCTTATAGAGATGGTGCCTAAGCTAAAGCGACAGTGGAAGAGGATGGTTAACCCAATGGAGAAAGAGCCAGAGAGAGGTTCAGTAAAGGTGTTGGTAATGGATGAGCTACCAGACATTTGTCCAATAGTAGATGTGTGGCATAAAAGGAAAAATTTGGGACAAGGTTATGTGGATGGCGGAGCCCAAATATGCGTCATAACACACTCATGCGTTGAGAAGATGGGTCTCACAGTGGCTGGGGTGTCAGGTTTTCGGATCCGATTGGCAAACCATCAAAAAGTAAAATGCTTAGGTGTTGTAAAGAGCTTCGAAGTGGAGGCATATGATGCAAAGGCAGTGGTTGATTTTCATGTGATGCCAGCAGGGTTGGGAGCATATCCTATTATACTGGGCAGACCATGGTTACGTGCAGTGGGAGCTATTCAAGATTGGCGACATGGTACGATTAGCCTCTATGGAAAGACAAGTACCAAGAAGCTTTATAATATGGACACAAGGAAACGATTAGAGGAGCTTTATGAAGATGAGGATGAGTCTAGTGATGAAGACTCTTCCACGGTGACAGATGAGGACAGTGATAGCACTACCAGCAGTGATGAGGATGCTGATGTTGCATTTCTTTTGATGGACAAAGAAATCCAGGAGATTGGTTTAGTTGCATTTGCAAATGAGGTTGAAGATGAAAGTGAAGGGCCTTATGAAGTGATTGAAGGGCTGATGCAAACCAAGGTTGAGTTGTCAAAGAAGCAGGAATTGATGACACAAATGATCAGTGGAGACCTCTCAGCTATGGAGAAGGATATATATTTGCACATGATGGCTAGTTTTCCTAATTTGTTCATTACTTCATATGAAGAGATTAGAGGGTTCAAGGGCAAAGAGATGCATATAGAGCTGAAAGAAGGTGCTAACCCAATGCGGCAAAGGCTAAGAAGGATGGGTCAAGAGCAAATGGAAGCCTTGCGGGTAGAGGTGGACAAGTTATTGAGGGCAGGGTTCATAGTTCCAGTGGAGACCACAGAATGGGTGAGTCCAGTTGTAGTCAGTCCAAAGAAGGATGGGAAGTGGAGAATTTGTGTGGATTTTAAACCCTTAAACGCAGCCACTAATAAGAACTCATATCCTCTTCCATTCATCGATCAGATCTTGGATTCAGTGGCAGGTTATGAGAGGTACAGTGTGTGTGATGGTTTTTCAGGCTATTTTCAATTGAAGATTGCTCTTAAAGACCGCACAAAGACAACTTTTATTACACCATGGGGCTGCTATTGCTACACAGTATTGCCATTTGGGTTGTCAAATGGACCTTCCTTCTATCAAGAGAGACCAAATTGGGTGTTGGAACCATTCATTGGTAGTTGTGTTAAAGCTTTTATGGATGACGTCTATAGCAGTAGGACTGATCACCATGAGAAGCTGCAGATGGTATTGGCTCGATATGATGAATGTGGAGGACAACTAAATCCAAAGAAATGTCATCTAGCACAGCCAAGGGTGAAGTTATTGGGCCACATGGTGTCAGAAAATGGCATTGAGGCTGATCCAGACAAGGTTAAGTCTATTATTCTTCTTCCATCACCTACGAGTACGAAGCAATTGGCAACCTTTATACACAAAGTGAAGTACATGGCAAGGTTTATTCCATTGTCTTATTAGATTCTGTATCCATTACAACAAGTGGCAAAGCATGATCCATTGCAATGGGATGACAAGTGTGAAGAAGTGTTTCAAGAGGTGAAAGAGGTGTTAGGGGGTTTGTCAGCCATGCAGGCTCCTGATTGGGAGAAAGTTTTTTATGTAAATCCATCAGTAGGGGATGATGCCATTGGAGCCATGCTATTGCAAAAGGGGAAGGGCAGCCATTATATGAGGCCAGTGTATTGTGCAAGCCGAGTGAAGTTGGTAGTGGAGAGAAAGTTCTCGGAAGTAGAGCTAGTGATGGCCAGTGTAATATTTGCTTGTCGACGATTTCGTCATTACTTGCTACCACGGCCTTTTGTTTTCTTGATGAGTTATGCCTTTTTGCCACAGTTAATTAATGGTACTAACATGTCAAATGTGGTGAAGAAATGGGTAATTGAGCTGCAAGAGTTTGAGTTCTCTTTTCTAGTGGAAGATAGTACAAGGGCTACCCTAGCTGATTTGTTGACCTACAAGGAGAATCCCCTTATTGTTAAGGAAGAGGTGGTGAGAAAGGTAGTTGAAGAAGTGCCACAGATCAGCAGTGCACATGTGTGGTTCTTTGATGGTTCATACAGAAAGAGCCACGATGCAGCTTCAGAGGGTATAGCACTTTATGATCCAGAGGGGAAGCTAGTATGCAAGAGAGGGTTCAAATTGGATGCGCATAGTAACAATGAGGCTGAATATGCTACATTGGAAGCCGGATTACACATTTGTTTGAAGCATGGGGTTCGAAGGTTGAGCATAAAAGGTGATGCCTTGTTAGTGGTGAAGCAAGTGCTGGGTGTGTGGAAGAGCAAGAACACCTCATTGAAGGAAATGTGCTTCAGAATTAAAGGCCTGTTAAAAAAGTTTGAAGCATGGAGCATCAGACACATTGAACGTGCTCTAAATGGAGAGGCACATGAAGCAGCTCAAGGCATGATTGGGGAGCTATTCGTGTTGAGGACCAATTTACCTCTTTATCATGGCCGGGAAAGTTTGGCTCAAGAAGAGGAGTTTTTGCTAATAGGAATCATTCCAAAGGAGATTCAGAAGTCTAAGAAGTATGGCTTTGTGCGTAGAGCATACAGGTACAAGTTGATTGGTGATGTCTTATACATGAAAGGGGCTGATCTCGTGTTGAGACGTGTACCTTGGCGGGAGGAGCTTTACAGAGTGTTGGAAGAGAATTATGAAGGCGCATGTGGTGGCCATTTTGCTCTAAAGATCACCTTACATAAGATTTTGCAAGAGGGGTATGTATGGCCTAGTTTGCACAAGGATGTTCACCATTGGTGTAGGTCTTGCAATAGGTGTCAAGCATTTGGGAAGAGAGTGTTGAAGCCAGAGCTACGAAAAACCATTATGGCGTTTGATGTGTTTGAAAAGTGGGGGATTGATGCAATAGGCCCGTTACCTATCACAAGCAGGGGCAAAAGCTATATCTTGACGGCAGTGGACTATCTCTCTAGATGGGCAGAGGCTATAGCAGTAAAACAGATCACTGCAAAGGATGTGGCAAAATTTGTGTATGATGAAATATGTTGCAAGTTTGGGTTGCCATTAGAGATACTTTCAGATAAGGGGCCAGGATTTAGAGCTAAACTGCTAGACTTCTTATGCACAAAGATGAAGATTAGGCACCAGCATACCACTCCTTATTACCCGCAGTGTAATGGCTTAAATGAAAGATTCAATGGTGAGTTGGTACAAATTCTTTCTAAAGTGACAGAGCACCAAGGAAAGAATTGGGATTTGGAATTGCCTAGTGCATTATGGGCTTACCGTACTTCGGTGAAGACAGGTACTGGGTTTACTCCATTTCATTTGGTGTATGGAAAGGAAGCACTATTGCCTGTGGAGGTAGAGTTGCCTGCGGTCAAGATGTTAGAGAAGTTGCTTGGGCCGCCTAGTGATGCATTCCAAGAGAGGCTCTTGCAGTTGCAAGAGGTCCAGTTGGATAGGATGAGCGCATTGGAGTATTATGGGCAGATGCAGGATAAGGCTTTGGCAAAGATAAATGAACAGGTCAAAAGTAAGGGTATCAAGAAACATGACCTGGTTTTGCGCTACAACAGTAAGCTGGACAACACCTTCCAAAAGAAGTTTCAAATTAAGTGGGAAGGCCCTTTCAAGGTAGTGGAGTGTTTTCCAAATGGCACATATCAGCTGGCTAACCTGGATGGTGTTCTACATAAGTCAAGGGTAAATGGGTTGCGTCTTAAATTGTATCATGCTAGATTTATGATGGTGGAGCAAGATGAGCTGTCTGTGGATCAAGGAGTGTTGGTGAGGGATGAGGAGACCTGTGATGCGGCGAGTCTCATATCTCTCTTTGCTGCTGCTGATCATGAATGATCTAGCAGGCTAGGGGATGGGCAAATTATGTCAGGAGTTTTTTGGAGCAAGGGATTGCGCATATGTACATACACATGCATGGTGCATCAAATAAAGGATTGCCCATTTTTCTTAGCCAGGTGGTTATGTGGGGCCCACATGTGTACAGGTAGGACATGGTGTACATAGTGCATCGATTTTCACTATCACCAGTACCAGTATGTTTTTTCTACAATAATGAGGAGTTTATAGCGCGTAAAAATTCTCGAGGAAGTTATCCACGCGCTGACGACATGAGGCAAGCAGGTGCGTTAGATGGCATCTAGTGGCGTCAGGAGGGCGAACGAGGTCAATATTTGCACGCGGATGAGTACGGACACAACGTGGGTGTTTTCTGGTGAGAGTTATGCAGAAAGGTCATCATTAGGACCACTTTTTGGGGCCACTTCACGTGGTGGCGAGATGCATTATTGGAAAAAAGCTGATTGCCAGGTGTGCGAATGATGCAAAAAGGTGACAACTATGCACTGCGAGGTCAATTTTTGGCCTGTTCGGGGTCCGTTTGAGGTCATCTAAAAGGCCAAGGGTGCCCAAGTAATAAAGCTAAGTGTGGGAACTGAAAAAATAGAGAGAAGACCAGAAAAAACGTGGAGAAGAGAGGAGGAACAGTCGCAGGCGTGTTTTTGGGGTTTTTGGAGCCTGTTTTGGCCGTAAACTGCTCATCCGAGGTCGGATTTGAGCACTTTGACATTGTAGACTGGGGTTTTGGGCCGTTCCAGACGCGATGGCGCTGTCCATTTTTCCAAATTCCTCACTCTTTTCCTGCTGTTTTTCTGTGTAAGTTTCTCCTATGAGCGAAGTTTCTGCTCTAGTTTGTGATTGTATCTGGCTTATTTTACCCATATTGTGTGAGCTATTTGCTCCATTGGTGTTGGCCCAAGCTCAATTGTATCTAAACATCAGAAATTCTCCTCTTTTGAGCTGAGTTTTTTGGGTGTGTGTGTGTGTGTGTGTCTGTGTGGAGTGGGCAAGTGGATAGTCTCTCTCCTCTCACTCCAGAGGTGTGTTCCCTGTCTCGGCCATGTGTGTTGTCTAAGCCGAGTGGTGCCCCATAGTGTGTGTGTGTATCTTCCCAAGAGTGTGTGTCGGGTCGTTATAGAGGCCTTCTGTGTGTTTCCATCCCGCTCACAGCGTCTTATTAATAGTCTTCCTTTCGCTTTCAACAAAGGAGATAGGGATCTATTCAGAGCTTGTCTTAATAAAGAGAGCATAGAGAAGATTGCAAATCTGTATAAATTCTCATCCTTCTCTACTTTCTATGACACTTTGTTCATAGAGACATTGTAAATCTCTTTATGCTTTTGAATGATTTAACCATAATCCTAAGGAGTTTTTGTCCAGGAATTTTGTAGCACAAGTGGAGTCTTTAAATCTTGCAAACTTGATTGGACTTGATGAGGATGTTCTTTATGAAATTGTGAGAAGGTTTCCTCACTCCGACTGTGTGGAACTTGAAGGAAAGGAGCTCCTAGTCAATTGCTACTTTCTCACGGCCTTCGACGAGCATGAAGATCTAGTTTTTATACAAACCGCTTGTGTGTTGGGAATTGTAGAGCAAGTGCAATTTATCACTTGGGACGTGGTTGCTCTTTTGGATCCAGAAAATGAAGTTCTAGAGATTTCTGTTTATCGCCTTAGCTTTGAAGAATTTCAACCCTTCTTAGAGCTCATCAATAGTCTACCTTTTTGTTTTGATCAAACAAATTGAGACCTCATTGAAGCTTGGATAGCTGAAGAAGAAAACCTAGAGTGATATTTTCTTACTTCTTCATTTACAGGCGAGTGGTTCTAAATCTCTATTGTATCCCTTATTGTAACTCGTGTTGTAATCTTTCATAATAATGGAGAGCCAACGCCAAATGTCTGGATATCCTCTTTTCTTTGGAGAGCCTGGAGAGGATGCAGAATTATTTTTAGCAAATTTCAAGATGTCTTGCCGTATCAAGAGGATAGTAACCGATCAAGAACGTGTAGAAATGTTTGGGGTGGTCCTTAGGAAAGATGCTAGTACTTGGTTTGACTCTTTGCCTGAGGAAGTTAAGGGGAATTACACAGAAGTTTTGAATCGTTTTAAGAGATACTTCTTTGATCCCCAAAACACTCAAAAACTATGGCAAGACATTGTTTCTCATAAGCAAAAAGACTTAGATGACTACTACTTGTACAAGCAAGAGTTTCTACGTCTTTGGGCTCTATGGATACGAAATGTTGCTAACCCTGGTGATGGTGCATAATTTTTAAAGAAGGAGAGGTTCATAGCCGGACTCTTTCCTGACCTTAAGGTAAAAGTTGAGGCGGGTGCACCTGCTACTTTTGATGCAGATGAAACTAGGGCTGCTGAGAAGTATAGGAAACTCAAGTGCTTAAGGGGAGAGGTTCCATTAGAAGGTCTTAGACCCAAAGGTAAGTCGCAAGCATCAACATCTAGGGAGCTTCCTGAGGTAACGACTGAAGTGATTGAGAAGTTAAATGAATCTTTAAGCAGCCTGTCAATTCACCTTGCACAAGCCGTAGGTCCAAAGGGACAAGCAAAGAAGTCTGAAGAGCGAGACCCACGACCTAGGAGAGTCTTGAAATGTTTGAATTGCGGTGAGTCTAGACATGGGATGTATAATTGTCCTTGGCCCCGTGGGGAGCCAGGGAGACCTAAATTGAATTACCCAGTGATGAATGCAGGTGAAGGAACTAGTCAGCAACCACGGCTTATACAAAGGCCAAATGGAGCAAGACCACCTCCACAAGGAGTGGAAGGAGTTCCACCTTTGCCAGACCCAAACGTGCATGTGGTAGAGGTGACAAATTCAAGAGAGGTTGACATGGAAGCAAATGACATTAAGCGTGGCCGAGGGAAAGGTAAGGAGAAAGAAGGAGTTACATCACAAAGTGACCATGGACGAGAAAAGAAGGCAAAGGAGACCAAGGAAGCTAAGAGGACTCGACGTCGTATCAACCTCCAAGACTTTCCTCTTGGACATGGAATGGCTCCATACAACCTGTTGGAAGACATGAGAGGTAAGGGTCCTGATATCTCATGGCCTCAATTTCTTGCATTATGTCCACAAGTTAGGAGGGATTTAACAAGGGCAATTAGCACTTAGCACTAGGAGAAAGGTGAAAGAGAGTGTGCCTGTTGTAAAAATTGCACAAGCTGAAATGAATGAGGACATTACACCTGTGCTAGATCGTTACATAAAAGGGAGATTGGTTAGGAAAGGTCTAGTGGATGGGGGTGCACAAATTTGCATCATGACAGAGGGACTCATGCAAAAACTAGGCATGCACATCCATGAGACACCTGAAATTAAGGTCAAGATGGAAAACAATAGCAAGGCTAGGTGCGTAGGCATTTGTAAAAATGTTTGTGTGGAGGCCTTTGGCATTAAGAAGGCAGTGGATTTCTATGTCATGTCTACCAAAGGAAATGGTTACCCATTTATCCTAGGGAGACCATGGCTAATGAAAATGCGAGCTTTGCAAGATTGGGAGAGTGGAAAGCTAATTTGCAGGAACGACAATCATAAGAAGGTTGTCTTTGACATGAAGGAGCAACGCCAAGAGGAGCTCCATGAAGAATCATCTCAAAGTGAGACGGAAGAAGGTTGGACCGATAGCACTTCAGAAGAAGAAAGTAGCGGCAACATTATTGAAGAGGAGTCTTCCATCGAAGTCATGGGGGTAAGGTTTAAGCCAAGCAACCAAGAGACCTCTTGTCAAGGCTTGGAGGAGGTAGGTCCGCAAGAGAACGAAGGTGTTCAAGATGAAGGGATGCTGGAAGGTATGCTATCAACAACACTTACAAAGGATGAAAGAGAGGAGTTCAAATGTGTGCTAAGGAAGTTTCCTAGGCTTTTTGCTAAAGACTACACCGACGTGCGTGGGGTAGATGTTGTTCAACACAAGATTGAGTTAAAGCCTGAGGCCACACCTAAAGCTCAGAAGCTACGAAGGCTAGGAGTTATAAAGGAGCAGGCTCTACTTAAGGAGGTAAGAAAGCTTCTAGCAGCAGGTTTCATTTATCTAGTGGAGAATTTAGAGTGGGTCTCTTCTGTTGTTGTCACTCCTAAGAAAAATGGCAAGTGGAGGGTGTGTGTGGATTATCGTCCCCTCAATGAGGCAACAAAGAGAGATCACTTTCCCCTCCCATTCCAGGATGAGATACTAAATGAGGTAGCTGGTCATGAGAAGTACACTGTGTGTGATGGTTACTCAGGTTACTTTCAAATAGGGATTGCATTGGAGGATCAACTGAAAACAACCTTTATCACTCCTTGGGGTTGTTATGCTTTTAGAGTCATGCCATTTGGTCTAAAAAATGCTCCTGCAACATTCCAACGTTTCATGAATATGGTGTTTCAAGCATTCTTTGGAAAGTCAATTAGGGTGTTCATTGATGATTTCTGTATTTATAGCTCAAAATCATTGCATCTACAAAGGGTAGAAGAAGGTTTAAAGAAGCTCTATGACATGGGAGGTCAACTCAACCCCGACAAGTGCCATATAGGTGAGGATGAAGTAATCTTGCTTGGTCATAAAGTTTCTTACAAAGGCATTGAAGTGGATCCTTCAAAGGCAAAGGCTCTTATTGAGCTACCATCACCCAAGAGCCTTAAGGAGGTCATCTCATTCATTCAAAAGGTGAAGTATATGTCACGCTTCATTCACTTAGCCTCGGAGTTACTTCACCCTTTGCAAAAGTTGACACAACAAGTAGAATTTGCATGGTCTGATGAGCTTGAAGAGTACTTTTGTAACATTAAAGCCATTTTGTCAGAGCTACCAACACTCATGCCTCCTTGTTGGGAGTACACATTCTTTGTTAGCTCTAGTGCTGGGAAAGAAACAATTGGTGCTGTGTTGCTACAACAAGATCCCCACAGTACAAGGATGCGACCCATCTACTTTGCTAGTAGGGTCATGAATGCTTTGGAGAGAGACTACACAGAAGCAGAACTCATGATGCTTTCTCTCATGTTTGCGGTGAGAAAGTTTAGATCCTACCTGCTACCAAAACCTTTTGTAATTCTCACTGCAGAAAATTTGTTCCCTTGGGTGTCATCTCAAATGAATCTTAGTACTAGGATCTCAAAGTGGATTATGGAGTTGCAAGAGTTCCAATACTCTTTCAAGGTAGAAGATAGTGTGCATGCACAATTGGCAGGGATTCTCACTTATAGGGTACATGAGAAGGAAATTAAGGTGCCTCAAGTAAAGACCCTACCATTGCCACCACCAAAAAGTATTCCCAATGCTTTTATCTTGTTCTTTGATGGAGCTTTTAGACGAGCCACAGGGAAAGCAGGGGGAGGGCTAGTGTTGCTCAACCCAAGTGGAGAGGTGGTCATGAAAGAGAAGGTCAATCTACTAGGTTCAACTAGCAACAATGAAGCAGAATACGACCCACTACTTCATGGTTTGAAGATGTGCATTGGCCAAGGGATAAAACGTCTCATGGTAAAGGGAGATGCACTTCTCATTGTTAAACAGATTTAGGAATTTGGGCATGCAAGAATGAAAGCTTAAGGACAAAAGTTCATACCATCCGTAGGCTATTTAATCAATTTGAGGAGGTGCAATTATATCATATTCCTAGGAAACAAAATGAAGATGCTGATTTACTTGCACAACAAGCCGTTGCATGTGTAAAGAAAGAAGTGCAGGTCATCATGGTGGTGGCTGCTATGAAGCAACCGAGGTACCAGGGATTGGAGTCATTGGCTCCCATCATTGGCTACATTTTGGAGGGTGAGTTTCCACCAGACTTCACAAAAGCTCAGAAGAGGAGACTCATGAAGAAGGCAAGCATGTATCTCTTCCTAGAAGGCTCCCTCTATCAAAGAGGAAAGGATAAAGTGTGCAGAAGAGTACCAACTATCGCGGAAATTCCAGCCATTCTAAAAGGTTTGCATGAAGAGGCATGTGGTGGTCATTTTTCCCAAGAATTAACTGTGAAGAAGATTTTGCTTGCGGGGTATGTTTGGCCAAGTCCGCATGTGGATGTCCAACATTGGTGTAAAAGTTGTCACAATTGTCAGGTAAATGGGAATAGAAGATTGATTTATGGTCCAAGGCAAATTGTGCTTGCAAATGGACCCTTTGAAAAGTGGGGCATTGATGCTATGGGTCCTCTGCCTAGGACAAAAAATGGTAAACTCTATATTCTAGTGGCTGTAGACTATATGACTAGGTGGGTGGAAGCACAAAGTGTGGCAAAGGTAAATGAGAGGACAGTGAGCAAATTCGTCTACACTCACATTTGTTGTAGATTTGGCACACCTTTGGAGATTGTTTCTGATAATGGTCCAGGGTTTAGAAAGGGATTGCTCACAGAAGTCTGTGAAGAACTTCGCATTCTACATCGTCACAGTACACCCTACTATCCCCAATCAAATGGTTTGGTAGAAAAAGCTAATGGTGTCATTGCAGGCATCATTAGAAAGATGGTGAAAAATAATACAAAGTTGTGGGATGACTTCTTGGATGGTGCCTTGTGGGCATATCGAACCACATATAGGGAAGCCACGGAGTTCACACCATTTCACTTGGTCTATGGTCAAGAGGCTTTACAGCCAATTGAACTAAACATTCCAACAATGCGACTTCATGGCAAATCAACACGAGATGATCAAGAAGCATGGATGGATCGACTTATTACCTTAGCTGAGCTTGAGTGGAAAAGAGAAGCAGCATACGAGTGCTATAAGAGGAAAGCCACACAGACAAAGGAGAAGCTTGACAAGAAACTGAAGGACAAAGGCATCAATGAAGGAGATCTTGTGCTAAGGTATGACAATCGACTCGATAATCGTTTTGATGCCAAATTTGAAACAAGATGGCAGGGGCCATACATAGTCAAGAAGGCTTTCAATTCAAGTTACTATCAACTTATGGACTTGAATGGGAAAGAGCACTCCAGGAAGATAAACGAGTATTGCTTGAAGCCTTACTTGAGTCGCCTTCTACCAAAGGATCTACCAGAGCAAAAGGCAACTATCCCATGTAAGTATTGTTCCATGAAGCATGAGTGTAACACAAACCAAAATTCCAAGGGGCCAAACAATGAAGATCTTGTCAAGGACTCTGAAGCACTCTCTTTGGAAAAGATTCTTTATGATGGTACATGAATATACCATCATCCTGGGGGAGGGCTAATGATAGCCGTTTTTAGGCTCTTTGTGATTGCCATAGTGAGTTATCCCCCCCTATCAAATCACTCAAACACTGTGGTTACCCTCACCCTTTCACTGTATATAGGTGCGTGTGAGTTAGGGGACTTTTCCCATAATCTCCTTACTGAAATAAAAAACCCTCAATTAGCTAGGCATTGGGCTAGTTGAGCCAAAAAAATAAAAAATATAAGTATATTATGGCCCATGCGTATGTAAATATTTCTTTGTATATAGGGCCTAAATAAAAGATTTTTTCATAATTATTTTGGTATTTATTTAAATATTTTTACCTAGGTGTGTGTTATTTATGCTCTGTATATTGCCTCACCATTACCACAATTTTTCTTACCATTTTTCATACTCTTTATTCCATATAGAAATATTTTCATGTAAGCTTCTCTTATATTTGGTGTAACTCCACCCCAACAAAAATCCAAAAAAACTAGTTTTATTTATGTGTATATTTTTTCACTATTGTGATTTTTCCCTTCCTACATCTATTTTGTTTTTTTCTAAAAAATTAGAACACCAAAAATATTTAGCTTTTTATGGTAGCCTCATAATGAGAGAGATTTCTTTTGACCCCTTTATATTTTTTCCACTTATATTATTTATATTTTACATGTACATATTTTTTAGACCCCTCAATATTTGATTTTCTTAGTTGTACTATTCACTTATATCATGATCTCAACAATATCTTCAATTATAGACCTACCAAATAAGGTCAAGGGTAGGTGGCATGCATACATGCACTATGGAGGGCTCACTCTTGGAGGTATTCAAAAGAATCATCCAAAGAAGGACCCCACAAGGACCTTGTGCAGTGGAAAAAAACGGTCGGTTGTGCTGAATTTTTAAAGTTCACTTGCTCTCTGAATTTGAAAAGGTGATACAAACAAAAGTTGTAGCTCGTGGGCTGAACTTTTGCCTCAAATTTTTTCATATTTTTTTGAGCTACGAGTTGTGAGCTATGATTTTATTAGTGGACCCCAGTTTTCCCATGCTATGCAGCCACACTCTCTCTTCCAATTTATCATTTTCCTCTTTCACACACACTTCTCCACTCATCATCCCCACCTCTCTCACCACTCCTCTCTGCACCCTACTCACCTTCTCCTCAACCTTGAAGAATAAGAGAAACCATGGTGAACTCATACCTCCCACACACAATTCCATTCCAAAATTGACCACCTAGTCTCATTTTTCCTCCTCCAAATTACCCATATCTATCAAAAAAACCACAAAATTCAGCCTCTTCTCGTAAAAGACAGCATCATGGTGGTTGATTACTCAGCTTCAATTACCTTGTCTCTCAAGGAAGGTCAAGAGTGGAGAAAAAATGTACCGTCAAAGCTAGTGGACCGTCAACAAGCGTCAAAATTGACCCTACTCAAGATACTTGGAGCATCAACCTTGTAAGAAATCCACCTTTTCTTACCTCTTAAGAGTTTTTCTTCCTTATTTGTATCCTACATGGATACTCCCATTGTAAATATCCAATTCCATTTGTAAATTAATACTACCTCTACTAACACTAACCCACTATGAAAAGTCCTATCACCTCCATTTCTCTCCTCTCTCTTTCCCCACCAACTTCTTGATAATTCCAAGCAAAAGAAATTAGGTAAATTGCTGAAAATCTAACCCAACCATGGTTAGAGGAGTAACCCTAGCCTTCAAAATTGCTATAAAAGGAGGGTGTAGCTAGCACAAAAAGGAGAGAAGAAAGAGCACTATGCTATAGCTTGAGAAGCCAAGCTCAACCTCTTGAGAAGGAGCTCTTGGGTGGAATCTCATTGGCATTAGGCATATGTATGTGTTGTATTAGGGGTGATTAGCAAGGGAACTCTATGCCATTGTAAGAGAGAGTGATCATTAAATTGAGGGTAGGAAATCTATCATTTCTCCTACTAGTGTAAGCCCCACATTTGCTGAATCAAGGAGGGTGAATTTGGACTAAGCATGGATACCTTGTCTCCCTTCCAACGTGAAGTCATGGAAAATAATGATGTGTAAGTGTCTTGGTGTTTTATTTAAGTTCTTGATAGCTTGTCTCCGGTTATTGTTATCAATTTAGCCATAAATCCCACATGCTGTAAGAGGGCGACAGGGTGGAGAGGACTCCCCTGGCCTTAAGACAGTGATTGGGGTGGCTTTTTTCTTGTGATGTGTTGTGGTGTAATTTACTCAGGCTATGTTGAACAAATACTAATCTCACTTTGATTGGTCATGACAGATTTGTAAGAAGGCATTAGTGCAACAAGCACCCCCTTCCCCCTTCTCTCTCTTTCTTACATATATATATGTATGTTTGCTTGATCATTAAGGATACACTTCAAAGCAGCCCGAGCACCATCTCTCTCTCTCTATCTCTCCCTCTCTTTCTCTCTCTCTCTCTCTCTCTCTCTCTCTCTCTCTCTCTCTCTCTCTCTCTCTCTCGTGTTTTAGTGTGTGAGAGTTTTCCATTGGTGTTAGGGTTAGTGTAAATTCCTTGCTTGTTTGTGGGTTGCTCTAACGATTCTCCTCTTTTGCGTCCTAGTTCGCTCTTAAACTAGGTGGTGCCCCTTGTGTAGTTGGGATTTGGCTGTGGGTTTGTTGTTTTGGTTTGTGTTGTGTTGTGCCCCAGCCCCATTGAGCAGCACAGGAGCCTTGAAGGGTGTCTAGAGGTTGCTCTTCTTGTTGCCCACCCCGGACCGCTTCAATATGTCTCCTTCTATTGAAGACATACAAATCTACCAATGTCGGACGAATATGCAAATATAGGGACTTGTCATAAGATAAAGGCTCTATGGTCCATAAGTCAAACTTAAAACTCATCTCTAAAGGACCTTGGCATGTCTGAGTTGGGCACAATCCCATCCTGTCACCACACAAGACTAGCATGGGTCTATCTATCGAGAGAGTAGTGGCTAGCAAGTGCAGCTCATCTCTTGTCTTAGGACTCATGTCTCACCAAAACTAAATACAAATAAAAATTTATCCTATACTAAGGTCTCATACCTAGATGCCTAGAGGGAAAAAACCCAAAGGGAAAAAATCTCCTCTAGTATACTTGCATGTATCTTGTGCACTATAGTCAATCTGCACAAGTCAAGGGTCTAGTGAAACTAGAAGGGATTAGAGAACTCTTTCCAAACAATAAAATTTTCAAACTCCTAGCTCTTTATCTAGTGGTCATCAATTGGCTAGCACATAACTCCACATGGATAATAGAATTTGTAGCACAAATAATGGGTCTAGGGATGAAATCAATTTGTGATTGTGTGGTCAATAAACCTTGTAGTTCAAGATCCCTCAATGGATGACTCCTACATGTTCTAAGTTAACAACATGGTCATAATTTTTTTTTCAATTGAGCTATGGATTGTGTCAACATGTGGTATGATAGGTGGTCGGATCTTCCATAGTCAGATATTCAATGTATGCGGTGTGTCAATAAATGCATGTCAAGCTCTCCTCACATGTGGTCGTGAATGCCTATCTCGTCTAACTCTAGGTCTACTCTGTCTTGTATTATATGGCCATTGTCGTCATTGTGAGCATCTTGTATCTTGATGTGGTCCCTCTACTAGAAATCTTTGTTGTTATTTGCTCTAGAAAGCATAAAGGAACTATGACGCTCATCATATGGTGTGCTACTATGCGACCTCTAGGAACCCAAACTTGTCTATGTCCCTCAAAAAATCCATGTGCCTCTAGTGGCCATCTAGAAGCTAGCCATCCCTGTGATGCTATCCACACAAGTGTGTCATCACTAGAAAAAAAACTACCATGAAGCTCTCTATGGGGAACATAAACTTCTCTAGACCTATGCTAAGCTCTATGGGTTGAGCTATGGCTAGAATTCCTCATGTGCCCTACCAAAGTAGCACTACACTAGGGTGTAGAGGCCAAAGTAGGTTCCAATGGCTCTGATATCTATGGTGTGACAGGAATCTAATGTCGCAATGTCTCATAAGTTAAATCCACCTACTCTATGATTGAGAATTGTGGTTGTGTCTATGCAAGTACAGATGGCTCTATGGAAACATTAGTATGATGTGGATACTCTATAGGTGAAATCTCTCAATAATGTGTGACTCTGATGTGTATCAAGATGATAATCAACACATGCTGACTCTATGTTGTCAATTTCATATTGATCTAATCCCGGGGGATTCACTCTATATACAAAATGGGACGCCACGTGCAAGCAAACAAATTTGATAAAACCCCTATATACAACTCCTATTAGAAAATATGACCCCCCTTTCTGCGCTTATACGATAATCAATGCAGAAAACTATCATACCCCTATCTTATATATAAAATTTATATCTCATATGATCTAACTGAGTAAAACTAGTCAAAAAGCGTGTAGCAAGTTATTGCCAATGTACAAAGGAACCACTTCTATTGATAACTAGATGTACCCTCAATGTATTTTAGTTCGACTTTCAAACTATGTGCCCATTTAGCCTGTACTCTAGCTACTCATCCAATTTGGACCCATCTAAATTATTCAAAAAACATGGTTATAAAGTTGTATTAGATTCTCCGTGTAAATTTGCATCTATACAATCTCTTTATAGCTTTCATCCCTCAACAAATGAACTATAATCACAAAACAAACAATTGATACAAAGCAATGCTAGTTCTTGCATGTATCTTTTAGCTATTGACTCACAAGTTTGAGAGAAGACTCTTTTGGGAAGCCATGATTTTGAAACACAAAAACTTCCTCTCACCCCCCCCCCCCCCCCCCTCATAAATATGATACCCCCCTCCCTTATTTTTAAGCTTGGGAGATAAATTGTTGGGGACCTGCCCCTAACCTATACGCTTATGTAACTTGTAAAAACCCCCCCCTCCCTTGCTCTTACGTGGTGCAGTAAGTTTTCCATGGTGAATCCCCGGGGGATCTAATCTATGAAGCTCACTCTATGGTAGGCAAAGCTTTCGAGGGTGGCATAGTCCTAGGAATATCTGTGGAGGATCACAATCACTCATGGATCTAGAGGGTGATCTATGACCTCACTGGGCTAGAGCTATCGTGGGTAATCAAGCTTTATAGTGTGCCTGATCAATTAACATTCTAGGTGTGTATCTCAATCCAATTGTCACAGCACATAGATGACATGATCAATGCCTCTATATACTCGCTCTCGAGGATCACTCTCCAAGATCTAGATCAAACATAAGCATGGCACTCACACTTGCAGGTAACTTGCCAGATGTGCTATACTTGCATGTGTACCTGCATCCACATTCATCAACATATGTGTACATCTATTGAAGACATACAACTCTACCAATGTCGGATGAATATGCGAATCTAGGGACTCGTCATAAGATAAAGGCTCTATGGTCCATAAGTCAACCTTACAACTCATCTCTAAAGGACCTTGACATGTTTGAGTAAGGAACAATCCCATCCTCTCACCACACAAGACTAGCACGGGTCTATCTACAAAGTAGTGGCATACAAGTGTAGCTCATCTCTAAAGGACCTTGGCATGTTTGAGCTAGCACAATCCCATCCTCTCACCACACAAGACTAGCATGGGTCTATCTATCTACAGAGTAGTCGCTAGCAAGTTTAGCTCATCTCTTGTCTTAGGACTCGTGTCTCTCACCAAAACTAAATACAAATAAAACATAATCCTATACTAAGGTCTCGTACCTAGATGCCTAGAGGGGAAAAATTGAAAGGGAAAAAAGTGCCTCTAGTATACGTGCATGTGTCTTGTGCACTATTGTCAATATGCACAAGTCAGGGGTCTAGTGAAACTAGGAGGGATAAGAAAACTCTCTCCAAACAATAAAATTTGAAATCTCCTAGCTCTCTATCTAATGGTCATCGACTGGCTATCTGCTGGATGGTCTAAATGATGTGAATCCTGGAGGTGATCTAAGTCATGTCGATTGTGAAAAAGGTGTCACCATAGGTTCTACTATAGGCTTAACTGTAATACATAGAGAACATAAATAGAGTCATCTACATAATAACGTATATGTAGCCCCATCATAAATGCTCATATAGATACCTCGTAAGGAAACCGGTGGGATAGCACTAACTGTATTAGAGGTAGGGTACTCTCTAAATCTAGCTCTATCACTTGTATACATTCTCCGATGCTCAACATCATAAAACGTTCCACCATCAAACAAGTACAAAGATCAATCTGTGGTAGCTCAAGGGTGTCTAGGCAATGCTCACAAAGAGCAAGCATGAAACTCTCTGAAATATCGTTCGTCATGTGTGTATATGATGTACCAAAACCATCATGAATGTGATCTAGCAAGGTCAAGTGTGCTCTAGCTCTAACCACCTAGAAACTAGGTGTGTGCAGTTTGTGGACTAAAGCTTGATATACCTCTACTAGGTGTTTATTTGTGTGTGTATATGGACAATCTATCTATCTCACCATAAATCCACAATAAACTATCAAACTAAATCCATGGTTACCAAAGTCGGTAAAATATGGTGTCAAGCAGGTTTATATGCACAAGCACTAGCTACGGTGCAAAAATCTAGCAATCAAAGGCTATCCAAATGCTAATATGCGGTCACTATGTGTGAACAAGCTCTAAGAATCATCTCTCGATCCAAGTCGTAGTCAAAAAATCAATCTCTGACCAAATGGGGCTTTAATCTTGTGCAAGCGTATGATCAACGGCTAGAATCAAGTCAAGGCGAGATCTCGAGTGTGAATGGGCTCTAATTAGCATAATCTGGTCATTATGAAGGCCACAAACAAACCTCTATATCAAACCAGGGTCAAATGTGGTCAAGTGTGGAACCTGCTATCAAATCGGGCCAAAATGAAAGAATGCTCGTGAATAGGCTCTAAAGATCTTCAATTGAACAAAAATGTAGACCATCATGTAAGCACAGGGTCTATGCATGCAATTTGGCTCAAATTTGGTTGTAATCGGGCAAAATCTAGCTCTTCAAGCATATCTATTCTAAATGTGTCTAACCCTACGTAATGCGTGTGCATGTGGCATATGCAGGATATGGGATGCATGTGGAAAGCAAGGAGAAGAAAATATAAGAACAAATACACACAAAATTGCACCAATCTAATCTTCAATAAAAACCTGCATATAAATCATAAAATGAGTGGGTTAATTCATTCACAATTTCTTCAAGAATCGCGTTGAATTCCAAGTCCCATGACGCCTACACACATGTGTGTGTACATAGCAACTGCTTCACCACAATTCACCTACGAACAACCAATCACTAAAAACTTATGTGTAACATCAAATCCATGAAAATTAAACACATATTATCAATGAGCATACATCCAATGTTTGATTTGTCTATGCACACCATTAAAATCACAAACAATTAGTAAATAATTAGAGAGGATAATTAGTGAAAACCCCCTTAATTACACACTTAAAATCACGCAAATCCACATGAATTTTTTTCCATTTTTCTATAAAAGAGCGACGTCCAAGCTTCTAATTAGGAATACACAATGTTTAGCAGACAAATTGTTAGTAAATTAGTCAAAAAATAGTGATCAATTAGTGAAAAAGAGGGGAATACATGCAAAATCTCATCACAAACCAATCATTCACCAATCACCAATACCTAATGTAAAACCTAAACTATTTATGACACTTCTATACACTAATGACTCCGCTTTCTTAGGCAATCCATCCTCGACAATGGCACCAATGTTGGCGGATCATATCATAGATCAATACACCGACATAATGTTGAACCGATGGATAGAAACCCGGCTAGTGCATAGAGGCACGGAGTCAAGAGAAATTCCATAAGAGGATCCTAATCAATAGAGAGAAGAATAAGGGAATGTGATGCTAATCAAGAGTGCTACTCAATTCGTACTCTCTAATCTCGCAATCAAGAGGACAACGGTGCACACCGTCATTAATCACTCACATGCAAAGACCAAAAACTCAAACAACTCACAAATCAAGCAAATCAAAAGAGAATTGAGAGAGAAAAGCAATAATTAGAGACTAATTAACACTTAACCACACACCGTTAATGCAAATGACAAAGACATAGAAGAAGAAGAGCACTTAACTTTCCATTGCATTCCATAGAAAGAGTGGAAGCACAAGATGAAGCTCCACTACACACATCACCATCTCCACCTTCTTTACAAGCTTTCCATGAAAGCTCTACTCTCAAGAGGATAAGTGAAAAATGACCTAATTTTCACTTTTATGCTTAGGGCATAAAAAATATGTATGGTCGCCCATGAGATGCATAAAATCGTGTGCATCTTTACAACTCCTACGTATAATGGTACATCAAATATACAATAATCTAGAACTCGTAAATACATCAGAAGTGCATATACAAATGATATGTTTGTAGAAAAATGAAGCACTATGATAAGAATAGCATCACTAAAGGTCGTATGTTGCTTCCCATCAGTGTTGATAACACAAGGATAAGAGGGAATGCATCAATATCCATGGGCTTAACATGACTATTGACCAGTGCTTTAACATCAAATGCATTCACTCTCCAAGTCCTTTATAACTCCCAAACACTTCACCCTTGATTGGTTTGCAAGATTTATAAAAAGACTGAATTCTTCACCATGCCAAGTCCCAACTTTGGTACACAAGATTAGGTGATAATGCATACCTATGAACCTCCATCAATATAAGCCTCTTTAATTTAGGACCTATCCCCATAAGTAAAATCAATCTTTATTTTCACAAAATCAGCCCTTAAACTATAATTTGGTTTCCTTTCTCCCAAAAGAAAATCGGATGGATTGAGATGTTGCTTGGGTTTTCTCTTCTTCTTCTTTTTATTTGTAATTGTTTCAACCTGTTTCCATCTTTTATGGTTGGGACTTGTATCACTCATGTCATGATCTCTTGTAACCCTCTTACCCATAGGCATGACCATGTCTCTTGAATAATCCTTGTTCTTCTCCAAATGGATTATGCTTACTCGCTTTGTCTTGCCCTTTCTACTTGAACATGAGAGTTTGGCAAACCTCACAGTCTAGTTACCCAAAGGTTTAGAGGATGTAACATCTTTAGCAAATATAAAAACCCAAGGGATGATGAAATGTATACCATCATCCAAATCTGAACCCCAACTGAAATTTGGATTTTCAAATTTGAAATCCAAGGTTCAAAAGCCACATTTCTCATGGGTTGGTGCAACTCGATACCAAGTTCTAGTTCAATAAATTTCACCTTTGGGTCTTGCACCAGTTATAGTCGATTCTACATTTTCAAGTTTTTCTCAAATCCAAGACCCCTGATCGATCAATTTTGTTGAAATCTTAATATTCCAAACAAATACATAAAGCCCCTTATCGCTATTTTGGATATGTTAATATCCCTAAAAAATAGACAATCCTAGAGAATACAATCTAGACAATCATCCAAAGCTGAGATCGGATCCATGCTTGAATATGAGGTTTGTATGGTTGTCCAATTCTCATAGAGTTGCCACTCAAAGATTCTCGCAAATATAGAAACCTAGGGGATGAATTCAAGAAACTGTCTAGATCTCAAGCACAAGGAAGATCCGTGCTTGAACATGAGTTTAACAAATCTCTTAGACTTCTCACCCATTGATTGAGGACTCTTAACATCTTTAATAGACACTGAAACTCATGTACAAACACAAAACATTTAGCCAAGTATCAAGAATCTATAGCTCTTTTCTTGTTGTGCCTTGTTTATTCTTTTTGAAGCAATTTTTTCCCTTGACTAGCCATTCCTACATTTAGTTGTGGGGGATTTTATTTTTGTAAGCTTTTAGTTTCGAGCTTTTACAATTGGAACTGTTTTTTTGAGCTTTTGAACCTTGATTTTACACTAATGATATCTTTAAGTATCATTGTGTAGTGGAAAAACTCAAAACCTCATAGTACAATTCTTCAACTACCAAACACTTTTAAGAAATATGGAAGCATGTATATGCTTATGCAAAATGAAAATTTATAAAAAGCACCATTTGTATGTATTTTTGAGCTTGTACATAAAACATGATTCTTTAAAAAATTTGCCAGAGTGTCCTTTGTATGGAGACCTCTTTATTAAAAAAACGTTACACCCTTTCTTGGGCTTCCATATGGTATTTCCTTCACATTAACTCTTATTTCCATCACTTTAACCATTTTGTTATCTCACAAAAATCAACACATAAGCCAATGGTATCAACATAATCTAACTACATAGGAAAGCTCCAATCAAAGTCATCTCCACATCATGTGGCCATCAAGTACCAAACAAACACAAATTAAACATCCAAATGAAATGTATGGAGCATACCAAAATTCCATGTCAATGTCATATGGCTGCCATGTACATAAAAACATAAATCAAAACATCAAGATGTGTACTGCTAAGAATAGAGTTTCCTCAACCAAGTGTCCATCTGCAATCAACATTTCACAGGTCCACATGCAATGTCGGTCAAACATATTTCATAGATCACATCATCTAGCTCTAGACACATGCAATGCCTCATATCTTGCACAGAAGCTCAGCCCAAAACACCACACCCCGCAAACAAGTCCAAAACATAGTTATGAGGCTTAGTTAACATTTCCAACAACCACCTGACCATATAAAAATTAAATTAGAAACCTAATGCAAACACATATATACCATAACATTCACTACTATCATACTTTGCACTAGTCTTACCGAAAGAACAAAGAAGATCGCTCTACCCCGCCTCTAAGAATAACACCATCAATCTCAATGGGGAAGACTACATCATCTATCATGTAGCTACAATCTACTGGAAACAATCTCTCGGCAATTTTCTCCCCTGCCTCTCTATCATAGTGTGGAACAGGATGGCCAATACGATTTCAAAGACACATGGTAAGATCAAGTACCTGCATAAATAAATAACTCAAAGAATGAATTTCATAGCTTTTAGTTAGGAAATTAAACTATGAAACTAAGTTTGTTATCTCATCGCCTCTCTAGTGAGTGGATGCCAATATGCCTTCTTATTACACACGAGGGTCCATGTACGTAAGAGCACAAGTCCTACTCTAGTTGCATCTGCAATAAAATCTCCAATGTGCTTGACCATGCACATGGTGACTAAAAACCCCTCATTGGCCAAAAACTCACGAGCAACATCCATTCACCCTATCACTAGACCCCTAGAAAATGAGTTCCACTTGGGAACACTCATGCCCTCGGCAAAAGTGAGTGATGACATGTAAGTATACAACCATTGTTAGTTGTAGGTACTAGTCCAAAGAAAGGTTACTTACCCAATGGGATTGGTCCTAGACCATCCACAAGCAAACTTGTAAGAAAATATGTAAAGATAAGCCTAGCAACCTCACGACACGGCACAACATCTTTGCAATATAGATTATTAATTCAAAAACATACTTTAGAATGTAGATTATAGTATATAACACTATATGCGGTATACTATAACATGTATTAAATATAATACTATATGTAGTATGCTACATATATACTATATGTAGAATATATCTTATATACTATAAATAGTGTGCCCATGTTTTACCTTTTTTATGTAGTATACTATATATAGTCCATTTTTTATTATATATTCTATACTATGTATTATGCATATTAGATTATATATTATATACTCTATATTGTAGATATAATATCTACTCTATCGTAGTATTATATTACATATATATATATATACTATATATCTATTATATATTGTATACTATGTATTATATATTATATAATCTATATTATATATATACTATATATATATTATATGTTATATACTCTCTATATTATATATCTACAATATACTATATACTATATATATATATATATACTATAAGTAAAGGAATAAGTATAACTTTATAACTATATAGTCTATATACTATATAGATTATAAACTATATATTATATATATACTATATATATTACATACCTTATAGTATATATACACAATATTTACTATATACTATATAAATGATATACTTTATATACTATATAATTTATTAATAATATACTATATTATATACTCTATTTTATATATAAACTATATATGCAAAAAACTACATAATATGATATATATTTGTTCAACAACCACATCAAAAACAAAAAAAGGGGGGAGACAGAGCTCCCCCATTATCTGTGCTCGGGAATTCATGATGAGGGCTCAACAATCATGGAAGACGAGAGGGGAGGTCCATGGAGATGAAGCCTGAGGTGATAGGGGAGTTGATAGGTGTGTTTATGCCATACCGTGCAGTGCTGCTTCTGGTATCTGTTGGCTTCCTTGCACGTACCCCAACTCTCTCTCCTACCATGTAGCGATTGCTATTGAATCCTCCTTGTGAACACCTTCCAATGCTTGAAAAAAACTTTTCTCCAAAACTTGGCAAACCTACATATGAAATTTTTTAAAGGTAAATTGTCTAAAGTTGAAGGTTTTTACATTGAATTACTCTAAATTTGGTGTAAATGGTCTAAATTTGAAGGTTTTTACACTAAACTACTCTAAAGTTTGTAGGTTTTCTTACATAAAATTTTAATTTTTAGATGTAATCTTCAGGTGAGATTACACTAAATCTAGGTCATCTCCTTCAAGCTAAAAAAAGTGTGCATCATCACACAAGCAAAATTCTCCCTCATCGAAGGGCACCGAGCAACAACCAACGACCACAAATTTAAAATTTGGACTCAATTCTCAGGTGGGATTACACTAAATCTAGGTGTGTTTCGAGCTCTAGTCATCTCGTTTGAGTTCGACATCATCTCACTGTTTTGCAACTAGCACCATTGCCTGTATCTTCATGCTTGAAGACCATTGCTGCTTCAAGTAGATAACCATGTCCAAAAGACAGGAGAGAGGCAAAACCTTTCCTCCGAGTGTACTTTGAAAGAGAGATGGGAAAATCTGTCGAAACTCCAAAATTGAAAGGAATACTGAAAGATATTATGTTTTGCAAGGTACTTGTTCCTTATAATTATAAAAACAAAAACAAGATAGCCCTAGACTTTAGAGGGCTCTATTGTTAAGTAGACATGTAAAGTGTGCTAGAGAGCATCCTGATTTTCCGTGCACGCGCGGACGACCAGCAAGCTCAAACGGCAACGACGCATATAAGGTGTAGGAGAGCCTTGTAGAGTTTTGCTGCTACTACGCAGAGCTCAGCTACCAAGGATGCCTTTCCTATTGAATTGGCAGGCTAGATATTGTCTCGCATTGGAAGAGCTCGAGATGTTGCAGCTCCACACAGGACGATGCGTCAAATGTGGTACCATCATGAAACCGTTTCTTGCAGGATACACCAAACATGGCTATGGCAAAGAAGCTCTCACCGATATTTCTCGGATGGCTTTCACCTTGAATGCTCGTGGCTTTATGTAATTTGTTGGCTTAGCTGTGCTTTAATCGATATGTATGCCAAATGTGGTGCCCTACCAGAATCATGGACAATTCTTGATGTAATTGAAGAATATGCCTCGGCTATTTTAGCTAGCTTCAAAGTGAAGGCCTTTCTTCAAATGCAAAGGGAGTGCGCATCGATGACCAGCATATCAAGACTTACATAGGTGTTCAAAAGTAGCTTGATCATCCGCGTGCACGTGGATGACCAACAAGCTCCACAATAGTTGGTTACTTAAAAAAGATGCGTATTTAGGGAGTACATTGTTAAGTGTGCATACCAAATGTAGTAACCTTATGAAAGCTATTTCCTACCCGATATATCTAGTATATTGTAGTACTAGATGACATATATATACTATATACATACTATATACTCTATATATATTATATATTTTATACAATGTATTACATATTATGTACTCTTTATATTATATATTTACAATATACTATATAGTGTATATACTCTATATTATACATTTTAATATTATATATATATATATACTATAAGTATAACTTTATATACTATATAATCTATCTACTATATAGATTATAAACTATTTATAATATATATACTTTATTATATATATATATATATATACTATAAATACATTGTTTGATATAAAAACCAAGAGATAGAGCTCCCACATCATCCGTGCTCGCGTGGATGATGTGGGAGCTCTAGCTACCCCTTTTTTTTGCATTTTAAAGTGGTTATTGTACAAATATATATCAAATAATGTAGATTTTATTTCAGAAACCTTAATCAAAAGCATTTTTCTTCCAATACCGTTGACAAAGCTCATCAAATCGACAAAAAGAAGGGGTGGCCAGAGCTCCCCCATCATTCACGCGCACGTGGATGATGGGGGAGCTCTGCCCACCCCTTCTTTTTGTCGATTTGATGAGCTTTGTCAAATTTTTGTTAATTTTGTGAGTTAATTCCAAAATTTAATAAAATCTCTCTGATAATCCGTAAGATTTAATCCCAAAATTGCAAAAAAGGGGGGGGAGGGGTAGAGCCTCCCATCATATATTCGTGCGTGCGGATGATGGGGAGCTCTGCCTCCCCTTTTTTGATGCATTGAACGGTTCTTTGCGGACGGACTTCTGGAGTCGGAACGGTAGGAGAGAGAGAGAGAGAGAGAGAGAGAGAGAGAGAGAGAGAGAGAGAGAGAGAGAGAGAGAGAGAGAGAGAGAGAGAGAGAGAGAGAGAGAGAGAGAGAGAGAGAGAGAGAGAGAGAGAGAGAGAGAGAGAGAGAGAGAGAGATGGTAGACGATGGGTTCCGAAAGTAGTAATGCTTCAAACTTAACTTAGCTTTGAGATACATCAAAAACACGCAAAAAAGGTACTCCTACTGCCATACTGCTATACTGCTTAGACTGGTATACTGGTACTGGCCTCAAATTTTTTGATACTAGTATTGATACTGGTAGTACTAGTACTGGTACTACTATATGGGTATATATTGGTACTGGCCTTAGACATCTCAAATATTCAATTTTTTACTAGTACTTGTAGTATTGGTACATCTATACTGCTATACTGGTACTGGCCTTAGACTTTTTGGTCCTAGTACTGGCACTGGTATTGCTATATGGGTGTATACTGGTACTAGCCTCAGAGGTCTCAAATTTTTAGTGTTGTACTAGTACTGATATTATTAGTATTCGTACAGCTATACTGATATACTGCTAAGACTGGTATATTGGTATTGATACTGATATACTGGTATACTGGTATACTGGTACTGGTCTTGGGTTTTTAGTGCTAGTACCACTATACTAGCTTTGCTATACTGCTAAGTTAATAAACTTCTATACTGCTATACTGCTATACTTTAGATTTTATGTAGTATATACTTTACCAATATAATATAACTATATTATATTAGTATAGTTCTATATACTATATACTTAAATACCATAAGTTTTATATATACTATGTATATATATCTAATGTAATATAATTCTATATACCATATAATTAAATACCATATATTCTATATATACTATGTCCATTTTTAATTTTAAAGCGCTTAATTGGGGATATATACTATATGTATGTATACACACACACACACACACACGCACACACACACACACACACACACACACACACACACACACACACACACACACACACACATATACATGTATAGTATATAATTTTTACGACATCGTATATTTTATATATATACTATGTCCAAATTTTTTTATATGCGCGTATTTGGGGAGATTTTGAAAGCTCAATAGGTTAACAAATGGATTTGAAAAATGTTGATTCAAGTGTATCTTAATGGCTATGATTGTGCATATCTTAAAGAATGAATATTTCAAATCTATTAAGAAAAATTTTCAATGAGTGCATTAACTTATTGCAATTGCATGCCTTTACACTTTCTTTGTACCTTATACACATTCTCTTCATTCTCTTTTTGTCATTTTCTTTACCTCAAGTGTTATTCCTCCCTGTCTATCTCAAACATGATAGCTACAGCTAGCTATGCTTTCATGGACGACTCATGGTGCTCAAATGGATTATAGAGTCTCATTACAAAATGGAGAGCTTCTATTTAGTGAATATTTTTTTCAAAGCCTATTGCCTCCTTCTATTGAGTTTGAAGGCTTGCAAGCAGTTGTTTAGACAGGGAGCTCTAAGTCTAAGGTCAATATGTTGCCAAGATGGGATCATGAAGATCAAAAGCATTACCTTCTTGACCATTCTCTATCCTCAGCTTACAACATTGTTCATTCGGATGACTATGTTTATGTGGCTGACAATTTAGAAACAAGTGAAGAACTCGGTGATTCTTCTATGTTTACTACACCATCTCCAAATCCAGCTCATTTTGCGAGTAATTAAAAGGCTTTGTTGGTGGTAGCCCTTTGTATGAGGAGCCTGTGATGGAAGGTGACAAAGAGATAGTACAACGGAAGAAGAAAACAAGTGCATTCGGTACAAGCTCACATAAACTTGGATATGTAATGGAAGAAAGACAACACAAAACTAGAGGGAGACCATGAAGTATACATCTTGATAGAGAGGATAATGAAGAAGTATATGTTATTCCTGATAGTGAAGCAGGAGAGAGCATTCCAGTGCATCCTGGGGAGAATTTAGCAAGGTGTATTCAAGAGGTCAAAGTTGCCCGCAAAGAGTGGGATTTACGAAGGATGCCAGCCAATTGCATGAGGAAATGTTTTGGAATGTTAGGGAAGAAAAATTGTGGTAAAAAATTATAGAGCCATCAAGTGGGAATGGTTGCTCGCTCTTTTTGGTCTAAGAGAACTTTTAAAGACAAGATAATTTCATAGTGGATATGGTTCTGCAATTATGAAGTAGGCCACATACAAAAAGTACACAGGCAATTTAAATTCTCACCTGTCGTTTCTACTTTTTGGCAAGTGGATATTGGAACCAACTAATCAAAGGAAGAGAGTGACAGTTTGGTACAAAGTGGATTTCAATTTCCAAATTTTACAACATTACAACGACACATGAACAATACAAATGATTCTCTTACACAAGGACGCTCTAGTAGCAAGAAGCGTAAGTGAAGACATGGTATTTCCAAAGAAGCGCAAAAGAGATTGGAGTCAGCTGCAAGTATGGTTGCAATGTTCTTGGATGAGAAACTAAAAAGTCAACAACACATAGTTTTTCGGGTATTTACAGAGAGTTTTTATGATGTACACATTAAGGTAGAACCTAGTTCCACCTGTCCCGATTTTCAGAAGAGAGAATCTACACATAAAGCATTTTTGGCATGTAAGCACATGTACTATGTGTATGTGCATATTCTAGGGCTTCAACCAAAAGAGCACATGGTCATTCATCAACCTGCACTAATTCCCATAGACCTTGCATTTGTATTAGGGCAAACTTGCAAGATAAAGCCTGTGGTGTAGTGAGCCTAAATCGTAGAGAATGTCATGCATAGGTATGCATTGAAGGAGATTTCTCTTGTGTATTAGATGTGGAGTAGCTTTTCTAGACACATGAGACTTTATTTAAATTCCTTTAAGTAAGAGAAGCATGCTTTGTGGTATCTATCTAGATGATTGTACAAGCTTAAAACTAGGGCTTTGAAAACTTGTACATGTTTTTGGTGTGTATTATTAAAAGATACTCAAAATTTTAAACCAAATTGTTGCAAGATGATAGATGTTTTTTGTTGTGTATAATATTCTGATGTCTTTGTTTTGGATTAAATTTGTTGTGTCGTTAGAAAAGGCTCCGAATCTAAAATAAAAAAGCTTGCAAATAAAACATACTCGTAGTTGTGCTAGTGCAACTTGCTACTCATGCCAATTTTTGCACATACTAGCACATAACACCATTTTAGATAATTTGGGAAAATCCCATTTCCCAAATTCTAAACATGTATGCTAGGATTGTGTTATTTGATGATTTTTACGCTCTAGTTGACTTTAATTTAGATAAATTATCATGATTGTATGAGTCTATTTTAAATTCTCTACTATAAAATTTAAGAATAAACCTCCAATATAGTTCTTTGAAAAAGGATTTGTATGACATCAATGCTTTTCAAACTTCAACAAATGATTCTAGAAGTAGCTTCTCAAAAAATGAGGTGTCAAAAAAACCAATTGATATGATTTTTAAGCACCATATAGATTGAATACAATAATTTAAAAAGATAATATGTAAAGACAAATACTATTAAACACTCTTGTCATAAATTTGGTGACCTTAAGCCACGTATAGAAAAATAATTGGTCATGGTTTTGTAGCATGCTATCAAGTTTTAACTACACAATAATTTAAACAACGTTCAAACTAATATTTCACAGTTAAAAAGTCAAAACAGTAATATAAAGTATCCTATGTCTATAAGACCATGAGATGCCATCTATTGCACCTATGGTCTTAAGGGCATATAGTGCTCTTTGTAGATATATCTATGACTTTAAGATAGTCCAAAATATGTCTCTCTATGACCTCAAGGACATAGGGGTAGTATTGTTAACAGGTCTCAATGTATAAAGAGATCCAATGCTTCAAAGCCATATGGGACTTTATCTATGTGCCACCCTATGTCCCTAAGGCTCTAGGTTGTCTTAGGACCACAAGATGCCATTTATGCCAATAAGAAACCCCTCTACGCTCTATGTTGGCACTCTATGTCCCCAGGCGCACAAGGTGTGCCTCGTATGCTAGCTAGAAAACCTTTATTCTATATGTTGTCACCATATGTCCTTAGGCCATAGGGTGCCCTCTATGCTAATAAAAAATCCTCTATACTCTATGTTTGCACCCTATGGACCTAGGACCACAAGGTATCCTCTATGCTAGTAAGGAATCCTCTACGCTCAATATTGAGACCATGTGGCCCCAAGGCCATAGGATATCCTCTATGGTAGTGAGAGAAACCCTCTATGCTCTATGTTCATAAACAAGTAAAAAATATAAACAATAATATAGAGTATCCTACGGTCCTAAGACCATAAGATGTCATCTATTGCACCTATAATTCATTTGGTGTTCTATTTAACTATACAAAGCTAAATGAGGCACTTACTCTGATAAACTATCATAATTCTAAGTTTGAATTTGTTTCTTAATATAAAACTACAATATAAAAACTCTTAATACAAGTTTGTGCCAAAGAATCTATGTTAAGATGAAGATTTTGTACATCAAGCACATGCTTTAAAACTTCATTCAAAGGTTTTAGAGGTGGTGTCTCAAAAAAAGGAGGTGTTTAAAACCACCATTTGATGTGAATAATACGAATCGTATACATTGATTATGTCAAAATAGTATAAAGTATAGACACAAAGATTACCACCAACAACTTGACAGTTTCATAAAAATGATGGTCTTCATCGCATGTACAACAAAGTACTAACTAGAATGAGTACGATATCTCCAGGATTGAGGGTGTTCCAAAAGAACTGTTTTGTAACACTACCAAATATCAAGAACATTCTGATTGTTTGCATCACTTAATAAAGACAATTACTAAAAAGAAAAAGTTAACAATACCATAGAGACCAAAGAACTTGAATGAGAGAAGTCTCCTCACAATAGGATGCACTTCATTAAAAAATTAGTTTAAATATTTTTCAAGCTATCCCACAACTTTCCATCAAGTTTAAAATTTGAAAAGTACACAATGCCAAATACTTGGTAGATGCTATTTAGAATACTTAACTAGTACACTTAAGGTGGCCTCTTTCTCTTGAGATTTTGAATCCTTTGAGACATATAACATTGCATTACATAGTGAGTCTCAGGATCTGGATGGAACATTAGAAAATCTCTTATGGTATAGTCTCTCTTGTCTTTAGCATACAACCATTCACATAGCAATGGAGCAATTTCATCTTTTAAAAAACTTTGAAGCAATTGAGTAGGTTGGTTCCAAAACTTTGGAAAAATCATATAAGTTCCTTGCATATTCCACATCACTCGGTATGGACTATCATCGAATATTACAGTGTTGCCCCCATCTAAATAATCAAATAGCTTCACTATGGTCGAAAGATTTTTGTGATAGGCTCTTTTGTAACCGATCATGAAATTTGAATTTTGGTAGTACCTGTTATCTATAATCATCTTGAATTTGTGACTTTGTGTAGGAAAATAGGTCTTGTTTATTTGCTGAGCTTTTTGTAAACGATGGCAGCTCCAAATCCAAACCTCAAAGAACTCAAAGAAAAATCTTAAGAAATACTCTGCATCTGGACGCACCGCGTACACCTCATTGTTATCTTCTACAATGCACATGTACTTGGTCCAGGTTGGCCTTGAGTGAAGATCAAATGTTGCAAGAAGCACACCCTCTAAATCCAAGATAAGCGCTTTCTTCTCCTGTTTGAAAGATCCTGGTAGATAATGAAACCATTGATCTTGGTTTGAATGTGATATTTGATGTAACATGAAAGGGAGCTCCTCTATTTTGTGATAATCTAATAGCAAAACATTTTTTCTTAGAAGCCCTGAAATGATTAAAAGAAAAAAAGTTAATATAGAGATCTTAAGTGTGTTGAAGACCTTAGGGACATAGGGTGCTAATTTGTGGTTACATTTAGTAAGTCTTATGCAAGAACACATGCCAAACTATGACCCTATGGACTTAGAGTTGTAGGGTGTTCAAACCAGAAAGTGAAAATCCCCTAAGGTCATAGAGCAAGATTTGACCTTATGACCATGCAGATTGTCCTTGACTGCACAATGAACTCAAATTTCAAAGCAAACAAGTTTATAAAACCTTTTAAAAAAAAGAGCATTTGGCACACGAAACTCAAAAGCTACTTATACTATTGAAAGACAAATTAAAAAACTATTAATCGTTTACATCTTCATATATCTTGAAACCCTAAGAACTCTAGCAAAGTCTCTGAGTACATAAAGATCTTTGTAAATGAAAAAATGTTACAGAACATTGCTCCATCATTTCTTGGTGTAGGGCTATATGAGATCTTACTAAATTTTTAGATGCTTTATATAAGTCCTAGCTTCATGTACTTTGATCACAGGCTCCTTGTATCCCAATTTTTGGGTAAGCATAATTGCTTCTATACCTTTCAAGGCTGATAACGATTTGATATTCTTTAAGAACCTTATTTTTTCTCAATCACATGCTGAAAGTTTCTTGTCTTGACTTCGAGTGGACATTCCACTAGTGCTAGATGTTGCAACTTTCTCATCATGATGAGGACGAGAAACTTCTGGTAGCCTACCCATGGAGTAGGTTTTTCCTAGAAAAATTAGATTTCTCTCCTCCCACTCTGCAACAACCTTGTGTATATGGTTATAAAGCTCATGACCTTGAGCTATGGGTGCTTGTCCATATAAATGAGACCCTGCAACTGTGCAAATGTCATTAACATGATTAAGAGCTTTGATATATGGTAGCAAATCCCCAAGGAGGATATTATCCTCCTCCTCATCAACACTAAATGATGGTGGAAAAATGAAATTCAATGCAGGATTCACGCATCTCTTTAATGGTTCGTCATCTACAAGAAGCAATCTTCTTGTATCAAACCCAAATTTTGATGATGCAATAGCCAACGGTTTGAAAAGTGCTTCTACTCCTGGATTATCTAAGCGCGTGATGCTTGATTCTACGCATGATTGACATTGGCTTTGCCCCCAGATCATAAATAATGGAAGTTTTTCTTTAGCTTTCTTTTCTAAAATCTTGATGACGTCCACAATATGCATGCCATTAGAAGCTGACCATATCCCTACATTGAAATTGCTAAGTAGAGCCTTTGAAAACTCAATGCATCCTGGACGAAGAGAAATATGCTCATGTCCAAACATTAAGCTCTTAACTTTCTTAGACTTTTGCCAGTATCTCATTAGGAACAATCCAGACAAGCTAACTATTATAGTCAGCATTGGTTTATTGGTGGATGGAAGGTCCGACTCACCATGCACTTTGATTTCCAAATCCTAGGGTGCTAAAATATTTGTGTTGGAACTTGCGTTGCCTTCTACTTCCATTGTATTTCCATGCAATCCAAATCCCAAATCTTGGGCTACTAGAATATTTTCCTTGGATTCTTCTTCTTGCCTTGCACATATTCTGGAACTTTCACTGTCTTCTTCCATTGGATTACTCTTAAAATTTATCTCCAGTCATTGTAGTGGTTGACCTTCAAAAACTTGTAGATTCTTGTCATCTTCTTCAAAAACCCTTTGGTTGACATGGAGATTGATAGAATCTTTCTCAGTAGGGTCAATGACATGAGCATCCTCTATACCAACAATCTCGAGTAGTACTTTGTCAGCCGCTGTTAGGGCGGTTACGTCCCTAGCCGAAGCTAAATAGCGAGAACTCAACCAACAACAGAATTTGTCAGACGAGGACGGAGCTTGACCCGTAGGCGCATGGAAACAACTAGGTGGGTGTCAAATCACCTACTCGACCTTCTAATGACAATCACTACTAAGGAAATCAAATCTAAGTTCTAAAATACGCAAGTGACTGAAATCCGTACTAAGAACGAATGCTATACGAAACAGGATCTAGAATCATTGAATCGATCTCAAACTCAAGGGGAAGTCTATACACTAGGTAAAAACAACACCCTAAAGACTTGAACTGCAAAATCAACCTATAACCACTCTGTGCGGTAAACGCGTATGAAGACAGGCCGAAAAATACAGGTGACCGAAACTTGACCACGATGGTACTAATGCGTAGCTCTACTCATTGTGGTTCTATAGATATGCTGCACGCTCAATTCCGACACACGAGTTGGAAGAAAACTCACACCGAAGCTCGTAGGAACTTACCACACATAGAAGCCGATAGCGGCGTAGCTCTTGCCCTTGCTAACACAATGGTGGTGTCGCTTCTCCAATGGCGGCTCCGTAGCTCGCGTAGCAAGTAGATAAGACTCTCTCTCTCTCACTCTCTCTCAGACACAGTCACGGCGCTCAAAAACTCCCTTTGATTAATAATCTGCCCCTTTAGGTTACAAAAACTTTGGCTTATATACCTCAGCCTTGGAGGTGAGAACATCTCTAACTAATTACATCAGCAAGTGAAGTTACTTCGGGATTACAAGCTGGAAACTCAATTGAGTCTCGTTACTTAATGAATGGATCAAATCAAAATTAATGTCGGAAAGACATTTATTACAATCAATGGTTACAAAATGATGAGTGTGAGCAAAAATGTGGGTGTGATCCTCTACTGGCTCAACACTCCCCCCCTCCGCGTTCATGTCGTCCTTGATATGACTTTTATGCTTGGTCAATAAAGTCCTGTCGTCTTGAGCATCTGCAAATGTGATTCGTATCGTAGGTTGCCGATGGTCAAGGTTGGGCCGAATATTTTGCTTTCGTGGGTGAAAAAGCCGGTGTAGAAAGCTTCTTCGAATGTTTGCATGTGGAAGCTAGGCAAAAACATAATCCTTTGGTATAGGAGGTGTAACACTTTTGGAGAAGGCTGCAATGAAAGATCGTACATCATATCAGTCACTGTGTCGGCCGTCGATAGTAGACTCGAGGTCGTGGCTTTATCTGACGTGAACACTTCAATGCAAGCTAAGAGAGTCCTGCAGATTTTCTTGAGCATCTGACATGAAAGGTCAGGAGAGCCAGTAAAGAGCTTGATGGTGCCTCTTAGGGTTTTCACCATGTAGGCTTTACCTATTCTCTCTCCTGCCTTTGGTCCTGGCATCCTGGGATAATTAAGCCAATTTGGCTTCTTTTCTGCAATCCTGCCATGCTCTTTCCAGTTTCTGACTCTTGGCACTGGGCAGAAGGTTGCATCCTCCCGAATCTCCTTTGGTGCCTCCACCAAGTAGATGAGGTAGACTGGGTATTTGTTCAGCCAACCTTTCCTCCATCTAGGCTGCGAATCTACAATCTTCTTTGATTGTTCCTCTTTTGTAATGTCGCCTTCGTAAAGAGTGACATACTGCTCCTCCTCTATTCTCTTTTTCGTTTTTATCACTTCAAACTTCATCAAAGGGAAAGGCAGGCTGGGTTGCATCCACTCTTCATGGAGCACTTTTGTGTCTAGTCTGTGAAGTCTAATGGAGATTAGGAGTCTCCTCTCCCATTCCATTTCCGCCTTGGCACTCTCCTCTGCTGACTTTTCTATTTGGTCATGGAGCCTTTGTTCTTCTTCTTCAGAGATTCTTGAAGTCGAGGCCACCTCTTGAGCTGGGGTTGGATCTTCAATTGTGGTTGCCTCTCTAGTTTCTGGTAGCTCTATGGCTGCTCCACCTGATTCTTCTTGTGGTGTCTCTGTCTCTCTTCTTTGTTGCTCTTGTAGATCTTGGAGCTGTTTGCGGAGGGCCTCATTCTCTGTCCGTGGTGTTTGATTTTCTAATGTGAGCCTCTCCTCTGCAACCAATGATCCCTCCGCAATGTGCAACCTTTGCACTTGCTCTAATCTCAGCTCTCTTTGTAAGCTTCGGACCTGGTCTTCCAAAGCTGGTATGATAGCTCCCTCTTATTCGGTTCCTGCTCTGCTAGCTCTAGGGGTAGTCCTGAGTCTAGTGATTGTTCTTTCTTTGAGCTCGACTCTCTCCCTTAGCTCAATGAGCTCATCCTTGGCCGCCTCCAACTCATCCTCTATCCGCTCCCTTGCTTCCTGTGCACTTGTTACTTCTCTTGAAGCCTCGGCTAGCTGGAGTATCAAACCGTCTCTCTCGTTTTCCGCATCATAGAGTGATGCTTTATGACTTTCAGATTCAGTCATAGCATTCTCTAATTTTCTCTGCAACTCTGCTTCCCTTTGTTTGGCTGTCTCAATCTCTACTTCCTTTGTCTTGGACCTTTCTTTTATCTTGCTGAGCAGTGAATGCACCATGTGCATGTCTTTTTCATCATCATCTGTCAACTCTAAAGCTCTTTCCGCCACCACCTCCATTGGCTTTGGCTCTTCTAGTACTTTCGGTTCGTCCAGTTTCTCTTCACTTTCTTTTTTACTCTTTGTTTTTTCCTCCGTTCCTCTCCGTTCATCTTGTTTTTGTAGGGTGATCCCATAAGCTGCCTCAAGGGCCTCTTCTTCCGTGTATCCTATCTCTACCAGATCCTCATAATCATTTCTCTTTTGCTGAACTGGATCTATCTTCTTTTCTTTGGTCTCGGCCTCTGGATTTTCCAAATCATCTGTGTCCACCTCTACTGTGGTCTCCTCCACAATTTTTTCCGTCTTCTTAGGGCTTGGTACATCAGTCATAGAGGGATATCTGTCCTCAGCTTCCTTGGCTTTCCCTTTGTCGGCTTGCCCATCTTTCTCTTGAGGCTTAGTAGACTCATCTACTTTCCTTTTCCCCTTGTCGTCTTTTTTCAGCTCAGATTTTAATTGCTGTACCTCCTCTTCAGTGTATGGCTCGACAGGTTGCTTCTCCAGAATAGCCTCTGACTCCTCATAAGCTTTAATATATTGATCGTATTGATCAATATGTGGCCTGGCTGAGCTAGTTCCGACTTTAGTGGGGTCTGGCACCCACTTTTCTTCAAAGTCACCCTTTAGAGCTCTTTCTGCTCTAAACTGCTCCACTAGTCTTTCCATTCTTGCCGCTTTCTGACTTTTGGTTTGCTTGGGAGCAACCTTCTTCTTTACTTTCTTCTTAAGCGGCTCGTCCACATCCTCTTCAGGTTCTGAAACTACTTCTAGTTTCTGGCGTGCTCTTGTGGATGCCCTCTTGGATACTTCGGGCTGTTCTTCCTCCTCGTCGGCTTCTCTAAGCCACTCATTCTAGGAGGGAACCTTTGGCCACTCATCTCTAGCTCCAATAGCTTCATAAGCTTTTCTTGTCAGAATTTCCGCTCCTCCTATGTACTTTGGGTTCTCGTTGTGCATGGCAATTACTTGCTCGTGGATGTGTTGAGCGTAATTCACCTCTTTTGGCATATTTCTCTTTAATGCCCATGTGATGGTGGTCGCAATGGCATGGGGTGGTGTCGTATACTTTTGCGGTCTTTTACTGCAAACATGAAGAAATTGGTTGTACAGTCGGCAAAGGGTTGCCACTCTTGGGTCCACCATATCTCCATAGGTTGCATTCTGCTTCTTGGGCCCATAGACCTCTATGGCCTCCCTTATTTCCCTGACCGAGCTCCCTTTGTTCTGCAGCTTCAATGCGTCTGCAATGAGCTGTGGAGTGATCTGTACTTCTACTTTCTCTCCATCCATGGCTGTCAATGTGGCTTTTCCATCCTTCTGAATGGATGTTGCCAACTCGTACACTCTTCTTGTATCCACACATGATGGTCTCGAGGTGAAGAAACTGTGCAAGTCTACCCTTTCCAGGTACCTGCTGATGTCTTCTGACCTGCTATAATCTACCAATTCCTGTGGGATCATCGGTACATCCACCGCTTGCCCTTGAGGATCTCTGAAAGTCCCCTGGTAGATCTTTATTCCCTCTTTCTCCAATACTGCTTCCTCCACCCAAGTTTTGGTTGGCTTGAGGGTTTCTGCTGGAATGTCAAAGGGTTCCGCTTCTGCAAGAGCATCTTTGATTGTCGGTCTTTTTCTCTTCGTTGCCGATGACTTGGCAGAATCCATGGATCCTGTAACTCCAATTTCAGAAGTTAGCGTCTTTTTAGTACTGAAAGACGAAATGAAGCTTTTAACTATTCAAATGACTTGAAAATTGAAACATGAGCTATTCAGGGCCTAAGGATGCAAGGTAGGTGAAAAAATATGCAAAATGGGCTCAAAATCATGCTGGAGACATCATATGCGTATGATGTCTTTTGTGTCAAAATGACTTCATATTGGTTGTGCTTATAGCTGATAGTGTATACATGAGTATCATATGCTTGGATTTGAGTTTGGATCCCATTTGGTCAAGTTTTGGCCAATTTAGTCCAGTTCCGGCTCTTGGCAAAATTTTGAAAGGGAATTGGATTTTATGATCCAAATTGGATAAAACTTGGTGGTTCACTTTCAAATGGCATGTAGATCACTTCTGTTTGGTGGTTGAAGCCCTGAGGTGCCAAAATCACATAGTGAGACATTATACGCGTATGATGTCTTTTAGTGTATTTTTGGACCAAATTTCTCTATAAGCTTGGATTTGGCTTTAGATAGGCTTATTCAGTGGATTTATGAAGTTTGGATAGATTTTGGGCTAAAAATGGCTCTGGAGACATCATACGCGTATGATGTGTTTTTCATCAATTTTGCATGGGATTGGTTCTGTGGACTCCCCATGTACTAGTGAAGGACTGTTCCTACTCAAATCTTGGTTTGGACTTGAGTATGTTGGATTTGGGCCAAAAATAGGCTTTAGGTGAAGGATTTTCCCTCAATTGGGCTAATGGGGTGATCCTCTTGACCAAATGGTTCCAAATTTCATATGTAGCATGTATTAGATATATATAATGGATGTATGATGACAAATGAGTAGTTTTGGCTCTGTAAGTGCAAATAGACATCATACGCGTATGATGTCTTTTGTGTCAAAATGGTGCTTTTTGGTTCCAGATAGCTTGTAGATGTGTTAATCAACAATCCTACAAAGTTTCAATGAGTTTGGAGTTATTTTGACAAAATTAGGACCAAAAATCAATTTTATGGCCTACTTTGAGTCTTTTTGGTTTTCCTTGGGTTTTCTAACTCCAATTCTCATGATACTTGGTTCATAGGATGTGATTAACATGTGGAATGAGGCTATGCACTCAAATGTTGAAATGGATGTGAAATTCATGCTGTGAGACATCATACGCATATGATGTCTTTTCTTGAAATGTTGGTCTTTTTGTGCAAAGAATGCTTTGTGCTAGTGCCCTAAGCCCTGCTAACTAGTTTTCAACTTAAAAAGTCATCAGTTTAGCTAAAAAGCCCCCTTATAGGCATTTCAGTCTCCGAAGTCGTCTTTTTGCCTTGGAGTTGAATTTCTTCAACTTTTCTTCTCGAGAGTTGCATTTCCAGCTCATTGGATATGTTGTGAAGCCATCTATTTGGTTGAACTTGACTTTGGCTCCCCGTTCTCCATCTTTCTCCTTTTGGTTGCCCGAAAGCGTCTTTTTCACCATCGGTAAGTGAATCAGCTTTCTTTTGGGTTTTGCTTGCAAACATAAGTCATCCATGTATATTTGAAGCTGCTTGTGAAGTTTCATTTCATTCGGTCGTCAATTTCAGCCGTTATGCCAAAATGACGCTTTGTGTGTCCGCAGCCGAATCGGTTGTTCCGACCTACTTTTGGTGGTCCAAACCTGGAGATACTCCATGGTTGCATTGCCCTCGATGTTGTTAAGCTTCCTGAGAAGTTTTGTGTCGTTTCGACAACTTTTTCCTGTTTGCCTCTTGCAGGCTCTGTTGACCTAGGGTTTTTCCAGTCGTTCTTTCTCGAGCTTTGAGTGTTAGAAACCCATCTTCTATACTAGGGTAACCCACCTATAAGTTCTTGCAAGGTTTGGTTAGGCGGTTGTGCCACTACCTAGCATTCTACCGCATTCCCCGTCTGCTCTTGTTTCTTGGTTTTGGTCAGTTTTCGCGACAAAAGTTATTGATAAGCATCAAAAGCTTATGGCAACGAGTCTACCTCTCATGTCTGGTGTCCTCTGAGCTCTCGTAGCAGTCGTAGAAGGCTGTAGAAGGTTGGATGCTCCTGTGTGCTCTTTGCTCTCTCCAAGAAGGTAATAGTGGAAATGAGCTTGAAAGTGCTGTGAAAAATACTTAACTTCGGACTTCTCGGATCACTTGTTACCAAATTTGACATGTGCTTCTATCTCGTCATGAAATGCACTTTAGAATTTGAAATTTCTCAATTTGGACTCCGTTTGACCTCTGAGAAATCTGTCCACTTTGCCAAAATTCTGTCATTTCGGGCTTTCCGCAACTTTTCCCGAATTGTACTCAATTTTTACCATGGGTTGCCCTTGTCATTAGGATCATCACCATCTATTCTTTTCTTTTTTCTGATCTCGTTTCACCTGCTTTTTTATTTTTCTTGTACTTTTATCAAGAAAATCATAAAAAATAAAGGAAAATAGCAAATTGAAGCCAAAAAATTCCAAACATACACAATAAATAGCTGGTAACCCTGTGTATATGAATATACACTTATTTGTGATTTCTGGACTTGGATTACCACTTTTTTCCATTTTTTAGCTCCAAAAACACTCTTATTTAGTGATATTTACACGTCTAGAGACCCAAATTCATCATTTGATCTCTTCTTGTTGCAAAACAAGGTATATAAGGGCATAAATATTATCAATATCCGCAATCAAACATAAAAATTGCAAAATCATGTAAGACACTGCCCTTGTAATATAATTTTTGTTTTTCTTTGTTTTTGTCGCTTGTAGCTGCTTTGTAGCTCCTGTATACCTGTATACCTCCCCCCTCCTAGTCTGAGTCCTCCTGGACGACTATGAAGTGTCTGTGGGCGAAGCATTGTAGTTGTTTTGGTCATAAGTTCCCAATGCAATTGTAGAGCGATGATACAACAGTCTTTCCAATAAAGCTGCTCTTTGTTTGATTGAAGGATTGGTGGTCGGGTTTTGGGTTGGTTTTGGCACTTCGGTAGTAGAATCAGTAGATGGATTCTTCTTTAACTTGTTGTTCTTTTTCACAATCCAAATCTGCTTCCGCTTCGCTTGTGCTTGCCACAAACTCTTTGCGACCCAAACCTGCTTTGTTCTTTGTGTTGATTTCCTCGCCTTGAAATACCTAGGAGTTTCTGTGGATTGTACTGAAGGGAGTTCCTGTTTACAAATCCTTGGGATCCAAATTTGCTTGCTATAGCTTTGTGCCGTCATGAACTTCTTTGGAATCCAGATCTGTTTCACTGTCCTTGATTGTCTGGAATCACTCTGTTGTCTGGTATTGAAGACTTTGTTTTCCACCTTTGTGTTCTCTGGCACAACCTTTTTTGGTCTCCATACCAACTTTGACTCCGTTTTTTCCCAAGGTTGAGCCGTTATATTATTGGTTGTCTTCCTTATCCACTGTTGAGAGTTCCTCGTCGAAGAGCAATCCAGTTGTATAGAAACTTTTGGTTGCCATTGCTTCTTCTTTTTCTCTGGTTGTTGTTTACCTTTGTTCTTGGATTCTTCCTTTGGAGTTGGCTCTGCTCCTTTGGTGAACTTAACTGATTGACTTTCACCTTCGTATTTGATAAGCACTGATTTAGAACTCCAGTCAATCATTGCATTGTATTGCTTCTGCCATGGTTGTCCTAGCAATAATGGATGTTGTGTAGCTTGGTCTTCAACCACGTAAAACATATGAGGATACACATACTGGTTAATCTGTATATGTAAAACTGTGCATCCGACAGTTTTGATTGAATTCTCAGAGTAACTCTTTAACTCTTGCTTGGCAGTTTGTAATTTAGTGTCATTTGTCAATTGTCTATACAAACTGAGTGAAAGTAGGTTAGTTTGAGCTCCTGAATCCAATAGTGCTCTGGCTTTGATTTGGTTGGTTCCTACTTTGCATTCAATGATGGGTTCTTCTTTGTCATTATCCATTTCTGTTATACTGACTGCGTTTATTCGTATTGCTCCTTCATTGCGCTGTTTCTGACGTAGTAGTCTTCTTTTCTCCATTCTTTCCTTCGCCTCGGCTTGCGCTTCCTCCACAATCTTTTTCTTTTTCTGGACACGCAGCTTTTCTTGATGTATTTTGAGAAGCATGTCTTGGGTTAGCGGCAAAAGATACTTTTTCACTCTGCATCCACTAATCCAATTGGGCATTTCTTCTCCGTCTAATGTAGCAAGCTTGACGGCTCCACTTGGTGATAGATCTTTAATCACCAGAGGTCCCATCCCTCGCTTTTTAAGCTTCTTAGCATGCTGTTTCAGAGTGTAAACTAGGACATAGTCCCCAACCTTAAACTCTTTAGTCCGCACATGCTTATCAAAAAATTCCTTTTGTCGCCTTTTTTGAGCGTAGATAGAAGCTACTGCTTTTAGGCGAAGCTCGTCTAGCTTTTCCAGGTCATCTATTCTATCAGAAAGCTCGTGCCCTGTCCACTCTAGATCCTTAGCCACCCTTAAGGTTGAAATCAAGAATTCTATTGGTAAGATAGCATTTAGCCCAAAAACCATGTTATATGGGGTCGTTCCTATTGATGTTTTATATGCTACCCTATATGCCCATAATGTTGAATGCAACTTTTGGTCCCAGTCAGTTCTCGACTCAGATACAATCTTCGTAAGGACCGTGCATATGGTTTTGTTTGTTGCTTCAGCTTGTCCGTTTGCTTGTGGATGATACGGGGCTGATTTCCTATGGATTACCATGAATTCATCTAGAAGGATCTCTATCACTTCATTTATAAAATGTGTGCCTCGATCACTCACAATTTCTATTGGCAATCCATATCGTACAAAGACGTATTCATATAGAAATTGTGCCGTGGTCCTGGCATCTGCTTTTTGAGTTGCCTTTGCTTCGACCCACTTTGTTAGATAGTCTGTAGCCACAACGATGTATTGTGCATGAGTCTTATATGCAGGAGGTGAAATGGGTCCGACATAATCAATCCCCCATTTTGCAAAAGCTCTTGCCCCCATCATTGGTCTAAGCGGCATATCATCTCTTTTAAGTGGTACTTTGGTCCGCTGACAGTCATCACACCGTTTAACGTATTCCTCAGCGTCCATATGTAATGTTGGCCACCATATTCTGCGGCTAAGACAAGTTTTGCTGTCTTATCACCTGAGAAATGGCCTCCACCTACTCCTCCATGAGCTTGCTCCAGGATTATCACATACTCAGACTCTGATGCGCAAATCCTAAGCTGGTTGTCTTTACCTCTCTTATAGAGTTGATCTCCTATTAAAGCGTAATCTCTAGCTTCTGTCTCTACAGATTTCTGACGAGCTTTTGACGTTCCTTCTGGGAAAGTTCTATTTGTGAGATATTCAACAATATACTGACTCCATTCGGAGCGATCATTATCTGATATAATGTCGAATACTCTGCTGGCGGTTTTGATGAACATACAATACATACAGTGACATATTCATGTACGCTTTCTTTCATTCCTGGCCAATAGACTCCCAATTGTAACAAATTCCTATATGTGTTCTTCTTGAACAATGAAATGCACATTCCTGAACATGTGCTTCGCGCAGATATATATTATATTCCTCAGGATTGATGCATAGTCGTAAAACATGATCATTTCCCAATTGATACAACCTTCCTGCAACCAATTGAAGATTCTTGGATTGCTGAATAGCAATATGTTTCTGGTTGTATTCTCTTCTATCAAACTCTCCTCCATAGGTTAATAGGCTAACGACATTTTGAGACCACTTCGGTATCATTTCTATGTTGAACAAGTACGCGTCTGGCATGTCGTCATCTACTCCTATAGGGTCTTCTCCATTCGTCAATCGCGAAAGATGATCAGCTCTAAGATGTGTTTTTCCTTTCTTTACTACTACCGTGAAGTCGAATTCCAGTAAGATAATGAACCATCTCACTATTCTCCCGGTATTGCATGGTTTATTCACTAGGTAGAGCAAGGCTTGGTGATCCGTAAAAAACACAAACTTGTTGGCTAGAAGATAATGCCGAAATTTCTTCACAGCATATATCATTCCTAATCCTTCTCGCTCTGTTGTGGTGTAATTCTTCTCTGCATTGTTGAGCTGTCGACTGGCGTAACAGATAGGAAAATCCATGTTTCCTTCTTCTGGCTGAGCCAGAATGCATCCTATTGCATATGCCGAAGCATCTATATGCACATGGAATATCTTCTCCCAATCTGGTGATTTCAAGACTGGAGCAGTAATGAGTGCCTCTTTCAATTTCTTGAATGATTCCTCACACTCCTCTGTCCATTCAAAGTTCACTATTAGCCTGTAAAGTGGTTGGCCTATTATAGCGTACATGTAAATGAATCGTCTATAATATCCGCAATGTCCCATAAAGCTCTGTACTTGTTTCGCATTGGTTGGTCTAGGCATATCCACTATAACTTTTATCTTCTCTAAATCCGTGGATATTCCGTTTTGTGAGACAATATGTCCCAGAATTCTGCCCTGTCGGACCATAAACACACATTTCTCAGGATTGAGACAAATGCGATATGTCCTACATTTCTCAAATACTTTTCTTAGGTGTTCTAGATGCTCATCTCTCAGAAGAGAATGTACACATAAGTCATCCATGTATATTTCTAGAAACAACCTTAAGTATTCTTTGAAAGCATGCGTCATCAGCCTCTGGAAGGTTGCGGGAGCATTGGTTAGACCAAAAGGCATAACCCGATAAGCATAAATTCCCCACTCCGTTGCAAAAGCTGTTTTATGTTGATCTTCCGGTGCTATGGCTAGCTGGTTATATCCTGAAAAACCATCAAGAAAGGAGTATGCTGTTTTCCCTGATACACGCTCTAGAACATGATCAGTTATCGGCAGGGGATAATTGTCCCTGATTGTTGCAGCATTCACTTTCTTTAAGTTGACACACACTCGGAGTTTTTCGTTCTTCTTGGGTACCACCACAATCGGAGATACCCAATCGGTGTGTTCAATCTCGTATATGAATTCAGCTTCCATTAGCTTATCTATCTCTTCTTTGATTCGCTTAGCAAACGTATCATTATATGTGTATGGTCTCTGTCTGCTAGGCTTTGCGTCTTGTTTTAGTGGGATTGTGTGTTGGCATATCGATGGGTCAACTCCCTTTAAGTCCTTATAAGACCATGCAAACACATCCCTGTACTCTCTGAGAAGACTCAAAAGTCTCTCTTCCTCGCCTGGAGACAAATCTGTGGCTATGTACACCGGTCTAGGTGTCTCACCTGGAGCTGCTAAATCAACTTTTTTTGCATCCTCCGGTCCGTCATAAGATTCGTTCTCCTTTCTCTCTCGAATAGGTTGGGTTAATACCACCTTCCTATCCTCTATTGTGAATTTCCTGTAGTGAGAGGGAACATCCATGTTTTCCTTGATTTTGGCGTTTTCGTCCTCTCCACTTCAATTTCTGTCGTCCAAACTTCTTTCAGAGTTTTCTTGAGCTCTCTGTACTTGTTTCTACGTTCTAACTTGGACTCCGTGTGTTCTCTATTGCGCTTGTTCTTTTCTGATTTTTCTGTTTCAATTTTCGTTCCATTCCTTTGAACTTGATTTCTTGAGCCTCTTTTGTCTTTTCGTAAGCTCTTTTGATCATTGCCTCTCATTCTTCCAGAAATCTTGTCCTTAACACAATCTTCCGCCTTTACTAGCATTAGGAATTGATTTTTTCCTCTTATTCTAGGCATCGGATTGGTTCTAACCCCCTTTGTTTTTCTCTTTGCTCTATAGCGTTTCTGGCGTTGTTTAGTTTGGTTCGGAAAATCATAAAATCAGACATCCGTTATAGTTTCTTCGTTTCCGCTTGAATTGTCCGTTGACTCGTTGTCTGCTTCATTTCCCCACTCTGGATGATCGGGAATGTCGTGAAACACCTCTTCTTCATCTTTCTTTTCCAGTGTATCGTTCTTTTCAGTTTCTTTTTCGAGTATAGTTCTCAACATGAAGTACGGAACCACGTCGTACCCGTCCTTGTCGCAAAATTTCGTTGTGGGACCATCCGGAATTGCACAAACATCTAGGGTTGCTAGAATGTGTGTCCATTCTAATGGTTCAAGCGTGTCCTCTGGAAAGGGTTCTCCTATATAAGTTTCGTCTTTGATAGCCCTTTCTAAAACATATTCTTCTCGCCTCAGACTTCCACATTTCGAGGCTCCACACATCCATAACTCCTTGGGCTTACCTAACCAAGCTGGAAATTCGGATCCCGCCAAAGTAGCTGAATCAAACTCCTCTACCGGTGTTCGGTTCACATCTTTGTAGCTATGGTCTTTCAGGTTCACACGTGTAGTGGTTTCCATATTTCTCAGGTATATGTGATCGTAGCCCCAATCCTGGACCATTTTCAACTGTCTCATGAATGGTCTTCCCAGTATGATATCATAGTTATTCTCCTTGCCAAAATCGACAATAGCAAAAGTATGTTCGTATTCAATGCCGCAAGAAGTCACTACGACTTTCTCTAGTAACCCCATAGGTTTCTCCATGTGTCCATCTGCTAATTGGAGTTTCAACCTAGTCTTCCTTATTGCTGGTTTCCCCCATTTTTTCCAGATTTCTTTTGTAGCAATGGCTACCCCAGCTCCGATGTCTAGTATTTCCATCGTGTTCACGCCTTGGAACTCAACTGGTAAGGTTGTATTCCCCTCTTCACCTTCGCAATACTCTCCGACCTTGTTTAAGGGTACAGGCTTAGCGTTCTTTTGTGGTTTGCTCAGCTCTTGTATACCCTCTTGCAGTCTCGATGTTGGGTCTTTTATCCCAAATTTCTCCAATCATTTTCCTACAGTGGTCCACATACGTGGTCTTAGCCTCAAAAGCTCAGCTAGAGTGATAGTGCATGTCACTGGTGTTGACAAGATCTCTATCAATCCTTGCGAGTCCATGACTTTTTCTGATGAAATTCTTTGTGAGGGAAGTGCTCTAACCTCGGATTTTTCTTCATACTCTCCTAAGTATGAAGGTAAGGTATTCAGTGAATGAGGTTTGCTCTCCATTGTTCTAATAGAGCCCCCATCTCCCCAGTAAGATTGCAGATCCAAGTCCACTTGAGATCTTGCCTCAAATTCCACTATGGGAGGATTCCTGATGTCCTTTTCCCAATTTGTTTGATTAGCTTGGCAACTTAGCTCGTTTGCAAAGTTTGCCTCTCTCACTTGTTTCCAAAATTCATTGTAATCCTCATCTCTTCCGTAAATCCTCTGTATGACTGGATGAAAACTCTCTATCTCCTGATCGGTTGTGTTCAATACTATGCGGTCATCCTTGTGTGTATTTTCAAGCTTTTGTGCACGGGGAGTCTTTTCAGCTACCCGTGAAATGATAGTCTCTTGCTGAATTGGGTTTTCCGTTCCACAATTCATTGTTTCTCTTGGTGGTTCTAATAAGGCTTGTGCAGTCTCGATCATTCTCTGGCACATTTCAAGTCTCTGCTTTTCCAATTCCGTGTTTGGGTATGTCATAAACCTCTGTTCTTGTGTTTGGTTGTTCTTTAACCTAGCTTCGTAAGCTCTCATCAGTGCGTCCAATGGTTCGTGTACTTTGTCGACTAGCACTGATCCCCCTGAGCTTAAGCTCGTTGTCTCTTTGATACTCTTTTGTTTCGTTCTTTCCGGGCTCATCTCTCGTTTCCCGTTTTGACTCTCAAGTTTTTCTAATCTATCTTTAGTTTGCTTTAGTTCCTCAGCTAGAATAGCGTCTTCACGTTCTTTTCTCAACTTCATGCGTGCTTTTCTAGCTTTCCATGTGTTTCTCTGACTCCGCGGTCCTTCACTAACCACTTCAGTCGCTAACTTTCCATTCTCAGGTTCTCTAGTGGTTTTCTTAGCTTGAGCTCTAGTAACAACTTGCGTTGGTATCAGAGTTTCATTTTCAGACCCACTGCTGGTAGGAATATAGCATATTCAATGTCGTCTTTTGCACTTTGTTTGGATTCTTTGAACAATCCTCAATGAAGTGAGTAACCCCACACTCAGTGCAATAAGCGTTAATTCTAATGATTTCCGTATGTGGACAAACATTCATCAGATGGTCACCTCCACACTTGTAACAGGGTCCGAGTGCTGGTCTTGGTCCCACTTGATTCGTCCTTTGTGGATAGGATGGCCTTTGTCCTGTTAACCCTCCATGAGCTATGAACATCAATGTTCTTGCGTCCAAATTGCATCTCTCTTCATCAGAAGCACTTGTAACTGTTGGTGTTCCAACATTCCCAATCATGCCCCATGGTTCTGGTTGTTTGTGTTCTTCTGGTGGGTAATACACAGCTGGAGACATGTGTGCACCAGATTCTTCATAATAGGCTTGAACAGGCACTAAGGCTTGTTCTTCCTGATTCTCTAAGGTTGGTGCATATCTAATGCCCACTGGTCTTGCTCCTGGTAAAGGTGGTTGTTGTCCCAATACCAGTTGCGGTCTTTCTATCCCCATAGGTCCTGGTACATTTCCCGTTGGGTATCGAGGTACTGGATGTACCTGAGGTGGTGCTAATTGAGCAGGAGGTGCATACTGACGCTCCCTTACATACCCTTTGTTGTAATAGCACTCCTCTGTTGGATGGTTTGTCCATTTTTGTTCAATAGCACACCATTTCAGTGGTTTTGGCAATGGTTTTTGGTATGGTGCCATCCTTTTTAGAGCCTCTTCTATCATTTGCTCTACATTTGGAATGGTTGTTGTTTGAACATTCTTTTTAGTGATAGTCTCGCTAGCTATGGAGGAAGAGCTACTAGATGCAAAATCTGTATCCGCTGACACCTCTCCATAAACCGTACAGTTATCCACTAAGTACCATGCTTCTCTCGTTACTTGCTCGAAACTTGTACAAGCTTTCAAGTGCAAGTCCTTCTTGAGAGTGTCGTTTCTCAATCCTTCAATAAAGAGAACAGATAGTCTGTCATCTTGTGGTCGTTTACGTACTGGACATCTCTCAATGTATTGTTTGAAGCGAAGTGAAGCTTCCTTCACTTTTTCGTGTTCTCTCTGTTTAAAAGCATATATTTGTGAGACCGTATTGTGCTTAATCCCTCGTTTTGAGAATTCCTCAGCAAACTCTCTTAGCAAATGGTCAATGTCATGGAATCCCCCTCTGTTCAGTGGTTGAAACCATGTCAATACCGTACCTTCTAGAGTAAGACCAAATCCCTCGTATTGTGTATGGAAATCTGTTATCTGCTCAGCTCTTAAGACTTGCTTAAAGAGTGACACATGTGCATACGGATCTCCTGAACCACCATACTTCTTTGGCATACACTTGGCTACTTGAGATGGTCTCATACGTCTATGGTTTGCTACCAATCTCATTGCTCCTGTGTCCCGGCTAAAGCTTTCTCTAGCATCATGGACTTCATGGGTTACCCTTGTCGGTTCCCCTGCCCTGAGTCTACTACTAGGAGGTAAATGTGATGGTTCCGCTTCGAACCTTGGACCTGGAGTGGTATACGTGGGGATTGGAACTGCACTACCTCGATTCGTATCCATTGACTCTCTGGAATGTAATGATCCCATTGGTCCGGGCTTCGAGTACTGAGGTTGACTGAAAGAGTCAGCAGCCTGAGTTCTTTGTCCTCCTGTTGTCATTGGGTTTTGCACTCCATTTGTTGGTGCTGGTCTTTGTGAGCTATAAGTAACATAATACTGATGTAGTGGTCCCCCAAAGTATGTATATCCTTCTAATTCTTTCTTGCCCATTGTTGAGTATTGCCTCCCATACTTGTCGTAAGTGGAATTTTTCACTTCCGATCCCTCTGTGTAGGTAAAGACATAAAGTCTTTTTTGGTCTGTCAACTCTCCAGTGTAGGGTTCTTCACATCTATAATAGAGATCTTTCTCCCCATTATTATATTTGTATAGCCCCACATAGATGTTATCAGTGTTGATCCTTGTAGTTTCATTCTCTCTTCTTAACCTCACATCAGGGAAGTTCATTATTGGTGCTTTCTCCTCAAGTTCTTCATCTACTTTGGCTTTGGTGCCCATCAATCTCCACTTGTCCACAATGTTAGGGTTTAGGACTACCAAATACATGGTACCCTCGTCATCTAGATATCTATCTCCGCTATAGCTCACAGGCACTAAGTCCTTGAACTCACTAGGTCTATCTTCTATCTTTACACAATAGCGGTCCATTCTATCTTTGTAGATCTTGGCACCTTGCTCATTGTCGTACTGATGAACAATAGCTTCATTGTGGCGGAAGGGTTTGATGATCCTGCTGCCATATTTTCTCTGTTGTTCAGGTTCAAGTGTTCCAAGTGTTCGGTGAAAATCTCGTAAGGTCTCTCCGAAGAAGTATCAGAAACACTTCCTTCAAAGATCGGCTCTAATGGTTGCACCCAACTTTGGTTTACACTTCCCTCGGTTGATATGACACTTGCTTGTTCCCCTTGTTTTGGTTGGTTATTCTGGAGATTCCTGCCCGATCTCAAATTCATCAATTCCCCTAAAGGACTTTAACTTTTCCATCTCGACAATTTGTTTTCCCAAGTTTTTGTGGTCAGAATTGATCCAAACTGATTGATACTTGGTCAATTGTTTAATCTTGTCAGTTGGACAACTTCTGTTTCATCAAGTGAGAATTTTGTTGTAGTTATGCTGAAAAAGACATTATACGCGTATGATGTCTTTTTTCACAGATTTGTACTATTTTGGTTATGCTCACTCTCAGTAGCCCCCTTATGCTCTGTCCACTCACAAAATTCAGTTTGAACTCTGTTTAAGCAAGTTATGGCTAATTTAGGCTTTTCTTGGCAATTTTCCGCTTTTGACTTGTTTTGGGTCAATTGTGATCCAAATGGGATGAAACTTGAAATATAACCTCTAGACAGCTATTACAATGGATCTGTGTTGGCAAAGTATCAAAATATGTCCAAAATTAGGTCAAAGACATCATACGCGTATGATGTCTTTTTCATCAATTTGGGTCAAGACTTGATATTTATGCTTTCTACAGTGTTTGTAACAATCTTGTCAGGTCAGATATCAAAAATAAGTAGTGGATGTGCCAAAAGACATTATACGCGTATGATGTCTTTTGTCCCAGATTTTGACTATTCTTGATTTTAAGCCTTCTCCAATGTTTATAATTGAGTTTCAAGTGTTTTTGTCAGGTTTGAATGTAAAAACAAGATCTGAATCCAAAATTTCCTATTCTTTGCGTTTCTTGGGCTCCGGCTTGTCTTTTTGGGTTTCTTTGAGTGTTAATGCTCTTGTTTTAAGTTGAAATTAGGGTATAACCCCCCTTTTGAACACTCTGGTAAAGTCAAAATTTCTGTTTTGGTCTCTGTTTGGTCATTTAGACATCATACGCGTATGATGTCTAAAGTTGCAGATTTCCAGTTTTTTGGCACAGAATCCTTCCTAAAGCTTTCTCAAGTGCTCAGCAACTCCCAGATACATAGAAAATTTCTTTGACTTTTGTTTATTGCAAGTTTCACTACTAACTCGACGGTTTAGTGATCTAACATGCAATCAACCATATCAAGCAAATACTCCAATGATTACTAGCTCTAGATCAGGATCAAATGAAGTCCTACCTAAGCTATTCCTAATCATAAAATGAGTTTGGTAATTGTGATTTTAAAGAGATCCACTGCCACTCATGGACTAGCAAATTCTTCTTCTATCAACAACTACTCAACACCAACAAAACAACAAACAAATCTAAGCTAAACTAAAAATACTGTCAACACGGAAGACCCAGGAATACCCCACTTCCTAGTATCTCTCGAGATCTTCGGAGTCCACCACTCCTAGATCTTTTCTAACTAAATTATACAAAGTAGTTTATACGACTCACCTCGTAGGATTAGTCTAAGGTCACCTACTTAGGGCTCTCGTCCCCGGCAGCGGCGCCAAATGTTAAGGCGGTTACGCCGCTAGCGGAAGCTAAATAGCGAGAACTCAACCAACAACAGAATTTGTCAGACGAGGACGGAGCTTGACCCGTAGGCGCATGGAAACAACTAGGTGGGTGTCAAATCACCTACTCGACCTTCTAATGACAATCACTACTAAGGAGATCAAATCTAAGTTCTAAAATACACAAGTGACTGAAATCCGTACTAAGAACGAATGCTATATGAAACAGGATCTAGAATCATTGAATCGATCTCAAACTCAAGAGGAAGTCTATACACTAGGTAAGAACAACACCTTAAAGACTTGAACTACAAAATCAACCTATAACCACTCCGTGCCGTAAACGCGTATGAAGACAGGCCGAAAAATACAGGTGACCGAACTTGACCCCGATGGTACTAATGTGTAGCTCTACTCATTGTGGTTCTATAGATATGCTGCACGCTCAATTACGACACACGAGTTGGAAGAAAACTCACACCGAAGCTCGTAGGAACTTACCACACATAGAAGCCGATAGCACGCACTCTTGGTATCTGTGCGTAGCTCTCGCCGTTGCTAACACAATGGCGGTGTCGCTTCTCCAATGACGGCTCCGTAGCTTGCATAGCAAGTAGATAAGACTCTCTCTCTCTCACTCTCTCTCAGACACAGTCACGGCGCTCAAAAACTCCCTTTGATTAATAATCTGCCCCTTTAGGTTACAAAAACTTTGGCTTATATACCTGAGCCTTGGAGGTGAGAACATCTCTAATTAATTACATCAGCAAGTGAAGTTACTTTGGGATAACAAGCTGGAAACTCAATTGAGTCATGTTACTTAATGAATGGCTCAAATCAAAATTAATGTCGGAAAGACATTTATTACAATCAATGGTTACAAAATGATGAGTGTGAGCAAAAATGTGGGTGTGATCCTCTGCTGGCTCAACAGCCGCAATAGCTTGTAAAATGACTGCAAGTTTAAAGAACACTTAATTTTAGATTCCAAAGTATCTACATTTTGGTAAATCTTTTTTGTCACACTTTTAGAAAAAACTAATTGCAAATAACAGATTTACTAACTGACAACACATCTACAACAAATTTATTTTTATGCTCCTCATTGTCTAAAGATTCCTAATCTTTATCTAGCTAGATTAGTTCTTTGTCCATGATGGTGGCATCTAGAAGTATACTTGGAGAAACATTTATGCCTTTAAGCTCTGGAACACAAGTCTCATTTTCTATTGCACTATCTTATTGCATTGGATGGTTTCCTTGACTAAGTTTCTTATGGCCTTCATGCCATAGGGTTCTCTTTGTAGATATCTCTATGACTTAAGATAATCCAAAATATGTCTCTTTATGGCCTCAAGGCCATAGGGTTAGGATTGTTAGCAGGTCTCAACATATAAATAGATCTATGGCTTCAAATCCATATGGTACTTTATTTATGTGTCACCCTATGGCCCTAAGGCCATGGGTTGTCATAGGGCCACAAGATGCCCTATATGAGCACTATTAAGAAACCATCTATGCTTTATGTTCACACCCTATGGCCCGAGGGCCACAAGGTGTGCCTCTTATGCTAGTAAGAAACCCTTTATGCTATATGTTGTCAATCTATGGCCCTTGGGCCATAGGGTGGCCTCTGTGCTAGTAAAAAATCCTCTATGCTCTATGTTTTCACCCTATGGACCTAGGGCCACAAGATATCCTCTATGATAGTAATCAATCCTCTATGCTCTATGTTTGCACCCTATGGACCTAGGGACACAAGGTACCCTCTATGCTAATAAGAAATCCTCTATGCTCAATATTGAAACCCTATGACCCCAAGGCCATAGCCTGATGTCCTCCATGGTAGTAAGAAAAACCCTGTACGTTCTATGGTGGAACCCCATGGAGACTTGAGGGCCACAAGGTACCGCGGAGTTCATCTAGATTTTCAAGATCATCTATTCTTGAAGAGAGCTCATGCTCTGTCCATTCTAGGCGTTTCGCTACCCGTAGAGTTGGAATTAAAAACTCTATGGGTAATATAGCATTTAGAACAAACACCATGTTATACGGTGTTGTTCTTATCGATGTTTTGTAAGCTATTCTATATGCCCATAGTGTTGAGTGTAGCTGCTGATCCCAATCTGTCCTTGATTTTGACACAATTTTAGTGAGAACCGTGCATAGTGTTTTATTTGTGGCCTCAGCTTGTCCATTTGCCTGTGGATGGTATGGAGCAGATTTCCTATGTATGACCATGAATTCCTCTAGCAGATATTCAATGACTTAATTAAGAAAATGTGTTCCACGATCACTGACAATTTCTATTGGTAAACCGTATCGTACAAAAACATTCTCATACAAAAATTGTGCAGTGGTCCGTGCATCTGCTTTTTGTGTTGCCTTGGCTTCCGCCCATTTTGTGAGATAGTTCATAGCCACAATGATATATTGGGTATGGGTGCGATAGGCAGGGGGTGAAATAGGTCCCACAAAATCAATGTCCCATTTTGCAAATTCCGTTGCTCCCATCATTGGCCGTAGTGGCATCTCATCTCTCTTTATCAGCACCTTGGTGCACTGACATGCGTCACAATGCTTTACAAACTTTTTAGCATCCATATGCAATGTAGGCCACCATATTCCTACGGTTAAGACGATTTTTGCCGTCTTATCGCCCAAAAAATGTCCTCCACTTATTCCGCTATGTGCATGTTCTAGAATCAGCAGGTATTCACTTTCACTTGCACAGATTCTAAGTTGATTGTCCTTTCCTCGCTTATAGGGTTGGTTCGCAATTAACTGAAAGTCCCGAGCCTCAAGCTCTATAGACTTTTTCCGTGCTCTTGTTATGTTTTCAGGAAGCATCCTTGTGGTTAAGAAATCAATGATATATTGACTCCATGCAGGTGCAATGTTTACCTGAAACAATGTCGCGTGATCCACTCATCGTTTGGCACTACATATAGTACAATTGGTAACATAAGAATGTGTGTCCGCATACATAGCTGGCCAATAAACCCCTAACTGTTTCAGTCTCTGGTGTGTTTTCACCATTGAACAATGAAATGCACAATCCTGGACATGTGATTCTTCAAGGTAACACTCGAATTCTTCCGGATTTATACATAATCGTAGAATTTGGTCCGATCCTAGATGATACAACCGTCCTACAATCAACTGGAATTTTTTTGTTTGTCGAATTGTGTGTTGTTTGGATCTGTCTTTCGTGCTATCAAACTTACCTCCAAAGGAAAGAATGCTAACAATTTCCTGAGACCATTTGGGTATCATTTCAATATTGAAAAGATAAGCATCTGGTATGTCATCATCTACTCCTTCAGGAGCTTCCCCATTGTGTATCTTTGAAAGATGATCCGCCCGTAGATGGGTTTTACCCTTTTTGACCACCACTGGAAATCAAACTCTAGCAATATAATAAACCAGCGTACAATTCTCCCTATATTGCATGGTTTATTCACCAGATACAAAAGACCTTGATGATCTGTGAAGAACACAAATTTGTTTGCGAGCAAATAATGCCAAAATTTCTTTACAGCATAAATCATTCCTAACCCCTCTCTTTCAGTGGTGGTGTAGTTCTTTTCCGCACTGTTTAACTGTCGGCTTGCATAACAAACTGGAAAATCCATTGTTCAGTCTCCAGGTTGAGTCAAAATACTCCCGATTGCATATGTAGAAGCATCAATGTGAACATGGAATATCTTTTCCCAATCCGGTGCTTTAAGTACAGGTGTTGATACAAGGTTTTCCTTCATCTTTTGAAATGAAGTTTTGCACTCCTCGGTCCAGTCGGAATTGACGAGCAAAAGATACAAAGGTTGTGCGATGACTGCATACATATATATGAATCTTCGATAATACCCACAGTGTCCCATGAAGGATTGCACTTGTTTTGCATTAGTAGGCCTGGGTAGGTCTACTATGACTTTGACTTTGTCTAGGTCAGTGGTTATGCCATTTCTTGAGACAATGTGTCCTAAGATGTGGCCTTGTCTGACCATAAAAATACACTTTTTCGGGTTAAGACAGATTTGATATGTCCTGCATTTCTCAAATACCTTTTGCAAATGGTCAATATGTTCCTCTCGCAGAAGAGAGTGTACACAAAGATCATCCATGTATATTTCTAAGAATATTCTCAGGTATTCTTTGAACGCGTTCGTCATTAATCTTTGGAAGATAGCTGGGGCATTAGTTAAGCCAAACGACATAACTCAATACGCATATATTTTCCATTCTGTGGCAAACGCTATTTTGTGTTGATCCTCCATTGCAATTGCCAGTTGGTTTTATCCTGAAAACCCATCTAGAAAGGAATAAGCCCATTTCCCGGCCACTCTCTCAAGTACATGTTTTGTGATTGGCAAAGGATAATTATCCCTTATGGTGGCTGCATTTACCTTTTTGAGGTTTACACACACTCGCAGTTTTCCGTTCTTTTTGGGGACTACCACAATGGGTGACACCCAATCTGTGTGTTCGATTTCATAGATGAATTCAGCTTCCATCAGTTTGTCAATCTCCTCTTTGATTCGTTTAGCAAATGTGTCATTATATGTATAAGGACGTTGTTTGCTAGGTTTTGCATCCGATTTCAAAGGAATTGTATGTTGGCATATCGATGGATCAACTCCTTTGAGGTCTTTATAGGACCATGAAAACACATCTTTATACTTCTTGAGAAGCTGTGTTAGCCGTTCTTCTTCTTCAGGCTCTAAATCGGTTGCTATATAGATCGGCTGAGGCTTTTCCCCTAGTTCCGCGAGGTCTATCCTTTTTGCATTTTCTGGCCCATCGTAAGATTCCTGGTTGGTTCTTTCCCTGACTGGTGGTGTCATTATGATTTTTCTGTCCTAGATGGTGAATTTTCGATAGTGTGATGGTACATTCATGTTTCTCTTTTCTGACTCCCCTTTACCATCATTATCTTCCTCAGTAGTCCATACCTCTCGTAGAGACCGTTTTAGTTCTTGGTATTTCTGTTTGCGCTCCAGTTTGGTCCACTCTTGGTCTTTTGTTGTTTCTTTTTTTGATTTTTGAGATTTTTGTGATTTTGTTTCTGTTTTAGCTTTTCGTACTTGTATTTTTTTCTCTTGCGTTCTTTCCCTTCGAACTTTTGAGAATCTTCCTGATATTTGATCTTTTAAACAATCCTCTGCTTTTACAAGCATTAGATAGTGAGTTTTACCTTTTATCATGGGCATCAGGTTCTCTCTCGGTTTGTTTCCTGCATGTTTCCTCCTATAGCGTTCCTGACGTCTAGGGTGCTGATTAGCAAAATCATAAAACTCTTCTTGTTCTGGTAGTTTTATCGTCTCATCTCCTCCTGGTATAATGCTTACCATGTAGTAGGGTAGCACATCATAGCCATCCTTATCACAAAATTTTGTTGTTGGACTATCTGTAATGGTACAGACATCCAATGTTGCTAGTATGTGTTCCCATTCTAGAGGTTCCAAGGCATCTTCGGGAAAAGGTTTCGGAATATACTCCTTGTCCTCAATCGCTCTTTCTAAGACGCATTTCTCCCTTTTTAGGCTTCCACAATGTGAAGCTCCGCACATCCATAGCTCTTTTTGTTGCCCTAACCACACTGGGAGTTCCGATCCTGCGACTGTAGTTGAATCAAACTCTTCCGTTGGTGTTTGGTTCACATCCTTGTAACTATGGTCTTTCAGGTGTATTTTGGTTGTTGTCTCGCCATGTCTGAGGTATATGTGCTCGTAACCCCAATCTTGGACCATCTTTGATTTTCGCATGAATGGTCTTCCCAAGATGATCTCATAATTGTTCTTTTTGTAAAAATTGACTATTGCAAATGTATGCTCATACTCGATTCCGCACGAAGTGACAATCACTTTTTCTAAGAGTCCTAGAGACTTCTCCATGAACCCATATGCCAATTGCAATTTCATTCTGGTAGCTCTTAAAGCTGTTTTTTTCCATTTTTTTAGTGGTGATAACAACTCATGCACCACTGTCAAGAATAGATTTGGAAACTACTCCTTGGAATTCTAATGGTAGCATGGTGTTTCCATCTTCTCCCTCGCAATACTCTCCAACTTTGTTTAGTGGTACTGGCCTAGTGTTTAGTTGAGGCCTGTCCAATTCTCTGATCCCTTCCTGAAGCTTCAAGGTGGGGTCTTTCACTCCAAATTTTTCTAGGCATTTGCCTACTGTGGTCCACATGTTTGGTCGTAACCTTAGGAGTTCGGCTAATGTGATTGTGCATGCCACCGGGGTGGACAATAACTCAATCAACCCTTGTGAGTCCATCACTTTGTTAGAAGAAAGTCTTTGAGATGGGATTGCTCTCACTTCAGACTTGGCTTCATACTCTCCTAGGTAAGAGGGTAGAGTTTTCAGCGAGTCTGGTTGGCTGTGCCCGTACCTATCAACAAAAACTATATCCTTCCCCATAGAAATTTCATAAGAGAATAAGTAAAGAACCTTGTCTTTGCTTAATTCGGTTAAGTATGGTTCTTTGCAGCGAAAGTAAGCGACTATTCCCTCACTCTCATGCTTGTAGATTCCCACGTTCTCATTATAAGTTGAAACCCTGGTTGTTTTCTTATCATACATAAAAATTACTCCAGGTCGATCAATGTTTGGCGGCGGTTCTTGAGTTTTCGAAACCATTTTCCCTTTTGCCATGTTATCTCCATATTTGTTGTAATCCTCAGGGTTACTAACTATCAGATAGTGGTTCCCCTTTTTGTCTTGGAATCTATCTCCATCATCATAGACAAATACACTTGCGTTCTCGATAGTCAGAATAGACCAGGGCTCCCCTCGAGTTTGTTCCTTCTAAGAAGATCACAGTGAACTTGGAATCATTCAAAGGATTTAGAGAGGTGCTTCCTCCTGGCATTGGTCCGTCATAGGTAAAACCTCCTGGCTGTTGACTATCCATCATGAAGAAGTATTTGTCTGATGAAGTGTCAGTATCACTACCTTCCTCAATAATTGGTGCTAGTGGATCTAGCCTTGCTTGGGTTACACTCTCCTCGGTGGACACCATGCTACCTTGGTCACCTGCCACCTTCTGGTCTCTAAAAATGTATCTTCCTGATCTTAAATTCATCAAACTTATCAATGCAATTTATCACAAATCCAACCACTCACCTGGCAAAGGATCAATCTCCACACAACTTCTTGCTTTGCTGCTGAATATACCTGTACACAAGTGTTTAATTTCGGCAATCGAATCAAAGCATTTAACTGCTAGAGGTTATCTTAGTAATGATTGGTATAACTAGAGAGTTAATCTCAACCACTACTGTATTTTATACACTACTGATGTTCTGGATTAGGTCCGCTAATCTGGAACTGTAATTCCCTCGGATGTTGGTCAATTTACGTGAAAAAGTCTGAATTCAGTCTTTGCTCCATTAAATGGCCAAACAAGGTCCAAATTCACTTCTGAAAGAAGTTTTGGAACCCTTAAGCCAAATGGAACCTCACTGTCTAAGCCCAGTCAAATTTTCTCTTCACTTGCCCCATTAGACATCCTACGTGTAGGATGTCTCCTGCTCTGTTTTGCTTGGATTTTTGCACTATGGATTTTCCTTGATGTGCTGAGTCCACAGCTATTTTTACTTTTTGATTTGGACACCTATAAGCTGGTCAAAGGATCAAAAATATGTTCCGACAGTCTGCTACTGGTCTTGATCAGTTTAATCAACTCCAATTTGGACCAAAATTGACTAGGAGGCTTGCCTCAGGCTATACAACACCTTGCTATGCCCACAGTCAGTATCTGGCTTCAAATTCTTGCTAAAGACATCTTACGCGTAGTATGTCTTTTTGCCTAGAATGGCTTCAAAGTCAAAGCACAGGCTCCCCATGAGTTGCTGATCACTTTGGTATGCCCAAAATTAGGTTTGGAGTGCAAAATCACACAGATGACATCCTACATGTAGGATGTCTTTTTGGCATGTTTGCCCCCATACTTGACCCATAGCTTCCCCTTGATGTCAGCAACCCAGTGGTATGCTTAGATTTTGGTTTGGATTTCAAAAGTCCCCATTTTTAGTTGTTCCTACCTTTTTCAGTCAAAAGTGCTAAAGTCTGCTTAGAACCCAATTTTCTCACCCAAATGAGATGAAACCTCTCTCAGTCACTCAATATATCATGTCGATCATGCCCATGCAGTCATCCTATGGTTTTGGTCTTAAAATAATGCTTTGGCACAATTTGGGTAGGATGTCTGGCAATTTCAATCTATCTGACCTTATCCTGTCAAGATATGGTCAAAATTTCCACTTTCCAGGTGAAAATAGGGTAAACCCCACCTTATGAACACACTGGTCAACTCAAAATTCCAAAATTTCCACCAGTTTATCATGTAGACATCCTACGTGTAGGATGTCTCCTGGCTTAAAATTAACTTTTTTCCTGACAGAAATGCTCCTTATGCTCTACAACTCTATCAGAAACACTCACAGTAACTTTTAGACTTCACTTTAGCTTTCAAACACACTTTTGCATCTCTTTGCGTCTTTTACAACTTTGTGATGAATCTACCAAGCAAGTATACATGCATGAAGTGCTCTAGATCCTGAATCATGATGTCCTACTTACTCTACTCCTACTCATCATATGAAATGGTGATAATGGTGTTTTGGTTGCTCTCTGGCCTCTCCGGACTCTCAAGCTCTCTTCTCACCGTTTCTACCACTCCCACTCCTACTCTAGAACTCAACTAATATCTAAAACTATCTCAGTCTACCTAAATCTACCTAAGTCGAAGGATCTAAGCCAGACACACGCTTCCTAAACTCCCTCTAAGACCTAGAGAGTCCTCCACCATTTGATCCCATCTAAATGTAAAACGAGACTCTTGGCAAGCCAAAAATCCCTATCCTCAAGGACTAGTCTCGGTCACCTACCTAAGGTTTTCGTCCCCGACAGCGGTGCCAATGTTGGATGGATACGCCACGACGGACGTCAGCACAACGAGAACTCACCTAATAAGATTTGTCAACTAAGGACAAAGCTCAACCCGTAGGCGCGTGGAAGCAAGCATAAGGTGTCAACCTACACTCGACCGACTCCTAACTAATTCCTACAGAGGTCTCTGCCCAATGTCTAAGTCACAGTCTTCAGGAGTGCATAAGAGGAAACTTCCTACAATGCTTTCTAGAACCGAACACCCATCAAACAATCTTGAAACACCATAGAGCTTGAAGGAGACCCTAGTAACACCAATAGGTCACTCTCCCTAAGGTCTATGAACCAAAACCCCAACCCAAAACACCCGGTGCAAAATCACGTAGGATGTCTGGCCGAAATTTGCAGGTCATTGTTTTGAAATCTAAAGTGCCTAATGTGTAGCTCTACTCAATGTGAATGCGTGGATATGCTTCGATGCAAAATCGGACAACGTATGCTCACCGAATCACCAAATGAAGCTCATAGATGGAGCTTGCAAAACCGGACCGTACGTGCACAATGTAGGTATTGACGCGTAGCTCTTGTCGGGGGCAACACGCTACACTTCTCCGCACTTGATTCCGACCACCGGTGCACACATAGCATCAAGATGAAGCTCACACTCTCTCTTACATAGTACGCTCACTCACAGACTTCAAAACTTTTAAAATGACAAAGGTTTTTTCATTAAGGTCAAAAAGTGGTATATATACCTTACAATTCTCAAACCCTAAAGTTCCAAATCAACCATCTACTCAATCTAACTATCAAAACTGGGATACAATCTGGAAACTTATGTATGCCCCAATATTTACAAGGTGAAATGTCGAGTTTTCTCAATAAATGAATAATTACAAAAAAAGATAATCTGTCAAGTAGTCAGTTTCCGTAGGGTGTGTCCAGCTTCTAACACCATTCAATGAGAAATGACCATACATCCCATGCCCATGCCCATGTGTTATCATACGTGTTAATAATACTTGCAACTAATATGCATTCACATAGTCTTTTAAGTTCACTCGCAATCTAGGTATTGATGTCTTTTTTTGGTCCAATTGATCATGTATGATGCATAAGTACTTATCCTTTTGCATTTGTGAGAACCTAAGACAGGTGTAGTACACATTTCTACAGCTTTGTTGTTGCATCATGTGAATTTTACGTTCATCCTTCAAACATGAAATCAGCTCATCATCCTTTGTTGACTCTAGTTGAGACTTTATCCGACTACACACAACACATTTGGAGAACTCGCTTGTTTTTGACAAGGTCACATTAGCAAACTCTGTATTCCAAACCCTATTAAATGTAGTGCTAGAAGTTGGCTAGAGACTCATACTCTCGAGTGTTTTATTGACATCATGTAAGATGTCTATTTGCTTGTACGTGTTTGGTATTGCAAGCAAGGTTTCTCTGGTACCATCTTCCATAGTTCTACTCTTATGTGGAGTTTTCTCTGAGTTTTCATCTACAAAAGAGCACATCAATTCCCTTCCCATTTCTGTATGGTCTCTTCCTTTTCTTATGACACCATCATTACCATGCATTGAGCGTCCAACCCCATTTTCTAATTGTTCACGGTAACGATAAAATGAAGTTTTTGGAATGCCATGAATTTCGTATTAAGCTCTACTACACACCTCATTGCCATCAAAAGAAAATACATAGAAAGTCTTTGTAGTTGTTTTGTTCTCACGCCAAGCAGTCAACATTGTATCATACACATAGTTGGTTCTATTTTGCAAACTTTGTCCCCAAAATTCATTGCGCATAGCCATGAGCTTATCTCTATTGGCATATTGACAACACCTCCTAGGACAACAATCTATGACTGAAACAAGCTGGACAGATGATAGGGATGCTTGATTGGATCTCTTAGAAGGTTTCACATACATTTTTGGCTTCCTATTCTTACAACAATATTTGCATTTTTTTGAAATAGGCTCTACCAAACGACGTGATTCAATGCATATATCTTGTAATGTGTCACTAACATGTAAATCCTCATATTGTAACAATGCTTTTCCATCCATAATTGTCGCTCTCTTGATATGCCAATAAACCATATTGGTGCTGCATACATCAGATTGTGCAGAAATAGTAGCCTCACAAGCATAGGATGTTTCAATACCAATACCGATGTTATCTTCACCTAGCTCACCAAAGTTCACGGAATCAAATGGACACACATAAATGACAACCCCTTCGGCTACTACATGTGTTTTGCTTTCATACCAAAGTTGAACCCTCTTATCCTTCCAAACCTCCCTACAACTCATTCCATTAGATTGTGCCTCGAAGGCTCCCATTCCTTTGTGAGTCTTAGACATAGAAATCCCTTCGCACTGTATCTCATTCATATGTTGTAGCAACCCAATACTCCATTTCACAATACTGTGAAAAGCATCTCCCACTGTCAATGCATCCATTGTTGGAAATGGAATAAGTTCTTTCTTTTGAGAACACAAATCAATTGACATCAATAGATTTCCTTCCCCAATAAGCATCCCCGAGTAATATGCATTTGGGTTTGTCTCACATACACTCCCAATGGCAACCTTTCGTGTGGCTACAAACATGCATACTCTATCACCTTGATTAAAATCCATACCTACAAGAAGAAGGTTTCAACAAATTTGTCAATAAAATCATCACAAATTCATTTCATTGTGAGTATATATGTAGGTGTTTCATGATGAATACATACACACAGGGCACTGTATGTGGTTGTTTCATGATGGGTATACAGAGTCCTATGGAGTTAGGGCCACATGATGCTATATGTAGGTGGTTGGTGATGAGTATGTATTCATCCTATGGCCTTAGGGACAAAGATTTTTTATGTAGGTGTTTTGTGTTGAGTATATATAAATCATATGGCCTTTGATCCATATGATGTTTTATGGAGGTGTTTTGTGTTGAGTGAATATACATCCTATGGCCTAAGGGCCATAGGGCACTATATGTAGTTGTCTCATGACGGATATATAACATCCTGTGGCCTTAGGGACATAGGATGCTATATGTAGGTGTTTGGCGATGCAACTATACACATCCTATGGTATGAGGGCCATAGGGCACTATCATGTAGTTGTCTCATGATGGGTATATAGCATCCTATGGCCTTAGGGCCATAGGATGCTATATGTAGGTGATTGGGAATGCAACTGTACACATCCTATTGCATGAGGGACATGGGGCACTATATGTAGTTGTCTCATGATCGGCATATAACATCCTATGGCCTTAGGGCCATAGGATGCTATATGTAGGTGTTTGTCGATACAAGTGTACATATCATATGGCCTGAGGGCCATAGGGCACTATATGTAGTTGTCTCATGATGGACATATAACATCCGGTGGCCTTAGGGCCATAGGATGCTATATGTAAGTGTTTGGCGATGCTATCTACACATCCTATGGCTTGAGGGACATAGGGAACTATATGTAGTTTTCTCATGATGGGCATATATCATCCTATGGCCTTAGGGCCATATGATGCTATATGTAGGTGTTTGGTGATGCATGTGTACACATCCTATGGCCTGAGGGCCATAGGGCACTATATGTAGTGGTCTCATGATGGGTGTATAACATCATGTGGCCTTAGGGCCATAGGATGCTATATGTAGGTGTTTGGTGATGCAACTATATCCATCCTATGGCCTGAGGGCCATAGGGCACTATATGTAGTTGTCTCATGATGGGTATATAGCATCATGTGGCCTTAGGGCCATAGGATGCTATATGTAGGTGTTTGGCAATGCAATTGTATACATCCTATGGACTGAGGGCCATAGGGCACTATATGTAGTTGTTTCATGATGGGTATATAACATCATGTGGCCTTAGGGCCATAGGATGCTGTATGTAGGTGTTTCGCGATGCAACTATACACCCTGAGGGCCATAGGGCACTACATGTAGTTGTCTCATGATCTCTATATAACGTCATGTGGCCTTAGGGCCTAGGATGCTATATGTAGGTGTTTAGCGATGCATATGTACACATCCTATGGCTTGAGGGCCATAGGGCACTATATGTAGTTGTCTCATGATGGGTATATAGCATCATGTGGCCTTAGGGACGCAACAAGTTCTCTTGATATGATTATATATATACATCCTATGGCCTTAGGGCCATAGGATGCTATATGTAGGTGTCTTGATATGATTATATATATACATCCTATGGCCTTAGGTCCATAGGGCCCTATACATAGGTGTTTCATGATGAGTATATGAACACCCTACGGACAAAAGGCCATAGGATGCTATACATTGATTTTTCTAGCTAAATATATATAGATCTTATGGATTTATGACCACGCAGTACTATCTATTCCTGTTTTGTGGTAAGCTATGTATGCATCCTATGGACTTTGGGCCATAGGGTGCTATATATAGTGATTTTAGAAAGCTAGATCCTGCTAGGACATAAGGGGGTACATATGAGCCACACGATATTCCACATGGTGCATCCACATTGATTGATCATACGCCATGTGGTGTATCCACAACATCGATTATATATAGAGACCATGTCTCCAATAGTTGTGTGGATCCATATGATATGTTTACGTCTTTGAAGGGACATAAAAAACGACGGTATGCACGTATCGCATGATCAAATGTTTGATCAAATTGCATATGTGCACCTTTACAAGCCTCTTTGCAAATGTGCACCAACACCTTTGCAACCCATTCTAGTATGTGGCCTCCTCGTTTCAATACTATTCGTATAAATATGTGTATGTTTCATGTATGCTCACACTTTCAAAACATGTGCAATTAGTGTGCAATTGCACGTACAAAAAAAAAAGCCAAAAATTATTGATTTCTCTTTTTTCTTACACCTAATTTTTCCAAGATGTGTTTTCAAGTCTCCTAATCAATACTACACAAAAAAATATCGTAGTTTTTTGGAGGGAAAATTCTCTAACTTTGAATGCTTTTTAGTGTATCTTTTAGTATGCGATTTTTGGTCCCAAGACGGTGATTTTGACCATGGGTGTCATTCTAGACGACACGGGGACTAACAAAGTCTCATGCCATTTTTTCAACAAAAAAAAAAAAGCGAAAAGCTCTTTAAGTTTCCAATCCTTTGGTATGACTCTACCCCTAAGAAAACGATTTTAAACCCTTCAAAATTCAAAATAAAAGAGAGCGAGAAATTTAGGTTTAAAATTTGAAAGTCAAATTTTGATTTTTGAATTAACAAAGTTGATTAACATTATCTCTATCTCTCTCTGTTTCTTTCGCTCTATCTCTCTTTCTTTTCGAAACCCCACTCTGCTCTCTTGAACACAGCTCTTTGCACGGTCCTTGCGCCTCTCCTAAATGCCCTCCGTGCGCGCTCCCTACGCCTCTCCCAAACGTCCTCCCTCCATATGCCTCTCCCAAATTCCCCCTTTGCACCGCCTCTGCTACCTGCCTCCATACACCTCGAAGTGCCTCCTTTCTCCAACAAAGAGTGCCCCTCTTTCGGCCCTTGTTGCACCTCTTCTCCCAAACAAACAGCACCTCACGCTTCCCTTTGCCGAACGAATAGCCGCGCTTTGCCGCCCTCCGTGCGCCTCTCAAGCGTGCAGCATCTAACGACATCGAACGCCTCCGTGAACCTCTCTCACAAACGTGCAACATCCTACGGTGCTGCCTCTTCCGCCTTCTCTCTCCCTCCTTGCACCTCTCTCCCAAACACAACAGTGCCTCACGACACCGCTCGCAGGTAAGCTCAATCTTTTTCTTTACATTTATTTACCTCTCTCTTATTGTAAAAGAACAAAAAAAAGTAAAATAATAAAACAATAAAATAGTAAGGAACTAACCTTTGTATTGTACCCTTTTTGTTGGTGTGAGAGAGGTCCTAGAAAGAGGAGATTTGGTAGGGGGTGCCTGAATGACGATGCTACAGGTAAAGCAGTAGATATTCACGCCCAAAATTTACAAGGGACTGCTTGCTATATGAATGGGGAGAGATGAGAAGAAGGAGAAAAATAGTTATTTGGAGTGAGAGAGAAAGGAGAGGAAGAGAGACAAACAAAGGAGAGGAAGCTGAGAGAGAGGGAGGAGAGCTAATAAGGTCAAATAAACAATTTAAATCCAAGAGAGAGAGAGAGAGGGAGAGAGAAAGAGAGAGAGGGAGGCCACCTTGTGGCCCTGGGGTTGTAGGGTGTCAATGTAGAGCATAGAGCGGTTTTGGGTAGCATAGAGCACACCTCAGCCCTGGGCCATAGGGTGTCAATTAGAGCATTTATCTTTATTGTAATTATTGGCATGGAGGATGACACCTTGTTGCCGTAAAGCAATAGGAGACAAACCTAGAGCAATGGTGGTTTCTTATTAGCATAGAGAACAACCTCCATAAGATGCCAAGATAGAGCATGGAGAGTTTTCCCTAGTATACAACAAACCCTAAGGCCATAAAGAGAGCACCCCATGTCCGTGGGGCCATAGGTTGCCAAAAAACCCTCATAGTGGTTTCTAGCATACAGGGGACCCTATGGACTTCATGCCACAGGGTTCCATATAGAGAATAGATCGGTTCTTACTAGCATAGAGCGGACCCTATGGCCTTCAGGCCAAAGGGTGCCAATATAGATCATGGAGAGGCTCTTACTAGAATAGAGGGGACCCTATGGCCTTCAAGTCACATGGTGCCAATATAGAGAAAATAGTGTTTTTTACTTGCATATAGAGCACTATATGGCCCTAGGGTCATTGGTTGTCAAAATTCCAGCATGAAGGGTTTCTTCAAATTGAAAACATAGAGGGCACCTTGTGGCCCTTGGGGCCATAGGATGTCATTATAGAGCATAGAGAGGTTCTTACTAACATAGAGGGGACTCTATCACCTTCAGGCCTTAGGGTGCCAATATAGACCAAATAGTGCTTTATACCACCATAGAGAGCACTCTATGGCCCTGGGGCCATAGGTTGCCAAAACAATGAGGGTTTTTTTGAAATAATGAGGACACCTTGTGGCCTTGGAGCCATAGGATGTCAATATAGAGCATAGAGCATAGAGCATAGAGAATAGAGCATAGAGCATAGAGCATAGAGCATCAAGAGCTTCTTACTAGCATAGAGGGAACCCTATGGCCTTCAGGCCACTGGGTGCCAATATAGAGTAAACAAAGGTTCTTACTAGCATAGAGGGGACCCTATGGCCTTTAGCCCACAAGGTCTCCTCAATATAGAGCTAATAGTGCTTTTTAATGGCATACAGAGCACCCTATGGCCCTGGGGCCATAGGTTGCTAGAAAACCCTCATGAAGGGTTTCTTCAAAACATAGAGGCCACCTTGTGGCCTGGGGGCCATAGGATGTGTAGACCATAGAGAGGTTCTTACTAGCATACAGGGAACCCTATGGCCTAAAGGCCATAGGGTGCCAATATAGAGCATAGATCAGTTCTTACTAGCATAGAGCGGACCCTGTGGCCTTTAGGCAAGAGGGTGCCAATATAGAGCATGGAGAGGCTCTTACTAAAATAGAGGGGAACCTATGGCCTTCAAGCCACATGTTCGAATATAGAGAAAATACTATTTTTTACTGGCATATAGAGCACCCTATGGCCCTAGGACCATTGGTAGTCAAAAATCCATGATGAAGGGTTTCTTCAAATTGAAAACATAGAGGGCATCTTGTGGCCCTTGGGGCCATAGGATGTCATTATAGAGTATAGAGAGGTTCTTACTAACATAGTGGGGACCATGTGGCCTTCAGGCCTTAGGGTGCCAATATAGACAAAATAGTACTTTATACCGCCATAGAGAGCACTCTATGGCCCTGGGGCCATAGGTTGCCAAAACAATGAGGGTTTTTTTGAAACAATGAGGGCACCTTCTGGCCTTGGGGCCATAGGATGTCAATATAGAGCATAAAGCTTAGAGCATAGAGAGCTTCTTACTACCATAGAGGGAACACTATGGCCTTCAGGCCACATGGTATCAATATAGGGAAAACAGAGGTTCTTACTAGCATTGAGGGGACCCTATGGCCCCAAGGACACAAGGTCTCCTCAATATAGAGAAAATAGTGTTTATTACTAGCATAGAGAGCACCCTATGGCCGTGGGTCCATAGGTTTTCAAAAACCCGTCATGAAGGGTTTCTTCAAAAAATAGAGGGCACCTTGTGGCCTTGGGGTCATAGGATGTGTAGAGCATATAGAGGTTCTTACTAGCATACAAGGACCCTATGGCCTTGAGTCCATAGGGTGCAAATATAGAGCGTAGATCAGTTCTTACTAGCATAGAGCGGAACCTATGGCCTTCAGGACACCAAAGGGTGCCAATATAGATAATGGAGAGGCTCTTACTAGAATAGTGGGGACCCTATGGCCTTCAAGTCATATGGTGCCAATATAGAGCAAATAGTGTTTTTTACTGGCATATAGAGAACCATATGGCCCTATGGCCATTGGTTGTCAAAAATCCATCATGAAGGGTTTCTTCAGATTGAAAACATAGACGGTACCTTGTGGCCCTTGTGGCCATAGGATGTCATTATAGATCATAGAGAGGTTCTTACTAACATAGAGGGGACCCTATGGCCTTCAGGCCTTAGGGTGCCAATATAGACCAAACAGTGCTTTATACCGGCATAGAGAGCACTCTATGGCCCTGGGGCCATAGGCTGCCAAAAAATTGAGGGTTTTTTTTCAAACAATGAGGGCACCTTGTGGCCTTGGGGCCATAGGATGTCAATATAGAGCATACAACAGAGACCATAAAGCATAAATCACAGAGAGTTTCTTACTAGCATAGAGGGAACCCTATGTAGCCTACATGGTCTCCTCAATATAGAGATAATAGTACTTTTTACTGGCATACAGAGCACCCTATGGCCCTCGGGCCATAAGTTGCCAGAAAACCCTCATGAAGGGTTTCTTCAAAACATAGAGGCCACCTTCTGGCCTTGGGGTCATAGGATGTGTAGAGCATAGAGAGGTTCTTACTAGCATACAAGGGACCCTATGGCCTTCAGGCCATAGGGTGCCAATATAGAGCATAGATCGGTTCTTACTAGCATAGAGTGGAACCTATGGCCTTCAGGCCAAAGGGTGTCAATATAGAGCATGGAGAGGCTCTTACTAGAATAGAGGGGACCCTATGGCCTTCAAGTCACATGGTGCCAATATAGAGCAAGTAGTGCTTTTTACTGGCATATAGAGCACCCTATGGCCCTATGGCCATTGGTTGTCTAAAATTGATCATGAAGGGTTTCTTCAAATTGAAAACATAGAGGGAACCTTGTGGAACATAGAGAGGGCCCTATGGCCTTCAGGCCTTAGGATGCCAATATAGAGCAAATATTGCTATATAGTGGCATAAAGAATACTCTATGGCCCTAGGGCCATAGGTTGCCAAAATAATGAGGGTTTTTTGGAAATGATGAGGGCACCTTGTGGCCTTGGGGCCATAGGATGTCAATATAGAGCATAGAGCATAGACAATAGAGCATAGACCATAGAGAGCTTCTTACTAGATTGAGGGAACCCTATGGCCTTCATCCCACAAGGTCTCTTCAATATATATATAAAAGTATTTTTCACTAGCATACAGAGCACCCTTGGGGCCCTTGGGGCCAACCCTATGGCCTTTAGGCCTTAAGGTGCCAATATAGAGAAAATAGCGCTTTATATCGGCATAGAGAGCACTCTATGGCCCTGGGGCCATAGGTTGTCAAAACAATAAGGGTTTTTTGGAAACAATGAGGGCACCTTGTGGACTTGGGGCCCATAGGAAGTCAATATAGAGCATAGAGCACAGAGAGTTTCTTACTAGCATAGAGGGAACCCTATGGTCTTCAGGCCACAGGGTGCCAATATAGAGTAAATAGAGGTTCTTACTAGCATAGGGGGGACCCTATGGGCTTCAGCCCACAAGGTCTCCTAAATATAGATCAAATAGTTCTTTTTACTGGCATACAGAGCAACCTATAGCCCTCGGGCCATAGGTTGCCAGAAAACCCTCATGAAGGGTTTCTTCAAAATATAGAGGCCACCTTGTGGCCTAGGGGCCATAGGATGCCAATGTAGAGCATAGAGAGGCTCTTACTAGAATGTAGGGGACCCTATGGGCTTTAGGACACATGATGCCATATGGTTTTTTACTGACATATAGAGCACCCTATGGCCCTAGGGCCATTGGTTGTCAAAAAAATCCATCATGAAGGGTTTTTTACTAGAACATAGAGCACCCTATGGCCCTAGGGCCAAAAATCCATCATGAAGGGTTTTTTCAAATTGAAAACATAGAGGGAACCTTGTGGAACATAGAGGGGAACCTATGGCCTTCAGGCCTTAGGGTGCCAACATAGAGAAAATATTGCTTTATACTGGCATAGAGAGTACTCTATAGCCCTAGGGCCATAGGTTGCCAAAACAATGAGGGTTTTTTGGAAACAATGAAGGCACCCTGTGGCCTTGTGGCCATAGGATGTCAATAAAGAGAATAAATCATAGACCACAGAGCATAGGGCATAGGGCATAGAGAGCTTCTTACTTGATTGAGGGAACCCTATGGCCTTCAGGCCACAGGGTGCCAATATAGAGGAAACAGAGGTTCTTACTAGCATAGAGGGGACCCTATTGCCTTCATCCCACAAGGTCTCCTCAATATAGAGCAAATAGTATTTTTCACTGGCATACAGAGCACCCTTGGGTCCAACCCTATGGACTTCAGGCCTTAGGGTGCCAATATAGAGCAAATAGTGCTTTATACCGGCATAGAGAGCACTCTATGGCCCTGGGGCCATACTATTGTCAAATTAATGATGGTTTTTTGAAAACAATGAGGGCACCTTATGGCCTTGGGGCCATAGGAAGTCAATATAGAGCATAGATCATAGAGCACAGAGAGCTTCTTACTAGCATAGAGGGAACCCTATGGCCTTCAAGCCACTAGGTGCCAATATAGAGTAAACAGAGGTTCTTACTAGCATAGAGGGGACCCTATGGCCTTCAGCCCACAAGGTCTCCTCAATATAGAGCAAATAGTTCTTTTTACCGGCATATAGAGAACCCTATGGCCATGGGGACATAGGTTGCTAGAAAACCCTCATGAAGGGTTTCTTCAAAACATAGAGGCCACCTTGTGGCCTAGGGGCCATCGGATGCCAATGTAGAGCATAGAGAGGCTCTTACTAGAGTGCAGAAGCTCTATGGAGTTCAGGCCACATGATGCCATATGGTGTTGGTGTAGAGGCTCGAAAGGGGGATTTAGGCCATTCAAGGGATACTACTTCAAGGTTCCTCTAATGTCATAAGAGAACCTGTGATCACAGTACCATAGGATGGCCTAGGGACACTTGTAGAACCATTTTGTTGGCACCCTTTGGACCTAGAACCACATGGTTTAACATGGAGGGGACTCTATGGCCCTAGGTCCATATGGATGTATTAATATCCATCTTGTCTAAATATATGTCATTATTTTTACAGAAAATGTCTCAGAAGAGAATGTCAAAGTCAGTTGATGCAACAGGATCAACAACAAGTTCTTGGCATCTAGATTTTCATTTACCAAATGGTGGAAGTGATGAGAAAGTCCACTTGTTCTTTCAAGATAAAGAGCAATTTCCCTTCAAGGATTGTGGTGTTGTCAAGGAGATAAAGAAAGATTGTCCAGATCTTGAAATGTCTCCATGCGTTGGAGTAAAACTACTCAATGGTGACTTCTACATGTTGGAGCCTGTGGCCTTTGCTCAAAAATTGGTAAAGGTTGATTATGACGGAGTGACAATGACAAAAGTAGGGTGGGTGGAGCTTCAAGATGACACTCCAAGTGAGAACTTTATAGACTTATATATTGAGGTCTTTAAGAAAGTCAAATCAATATTTAGGTAAATTGAGCCGCACAAAGAAGAATAAAAAGCGAAAGAATGAAGACACAGGTAAAGAAAATCAATATAAGACTCTCAAGGAGAGTAAGACTTCCTCACTTGGAGACAATAGTAGAAATGTGGCCAAAGAAAGTCTTTCAATTATACCCTTATAGACTCAACAAGTAGGAGATTCTAGTGGACTTGCAACCCTAACAGTTGAAACCCCCTCAGTGGTAGTGGTTGTGGACTCAGTATCCTTAGTTGTGCTGGACTCTATTATACAGCCCAAACAAAAAGATCTTGATAAAGAAGTTGCCAAAACTTCTAAGAGTGGGCTAGATGGATACGTTGGAATTGCACACTATTTTAAATTCAGTGTAAATTTTACCCAATTGATCCCAGTTGAGCAATGCAACCCTGCACCAGATGGCTATAAATGCAAACCATTGTTAGATGTGTATGTGAAATTTCTCTTGAAGCAGTTTGCAGGGCACTATAGGCTAGTCTCCAGTGCAACAAACTTGATGTCGTATAACCCAATTACAAAAATTCCTTTACAAACAGCTGAAGTGCATGGAGATAAGCTATCAACATACCACCACTCGATTCTATTTGATCATCATTCCATCATAGCGTCTAGAGTTTTTTTGCGTAACAACAGCACTAAGTATGCTTTGAGAAAAGAGTTCTATAAGTTTAGAACTGCAAGGATAGTGGTAGATGCTCCCAAAGATGTTGTTGTTTGAATGTACAAAATGGAGAACATGGAGATAATAATATCAATGGAACACCATCCTTATATGGAGGTCTTGAAGCATGTCCATAGTCAATGACTTGCATATTCTAAACCAACAAAACCCAAAACAGGAGTTCCTATCGGTCATTCAAGTCGAGCACCTTGGGATGTAGGTTCCACTTCCCTATGCTTGTTTTTGTTACAAATATGTCTTGAAATAAAGTTAATTTTCTTTTCTTTTTCAAATATGTCTTGGAGGCCTTTGTAAATGTGACAAACATCATGTTACACCATAAATCATTTGCCAACAAAGAAACACACATGATCATGTACAATGATGAAATCTATGATCAGTGGATAAACATCTTGGAGAAGCATCAGACATCAACTAGTCGTGGGCAAAAACCAAGCATAAAAACCTTTAGATGCCTAAATGGTTTAGAAGATAATGATGTCAAGCTACTACAACAGGAGTTGACAGAAGAGAAGATTTTCTTAGTGAAGCAACCAATCAAGCGGGCATGCTCAACCTCAGTGCACGTGCAACGAACTTAAAGCAGACCAGGGTTTTTGAGCCTCAAATGTTGATGTCATTTAAAGAGATAGATCCATCAGCAATAGCAGTTACTTCATGGGATGAATGTAAGTCTCATTATAACATTACAGATGAGATTTACAAATCTCTCTTCAAGAGTTGTACGCAATGGCTAAATCTCCCGCTACAAAAAGGAAAGGAGAAAGAGCCAATTCCTGAGATCACTAGGGGATATGTGCAATGGATCATTGCACAAAAGAATGGAGCTTCTAGTTTTCAATTCAATTTACCATGGACAATCAAGTGTGTTGGAAAGAATGTGGAAGGCATTGAGTTTCTTTATAGTGAGAATAGCTCTACAATTCGTGTTGGTGTTTGCATCATAGATACAACACACAAAAGTCTTACATCTAGTGGTTGGAGTGCTACTCAATTTGGTAAAGTAATTGATGGAGTATGTGGGCTAGCACATCAACCATCAAAGTTTTTAATTGCTGGCTTAGTCAAGTATCAACATGTTGCTTCCCTAGAGAAGGCAATTTCTAAAAACGCTAAATGGTATGAAATGCATGTTCTACATTTGAGTTCCTTAATGGGATTAGAGACCATCCAAACATGTGCTCTTCGTGAAGTAACTTTGGGGTTTGGGTGTTCTTCAATCAAGGAGAGCAGTACACCAACGACTCTAGTGTTAAAGAGTCACTGTTGGAGCCAATGCATACTCTCTGCATCAAAGACGGCAAATATGATGTTGTGACCACGGCCAAAGATTTTTTTGTACACCGTGCAATCAAATGCATCTGTGTCAAAGAAGATAATCAAGTAATAGACATCTTCTCATTAGGCTATGGGACTAAAGAGGCACTACAACAACAGAGAAAGGTGATATCAGTTGCATGTACTAGTGATCAAATGATGCAATTGGAATCTCTTTGCCATTCCATAGTGGAAGAAGACCTTGATCTTAGAAGGTGGGCAGGTGTGGATACCACAGAGAAAGTCAATGATGCCAAAGATCTAGAGGAAGAAGAAATTGAAGAACCATTGGGTGCAAGTGTTGAGGCCATTCTAGAAATTCTACAGGAAACAGGTTAAGCTAGCCACCCATGACATTACATTACTGATATTTAGATTATTATTGTTGTCATTTTATTTAATTTGTCCCATCTCAAATCCGCCCATGATGTTAAAAACATTGATGTTTGGTTTGTTATTTTTCTCAATTTATTTTCTTTGAAAAAATGTGAACTTGTGAGTTTGAGTTTTTTCACAATAAATGAATTGAACTTAAGTGTATGATATTATATGGACATGTTGTGGCAAATAGAATTCTACATATATATATATGGTCATAAGATATATTATGTAATACTTTAAAGTTAAGTGGTCATATGAGGTTTGGGAAGAACACCCTATGACTTGAGGATCATAGAGTTCTTTGTAGACATGGCACCCTATGGCCCTAGGGCCATAGAATCCCCCAAAAGCAAATGGGATACCCTACAACCTTACGTACGCAGGCTGATCACATCGAGTCTCTAAAAGGGCACATAAGCATTTGGGTTACTCTATAGTCTTAGGTCCATAGGGTGTCAACATATAATCCACCAAAAGCATTTCCTACCCTACAATCTTACAGATATAGGGTGATTACGTAGACTCTTTAAAAGGGCACATAAGCATTTGGGCTACTCTACATCCTTAAGGCCATAGGGTGTCAACATAGAATCCCCCAAAAGCAATTGGGTTACCCTACAATTGTACACATATAGGGTGATTACAAAAAGTCTCTAAAAGGGCACATAAGCATAATTTGGGCTATTCTAGAAGGAAACACACATTATCCAAGAGCATCTGAGACAACTCAATGCCTTAGGGCCACAGGGTGCTGACATGGAATCTCCACAGGGACACTTAAACCACCCCATGGATGCAAATCACTTAGGTCTCTATGTACACATCTTATAAAATATCACATCATGACACCCTATGGCCTTTAGACCATAGGTTGGTTATTCTAGGTCACCTAAATACTCTTTAAGTGTTTCAAAAACATTTTTCTTTGGCCTTACTATCTTGTGCTCATAAACATTAGGGACATATATTGCTTATCATGTGAACAATTGATGTATGATCATTTTTGGTTGGGTGTAAGTTCTTTTATTGTGAATTGATGGTGTAAGCTTTGGAAATAATATTCTTTGTATTGCAACTAACTAGATTAAACACGTATTCAACATTTGTTGTAAATGCCAATTATTTGCTTAGATAGTAAATATCGAGTATGAAAGTGCAAATGGTTTATGAAGCATTTGTCCTTTGGATTATGTGAAGATATAGTTCTTTAATTGTAGCAAGATTTTATTCAAATATATAAAGTGAGAGTATTTTGTTCCAAACTATGATTTTGTTTTTCTTCTAGATGATACAGAGAATTGGAATTCATATCTTGAATGTTTTTCAATAGAGGGAAGCTAGGACTAGTACAATTTTCTAGCTTGTCATGTAGCAATCTGAACATTGTGTCAAGGTTTATTGCAAAGAAATGATTATATAATGTATGACAATTGTTTAAGTTTGTAAATTGGAAGTAGAAGGCAATGCAAGTTCTAGAACATGTGCAATGCCAGAAGGAGAATCCAACACAAATATTTCTGCCCCCTAGGATTTGAAAATCAAAGATCATGGTGAGCCGGACCTTCCATCCACCAACAGATCAATGCATTTGTGAATTAAAGTACTTGCAAATTTGATGTAAATGTTTGAATGTTATGTTGACATTTGACGGCAAATACCCCTTCAATTGTTTGGCAAAGCAACAGTTGTATGATGTATAATAATGATTCACTTTTGTATATTGGATTGCATATTTACCGCAGTATTAACTTACACATTTCAATAAGATCATAAATACATTGAGATTCTATAAAAAAGTTAACACTTAGTTTTTTCATGACTATCATTGTCTAATTAAGTTGATATGCACCACCTATAATTATTTTAATGTGTATATACACTTGGATTTTTTCATTACTATTTTATTATGAAAAATTTTAATGTGTGTTCGTCCTTGAAAATTATGTCAAAAAAGTATATCACCTATATAAATGGTATTTAAGATCATTAAAATAACTTGACTTTTTTTAAAAAATTACTAATATTAGAAAGAATGCTTTGTGCGCTAATGCTATCGTAATCAAAATCCGTTTGTGAATGTACCGTGGATGCCTCGGCCACCCTATGTCCCTTGGGCCATAGGATACAAACTTAGAGCATATAGTGTTCCTTACTAGCATTGAAGACACCCTTAGGACCTTGGGTCATACAACAACTTAGAGCATGGAGGATCTCCTTTTAGCATAGAATCATAGAGGGCACCTTGTGGCCCTAGGGCCATAGGGTGCTAACATAAAGCATGTTGAACGTCTTGCTAACATGAAAGGCACCCTATGGCCCCAAGAGTGCCAGCAAAGATCATATAGGGTCTCTTACTAGCATAGAGAACACTCTATGACCCTAGTGCCATAGGGATCTAACATAGAGTCCATGAAGAGGCACGTAAGTCACTCAATGTTCATAGGGTACAAATATAGAGTCTTTAAAGGGGCACTTAGGTCACTCAATGGTCTTGGGGCCATAAAGTATTCTATATATATGTAGTAGGGAATTCTCTTCAAGGACACCTTAGCCACCCTATGGCCCTAAGGCCATAGGGTCTCAACGTAGACAATAGATGGTTTCTTATGATAGCACCGTATGGCCCTAGGGACACAAGGTGTTCCAACATAGAGCATATGGTGTTTCTGTTAACCCTCACGGCACACGGACACCCTATGATCTATAAACGTTGTATTATTTAGAGTCAGGTACCGGGCTTGTCGGACCAATAGGAAAAGGGTAAGAGTGATCGCCGATGAGAGGTGCACTCTAACTGGGACATTCAAGGGATTAGTTGGCTAAGCATGGGCGCCCAAGTGTGAATGGGGTGAGCTCATATAAAAGCCAACTAAACCTAATTTTTACTCATTCTCTCATTTGTGCAATAGAAGAGTGCTCTTGCTCCATCTCCATCTCCATCTTCTTCTTCTTCACCTCCTTGTGTGTGTGTGTGTGTGTGTGTGTGTGTGTGTGTGTGTGTGTGTGTGTGAGAGAGAGAGAGAGAGAGAGAGAGAGAGAGAGAGAGAGAGAGAGAGAGAGAGAGGGAGTGTGTGTGCGCAATCGAGCATTACGAAGGCACGACACCGGCGAAGCGGTTGAGCGCGGCACAACTGCAGCTTCTTCTTCATCGCGGCGAGGAATCCACCACGAAGGCGAGCGTAGAGCGGTGAGTGACACACCCTTTGCTCTCTTGAGCTTGGCTAGTTTAGGCTTGTTGTGTGCTTGGAGCCATTTGTGGCTCGCACACGGTGTATTGGCAAGTCCCTTGCTTTGACAGTGCGGCAAGGAGCGCACATTTTTGGCGCCGTTTCCGGGGAAATGCCCTACACTAAGCTCGGTTAAGCACTTTACGCTTTCTTGTGGTGCAATTTCTATCATAAGAAAGGCAGGGAATGAGTGTGTGTAGTTGTGTGGAGATTTTTGTTTTTTGCGTTTTCTGCGTTTTCTACGTTTTCTGGTTTGCACTGCACAGCTAGCATTTCTTGCGTTTTTTGCATTTTCTGCATTTTCTGTCAAGTTTCAATTTCTGCATTTTCTGTGTTTTTTCAATTTTCTGCATTTCTTGCATTTTTTCAATTTCTGCATTTTCTGCATTAAAATAATAATAATAATAATAATAATTTAAAATTTTTGAAAAAAAAACCCGAAAAATAAAAACGTGAGCGAGGGGGAGGTTAAATTTTCGAAAATAAAAAAACGTGAATTTTAAAACGGACGGGTTGGTTTGTATAAAAGATAGATCGGGATCAGGATCATTTCCCCAAGCCCAAGCCCAAGCCCAGGCCCAGGCCCAGGCCCAGGCCTCAGGCCTCAGTCCTATGATATATACTAGACTCACTCTTATATATATACCCTACTCCCTCAAGAGGGAATGAGAGCATGTGGGACAAGTCCTCCACTCTCCTCCCTTCTCTTCCCACTTGCACCCTTAGACTTGCTATTTGGAGCCTAGTTCCCCAGCTAGGAAAAGACTGTTTCGGGCTTTTCTGGAGAAAAATAGAACCAAACGGTGGGCTGTAAAGCACAGCGCGTCCCTCCTAGCGATACGCTCGTTTTGAGCTATCACACGGTCCATTCCACGACACGCTCTAAAAAATCTAGCAAAAAAACAAACAAAAAACACGCTAAAAACTAGTCACAAGGCCTCCTAGAGCAGCTTTTTGACACCTTAGGGTATCAAAAGCATATGCACTTACGCTCTGGGTGGGTGCTAGAACACGAGCATATTGAGGGTGCCTCTATTCATACGGACACCCATTACCCATCCACGATAGGCTCTAGACCCTCAGCGGGGACACAAGGTAGCACCACCCAAGACCCTAAAATAGCCGCTAGTGATTCCTCCTCCGACTCAGAAATCATGGAAGCATACCCTACCCAAAACACTGAGAGAGAAGGCCATGCACCTCCCGAAGCTCCACAGCCTAGTACTAGTATGTTTAGCCGTTTCATGGAAACATTAGGTAGAGCTACTCGCTCGGAACCTGATGCAAATGAAGCACACGAAGGGGGTGGGGAAGTGGACTCTCCTTTCACATCGCACATGGACCCCACACCCCCAAAGAGTGTCCATGTGGATATCCTGTCAACTTCTTACCAAGAAGGCCCTGTTGAGCTGCCTCCTTCAGAAGTTTCCTCTAGAGTACCGTTGGTGACAAGTAAAACCACGGGGAGCAACATTGCTTCTACCACACAAGAAACCGTTAACACGTCGACTCTAGAAGGATTGTTCATTAATGATCATTGGACATACGACCTCCACACTGAGGTGTTGACGGATCTACACTCTAGCCACGCCTACCATGTAGGATGGATAGAGATTGTACAATCCACCTCTAGTGCCACGAGCATCGAAGATCAACAAAAAATGATATGTAATGTTATCCATGGCATTATTCAATCAGAAAGGCAAAACCGAGGGGTAAATATACTCTCAACTGGCCCCATGAGATTTCTGGATACGAGCAAGGCTCAACAGCCTACTCTATCACAAATGGAGACTCCTCTAATGAGCCCCATGGACCCATCTTACGTCATTTCACCTGGGGTCTCTATGCAATCTGAGCCTCCGAGCGACAACTTTAGCTTCCCTAACTTGGCTCAACCCTCTATTAAGGAAAACACAGTGCTCACTCCAGGGATAAGCCTGACAGAGAATGTACCGATGACATCTACGGTTAGCGCAGTGCCACTACCTAGTGTCGTAGTACCTAATATGGGGCCTCGACCGTATGTGCCTCTAGCCCCTTATGCACACATGGCCCCCACACCTCCAATTGTACCACTTGTTTATGCTCCTCGAGTGCCGCTCCCTAGCCCTTATCTGAGTGGACCTATGCCCGGTTATGTTCCATATCCTGCATCATCCACACATATGCCAAGACCGGTACCCGTCCCTCTCCCACATATGATTCCAAGAGTACCTCCACCGGCCCTGCCTCCTCACATAGGTGACTTGGCAGCGTTTGCTCAAACCATAGGTCGATCTATCGCGGAAAATATGCGTCATGCATCTGATAGAGAGCCTAGAAGTAAGGCAGTACAAATTGCCAAACTCACGCAAAAATTCAATGGAGACGAAGATGCTAGAAAACACATTGAAGTGTTTGAACAAGTATGTGATTCCTTAGGGGAACACAACAAACTACATAAGTGCAATGCCTTAAGCTTGACATTAAGTGGGAAGGCTAGAGATTGGTATAGAACCCTAAGGGTGGACGAGAAAACAATCTACCCTACCCTTCGAAGGTTGTTTCTAAAGGAGTACATACGAGAAGGTGTGCTTTGGGGTGTAGCATCTCAGCTACAGAAGGCCAAACGTAAGGAAGGAGAGTCAGTAAGGGACTTCATTAGTCGTCTAAAGCACTTAAACTCTCGCTGCCCTGTAAATGAGCGCTTCAACAATAACCAACTGCTTGATCGATTCATTCGAGGGTTGAGGAATGAAGGAATCTATAATGGACTAGTGATTAGAGGTATCACAACCTGGGAAGATGTCACTGCCAATGCAATCCAATTAGAGGACAACTTGATGATAGCAGGCATGAGGGTGTCTACTGACACGAGATCCACTAGCTCACAAGCCATTGGGTATGAACCCATGACTGCAAAGCCCATTGCCAATGAGCCAAAGGTATTTGAGACATTCTTGATAGACCTCACCAAGGCAATCCAAGAGTCTCTTAAGGATAATCGACCCCCTCAAAATAGTCACATGTATCCAAGAAGGGAGCAACAATGGTGTTCCATTTGCTTGGGTCCACATAGCACTAGTGAGTGCCCTACGTTTAGAGTAAAATTTAATGGAACTTGCAACGCATGTGGTAGGTATGGTCACCAAGCTAAGGATTGTTTAATGATCAAACGTATGATGGCAAATAGACCACCTGTAGCCTGGACGGATGCGCCTCGAGCTCCTGTATTGATGCTTGCTCCACCTGTTGAGAAACTACCGCAACACATGGTCCCTAGATCTCAAAATGTTGTACAAGCTACACCGCTACCACCTCCTGTGCTAGGACCGCAGCCCCCACATCCAAGAGTCGCCCCTATGAACCAAGTGGGTTGCGAGCCATCTAATGCTTATGCAGATGGCTGTGAGGAGGAAATAGACACTAGTATTGCCTACGGACTTGATACATTGGAAGAGTGTCCTATATACTACATGGAAGATTGTTGGGGGAAAGTCAGGCCGGTTTATCAAGCTGCTTCTCTCGCATCCAGAGGTCAAAATATCAACACCCAGGCTAGGAGGCCACCTCTTCAATGCTACGAGTGTGGTGGACCACATCGGGCAGCGGAGTGCCCTATTAGGTTGCAAAAGAATGTTGCACAGATGCAAATGAATCAAGGGAGCACGTCTGCAATGCCAATACTCACATGTAATCGTTGTGGCATAGATCACTTGATTGCCCAATGCCCCTATAACCCAAATGCGACTAAAATCACATCCCTAAATTTGGTCGAAATTGCTAGTGTGACATCGCCAATACCACCCGTCGCACCCGCTTATGAGATTACACGGTCCATGCTTCAAGGGCCAGGCCATATCCTCGAAGAGAGAGATACGTGTCAGTTATCCAAGCAAAGAAAAAGAAGACACGAAGGAAGAGGTCGTAGAATACGGGAAATTCAAAGCCAAGTTCCAAAACAAACATAGGAACAGGAAATGACCCCGTGTATATGAATGACCTCGAGGATGATTCAGATTCGATCGAGACAATGGAGACTAGAACCAATACCACAAAGGGAAAGACCGACAAAGAAAACCGTAACATGGAACCAAATGAAAACCGAATAAGAGAAAACCATAAAGAGCCTCTGAAAACACCACAAGTGTTTCCAAATCCAATCCAAGACCCCCAAGATAAACCGCAGGGGCAAAAAGGGAAGAATCGTAACAAGAAGATTGGGACATACCCAAACCCAGTAGACGAGATTGAGCAAGTGAAACATCTAAGAGGTTTAGTGGAGGAGACTCAAAGGAAACTAGAACCAGAACCCATGCATGTCAAAATTCATGACACAGTGTTTCCCACGCAAGTTCATCCACCCCACATGAACCATAGACCATTCACCATATATAGTATCATCCAAGAAGGGAGTGAGGACGGGACATCAAAAAGTGAGCATACACCCTTCTTGTTGGAAAGGATGTTTAACGAAGGAATACCTGATCCCATTGAGGAATATGAGATTCCATCCTCATCAGTTCCTAGTCAAGGACCTACACCCTGCAAAATGCCAATGAATGTTGCCAAACTAGTGGACTTCATGTCTTCTGAGGTCCGAACCACGATCATAGCAAAGCTGTATGGAGATCCTGAGTTATTCCTTGCACTTCGAGCATTCCTTAACGGAGAGTTACGAACGGGATTATCGCAGTTTGCGCAACCAAATAGGCATGACTCGATTATGATTGATGAGGAAAATCATGTGCAATCACTTGACTTAGATGGACACGAGTCTGTGATCGAGGTACCCATTAACGAATTAGGGCAGTATTTTGAAGGCGACGAGTCTAATGCGACCCTACCCATCACTACCAAGGGATTAACTATAAAGGGAATTCTTGATGGTGGTACAGGAGTTAGCATCGTTACAAAAGATTGTTGGGAATCCATGGGAAAACCCCGCCTCAATGTTACTAACATTGTGGTAAAGATGGCAAATGGTACCATAGCCAAACCTATGGGGATGCTCAAGGATCTTAAGATCAAAGTTCTAGGACACAAGGTACGACATACGTTCATTGTAATGGATTTCTCTAAACACCTTATGTCATATGAAATGATTTTAGGATGACCATTCATGAGGGAAGCACAAATGGTTCATGATTGGTCTAAAAATCATGTCTATTTGCAATTCCAAGACTCTGTCCTTAGAGTGGATTTGGTGACTGGTAAGGTACACCCCTTAGGGAGTAAAACCATTATTGATCATCGCTCACACAAAAATTCAATGGGGACGAAGATGCTAGAAAACACATTGAAGTGTTTGAACAAGTATGTGATTCCTTAGGGGAACACAACAAACTACATAAGTGCAATGCCTTAAGCTTGACATTAAGTGGGAAGGCTGGAGATTGGTATAGAACCCTAAGGGTGGACGAGAAAACAATCTACCCTACCCTTCGAAGGTTGTTTCTAAAGGAGTACATACGAGAAGGTGTGCTTTGGGGTGTAGCATCTCAGCTACAGAAGGCCAAACGTAAGGAAGGAGAGTCAGTAAGGGACTTCATTAGTCGTCTAAAGCACTTAAACTCTCGCTGCCCTGTAAATGAGCGCTTCAACAATAACCAACTGCTTGATCGATTCATTCGAGGGTTGAGGAATGAAGGAATCTATAATGGACTAGTGATTAGAGGTATCACAACCTGGGAAGATGTCACTGCCAATGCAATCCAATTAGAGGACAACTTGATGATAGCAGGCATGAGGGTGTCTACTGACACGAGATCCACTAGCTCACAAGCCATTGGGTATGAACCCATGACTGCAAAGCCCATTGCCAATGAGCCAAAGGTATTTGAGACATTCTTGATAGACCTCACCAAGGCAATCCAAGAGTCTCTTAAGGATAATCGACCCCCTCAAAATAGTCACATGTATCCAAGAAGGGAGCAACAATGGTGTTCCATTTGCTTGGGTCCACATAGCACTAGTGAGTGCCCTATGTTTAGAGTAAAATTTAATGGAACTTGCAACGCATGTGGTAGGTATGGTCACCAAGCTAAGGATTGTTTAATGATCAAACGTATGATGGCAAATAGACCACCTGTAGCCTGGACGGATGCGCCTCGAGCTCCTGTATTGATGCTTGCTCCACCTGTTGAGAAACTACCGCAACACATGGTCCCTAGATCTCAAAATGTTGTACAAGCTACACCGCTACCACCTCCTGTGCTAGGACCGCAGCCCCCACATCCAAGAGTCGCCCCTATGAACCAAGTGGGTTGCGAGCCATCTAATGCTTATGCAGATGGCTGTGAGGAGGAAATAGACACTAGTATTGCCTACGGACTTGATACATTGGAAGAGTGTCCTATATACTACATGGAAGATTGTTGGGGGAAAGTCAGGCCGGTTTATCAAGCTGCTTCTCTCGCATCCAGAGGTCAAAATATCAACACCCAGGCTAGGAGGCCACCTCTTCAATGCTACAGGTGTGGTGGACCACATCGGGCAGCGGAGTGCCCTATTAGGTTGCAAAAGAATGTTGCACAGATGCAAATGAATCAAGGGAGCACGTCTGCAATGCCAATACTCACATGTAATCGTTGTGGCATAGATCACTTGATTGCCCAATGCCCCTATAACCCAAATGCGACTAAAATCACATCCCTAAATTTGGTCGAAATTGCTAGTGTGACATCGCCAATACCACCCGTCGCACCCGCTTATGAAATTACACGGTCCATGCTTCAAGGGCCAGGCCATATCCTCGAAGAGAGAGATACGTGTCAGTTATCCAAGCAAAGAAAAAGAAGACACGAAGGAAGAGGTCGTAGAATACGGGAAATTCAAAGCCAAGTTCCAAAACAAACATAGGAACAGGAAATGACCCCGTGTATATGAATGACCTCGAGGATGATTCAGATTCGATCGAGACAATGGAGACTAGAACCAATACCACAAAGGGAAAGACCGACAAAGAAAACCGTAACATGGAACCAAATGAAAACCGAATAAGAGAAAACCATAAAGAGCCTCTGAAAACACCACAAGTGTTTCCAAATCCAATCCAAGACCCCCAAGATAAACCGCAGGGGCAAAAAGGGAAGAATCGTAACAAGAAGATTGGGACATACCCAAACCCAGTAGACGAGATTGAGCAGGTGAAACATCTAAGAGGTTTAGTGGAGGAGACTCAAAGGAAACTAGAACCAGAACCCATGCATGTCAAAATTCATGACACAGTGTTTCCCACGCAAGTTCATCCACCCCACATGAACCATAGACCATTCACCATATATAGTATCATCCAAGAAGGGAGTGAGGACGGGACATCAAAAAGTGAGCATACACCCTTCTTGTTGGAAAGGATGTTTAACGAAGGAATACCTGATCCCATTGAGGAATATGAGATTCCATCCTCATCAGTTCCTAGTCAAGGACCTACACCCTGCAAAATGCCAATGAATGTTGCCAAACTAGTGGACTTCATGTCTTCTGAGGTCCGAACCACGATCATAGCAAAGCTGTATGGAGATCCTGAGTTATTCCTTGCACTTCGAGCATTCCTTAACGGAGAGTTACGAACGGGATTATCGCAGTTTGCGCAACCAAATAGGCATGACTCGATTATGATTGATGAGGAAAATCATGTGCAATCACTTGACTTAGATGGACACGAGTCTGTGATCGAGGTACCCATTAACGAATTAGGGCAGTATTTTGAAGGCGACGAGTCTAATGCGACCCTACCCATCACTACCAAGGGATTAACTATAAAGGGAATTCTTGATGGTGGTACAGGAGTTAGCATCGTTACAAAAGATTGTTGGGAATCCATGGGAAAACCCCGCCTCAATGTTACTAACATTGTGGTAAAGATGGCAAATGGTACCATAGCCAAACCTATGGGGATGCTCAAGGATCTTAAGATCAAAGTTCTAGGACACAAGGTACGACATACGTTCATTGTAATGGATTTCTCTAAACACCTTATGTCATATGAAATGATTTTAGGATGACCATTCATGAGGGAAGCACAAATGGTTCATGATTGGTCTAAAAATCATGTCTATTTGCAATTCCAAGACTCTGTCCTTAGAGTGGATTTGGTGACTGGTAAGGTACACCCCTTAGGGAGTAAAACCATTATTGATCATCGCTCACGCAAAAATTCAATGGGGACGAAGATGCTAGAAAACACATTGAAGTGTTTGAACAAGTATGTGATTCCTTAGGGGAACACAACAAACTACATAAGTGCAATGCCTTAAGCTTGACATTAAGTGGGAAGGCTGGAGATTGGTATAGAACCCTAAGGGTGGACGAGAAAACAATCTACCCTACCCTTCGAAGGTTGTTTCTAAAGGAGTACATACGAGAAGGTGTGCTTTGGGGTGTAGCATCTCAGCTACAGAAGGCCAAACGTAAGGAAGGAGAGTCAGTAAGGGACTTCATTAGTCGTCTAAAGCACTTAAACTCTCGCTGCCCTGTAAATGAGCGCTTCAACAATAACCAACTGCTTGATCGATTCATTCGAGGGTTGAGGAATGAAGGAATCTATAATGGACTAGTGATTAGAGGTATCACAACCTGGGAAGATGTCACTGCCAATGCAATCCAATTAGAGGACAACTTGATGATAGCAGGCATGAGGGTGTCTACTGACACGAGATCCACTAGCTCACAAGCCATTGGGTATGAACCCATGACTGCAAAGCCCATTGCCAATGAGCCAAAGGTATTTGAGACATTCTTGATAGACCTCACCAAGGCAATCCAAGAGTCTCTTAAGGATAATCGACCCCCTCAAAATAGTCACATGTATCCAAGAAGGGAGCAACAATGGTGTTCCATTTGCTTGGGTCCACATAGCACTAGTGAGTGCCCTACGTTTAGAGTAAAATTTAATGGAACTTGCAACGCATGTGGTAGGTATGGTCACCAAGCTAAGGATTGTTTAATGATCAAACGTATGATGGCAAATAGACCACCTGTAGCCTGGACGGATGCGCCTCGAGCTCCTGTATTGATGCCTGCTCCACCTGTTGAGAAACTACCGCAACACATGGTCCCTAGATCTCAAAATGTTGTACAAGCTACACCGCTACCACCTCCTGTGCTAGGACCGCAGCCCCCACATCCAAGAGTCGCCCCTATGAACCAAGTGGGTTGCGAGCCATCTAATGCTTATGCAGATGGCTGTGAGGAGGAAATAGACACTAGTATTGCCTACGGACTTGATACATTGGAAGAGTGTCCTATATACTACATGGAAGATTGTTGGGGGAAAGTCAGGCCGGTTTATCAAGCTGCTGCTCTCGCATCCAGAGGTCAAAATATCAACACCCAGGCTAGGAGGCCACCTCTTCAATGCTACAGGTGTGGTGGACCACATCGGGCAGCGGAGTGCCCTATTAGGCTGCAAAAGAATGCTGCACAGATGCAAATGAATCAAGGGAGCACGTCTGCAATGCCAATACTCACATGTAATCGTTGTGGCATAGATCACTTGATTGCCCAATGCCCCTATAACCCAAATGCGCCTAAAATCACACCCCTAAATTTGGTCGAAATTGCTAGGGTGACATCGCCAATACCACCCGTCGCACCCGCTTATGCGATTACACGGTCCATGCTTCAAGGGCCAGGCCATATCCTCGAAGAGAGAGATACCGCGTCAGTTATCCAAGCAAAGAAAAAGAAGACACGAAGGAAGAGGTCGCAGAATACGGGAAATTCAAAGCCAAGTTCCAAAACAAACATAGGAACAGGAGATGACCCCGTGTATATGAATGACCTCGAGGATGATTCAGATTCGATCGAGACAATGGAGACTAGAACCAATACCACAAAGGGAAAGACCGACAAAGAAAACCGTAACATGGAACCAAATGAAAACCGAATAAGAGAAAACCATAAAGAGCCTCTGAAAACACCACAAGTGTTTCCAAATCCAATCCAAGACCCCCAAGATAAACCGCAGGGGCAAAAAGGGAAGAATCGTAAAAAGAAGATTGGGACGTACCCAAACCCAGTAGACGAGATTGAGCAGGTGAAACATCTAAGAGGTTTAGTGGAGGAGACTCAAAGGAAACTAGAACCAGAACCCATGCATGTCAAAATTCATGACACAGTGTTTCCCACGCAAGTTCATCCACCCCACATGAACCATAGACCGTTAGCCATATCTAGTATCATCCAAGAAGGGAGTGAGGACAGGACATCAGAAAGTGAGCATACACCTTTCTTATTGGAAAGGATGTTTAACAAAGGAATACCTGATCCCATTGAGGAATATGAGATTCCATCCTCACCAGTTCCTAGTCAAGGACCTACACCTTGCAAAATGCCAATGAATGTGCCAAACTAGTGGACTTCATGTCTTCTGAGGTCCGAACCACGATCATAGCAAAGCTGTATGGAGATCCTGAGTTATTCCTTGCACTTCGAGCATTCCTTAACGGAGAGCTACGAACGGGATTACCGCAGTTTGCGCAACCAAATAGGCCTGACTCGATTATGATTGATGAGGAAAATCATGTGCAATCACTTGACTTAGATGGACACGAGTCTGTGATCGAGGTACCCATTAACGAATTAGGGCAGTATTTTGAAGGCGACGAGTCTAATGCGACCCTACCCATCACTACCAAGGGATTAACTATAAAGGGAATTCTTGATGGTGGTGCAGGAGTTAGCATCGTTACAAAAGATTGTTGGGAATCCATGGGAAAACCCCGCCTCAATGTTACTAACATTGTGGTAAAGATGGCAAATGGTACCATAGCCAAACCTATGGGGATGCTCAAGGATCTTAAGATCAAAGTTCTAGGACACAAGGTACGACATACGTTCATTGTAATGGATTTCTCTAAACACCTTATGTCATATGAAATGATTTTAGGACGACCATTCATGAGGGAAGCACAAATGGTTCATGATTGGTCTAAAAATCATGTCTATCTGCAATTCCAAGACTCTGTCCTTAGAGTGGATTTGGTGACTGGTAAGGTACACCCCTTAGGGAGTAAAACCATTATTGATCATCGCTCACGCAAAAATTCAATGGGGACGAAGATGCTAGAAAACACATTGAAGTGTTTGAACAAGTATGTGATTCCTTAGGGGAACACAACAAACTACATAAGTGCAATGCCTTAAGCTTGACATTAAGTGGGAAGGCTGGAGATTGGTATAGAACCCTAAGGGTGGACGAGAAAACAATCTACCCTACCCTTCGAAGGTTGTTTCTAAAGGAGTACATACGAGAAGGTGTGCTTTGGGGTGTAGCATCTCAGCTACAGAAGGCCAAACGTAAGGAAGGAGAGTCAGTAAGGGACTTCATTAGTCGTCTAAAGCACTTAAACTCTCGCTGCCCTGTAAATGAGCGCTTCAACAATAACCAACTGCTTGATCGATTCATTCGAGGGTTGAGGAATGAAGGAATCTATAATGGACTAGTGATTAGAGGTATCACAACCTGGGAAGATGTCACTGCCAATGCAATCCAATTAGAGGACAACTTGATGATAGCAGGCATGAGGGTGTCTACTGACACGAGATCCACTAGCTCACAAGCCATTGGGTATGAACCCATGACTGCAAAGCCCATTGCCAATGAGCCAAAGGTATTTGAGACATTCTTGATAGACCTCACCAAGGCAATCCAAGAGTCTCTTAAGGATAATCGACCCCCTCAAAATAGTCACATGTATCCAAGAAGGGAGCAACAATGGTGTTCCATTTGCTTGGGTCCACATAGCACTAGTGAGTGCCCTACGTTTAGAGTAAAATTTAATGGAACTTGCAACGCATGTGGTAGGTATGGTCACCAAGCTAAGGATTGTTTAATGATCAAACGTATGATGGCAAATAGACCACCTGTAGCCTGGACGGATGCGCCTCGAGCTCCTGTATTGATGCCTGCTCCACCTGTTGAGAAACTACCGCAACACATGGTCCCTAGATCTCAAAATGTTGTACAAGCTACACCGCTACCACCTCCTGTGCTAGGACCGCAGCCCCCACATCCAAGAGTCGCCCCTATGAACCAAGTGGGTTGCGAGCCATCTAATGCTTATGCAGATGGCTGTGAGGAGGAAATAGACACTAGTATTGCCTACGGACTTGATACATTGAAAGAGTATCCTATATACTACATGGAAGATTGTTGGGGGCAAGTCAAGCCGGTTTATCAAGCTGCTGCTCTCGCATCCAGAGGTCAAAATATCAACACCCAGGCTAGGAGGCCACCTCTTTAATGCTACGAGTGTGGTGGACCACATCGGGCAGCGGAGTGCCCTATTAGGCTGCAAAAGAATGCTGCACAGATGCAAATGAATCAAGGGAGCACGTCTGCAATGCCAATACTCACATGTAATCGTTGTGGCATAGATCACTTGATTGCCCAATGCCCCTATAACCCAAATGCGCCTAAAATCACACCCCTAAATTTGGTCGAAATTGCTAGGGTGACATCGCCAATACCACCCGTCGCACCCGCTTATGCGATTACACGGTCCATGCTTCAAGGGCCAGGCCATATCCTCGAAGAGAGAGATACCGCGTCAGTTATCCAAGCAAAGAAAAAGAAGACACGAAGGAAGAGGTCGCAGAATACGGGAAATTCAAAGCCAAGTTCCAAAACAAACATAGGAACAGGAGATGACCCCGTGTATATGAATGACCTCGAGGATGATTCAGATTCAATCGAGACAATGGAGACTAGAACCAATACCACAAAGGGAAAGACCGACAAAGAAAACCGTAACATGGAACCAAATGAAAACCGAATAAGAGAAAACCATAAAGAGCCTCTGAAAACACCACAAGTGTTTCCAAATCCAATCCAAGACCCCCAAGATAAACCGCAGGGGCAAAAAGGGAAGAATCGTAAAAAGAAGATTGGGACGTACCCAAACCCAGTAGACGAGATTGAGCAGGTGAAACATCTAAGAGGTTTAGTGGAGGAGACTCAAAGGAAACTAGAACCAGAACCCATGCATGTCAAAATTCATGACACAGTGTTTCCCACGCAAGTTCATCCACCCCACATGAACCATAGACCGTTAGCCATATCTAGTATCATCCAAGAAGGGAGTGAGGACAGGACATCAGAAAGTGAGCATACACCTTTCTTATTGGAAAGGATGTTTAACAAAGGAATACCTGATCCCATTGAGGAATATGAGATTCCATCCTCACCAGTTCCTAGTCAAGGACCTACACCTTGCAAAATGCCAATGAATGTGCCAAACTAGTGGACTTCATGTCTTCTGAGGTCCGAACCACGATCATAGCAAAGCTGTATGGAGATCCTGAGTTATTCCTTGCACTTCGAGCATTCCTTAACGGAGAGCTACGAACGGGATTACCGCAGTTTGCGCAACCAAATAGGCCTGACTCGATTATGATTGATGAGGAAAATCATGTGCAATCACTTGACTTAGATGGACACGAGTCTGTGATCGAGGTACCCATTAACGAATTAGGGCAGTATTTTGAAGGCGACGAGTCTAATGCGACCCTACCCATCACTACCAAGGGATTAACTATAAAGGGAATTCTTGATGGTGGTGCAGGAGTTAGCATCGTTACAAAAGATTGTTGGGAATCCATGGGAAAACCCCGCCTCAGTGTTACTAACATTGTGGTAAAGATGGCAAATGGTACCATAGCCAAACCTATGGGGATGCTCAAGGATCTTAAGATCAAAGTTCTAGGACACAAGGTACGACATACGTTCATTGTAATGGATTTCTCTAAACACCTTATGTCATATGAAATGATTTTAGGACGACCATTCATGAGGGAAGCACAAATGGTTCATGATTGGTCTAAAAATCATGTCTATCTGCAATTCCAAGACTCTGTCCTTAGAGTGGATTTGGTGACTGGTAAGGTACACCTCTTAGGAAGTAAAACCATTATTGATCATCGCTCTGACACCACAGTTCACTCTGAGGCATGCTTTTCCATGCATGGGAACCCCCCCATATTTTTTTTCTCTTTTAACAAAAATATTTCCTATTATATAAGTTACTTTTGATTTTTTTCTTCCCTTTCTCACTAACGTTTTAGCTTTTATTAAATAAATAATACTTATGCTAATCAATCACGATGTAGCATAAATAAGTAAGCTTTCTTTGTTGATCTCTCTTTTGACCTTAAATATTAAATATATATATTCTAAATTACATTATATATTTCATTATTTTCTAATGTATTTTTCATGTATGTATATTATTCCACCCTACCAAATATTTTATTCACTAGTTTTCATTTTCAAACCTCAACCCCACTTTCAAATTTCAATAATACCTCCATCTAGATGATTGCCAATCTTTTCAACACTCTAGGTCATGTTTTCATACACATGAAGGAGCTTACACTTGAAGGCAAGAGAGAAGTCCACTCAAAGGGGACCACCAAAAGACTTTTGCAGCCACAAATAATACATTATTTGGCTGAATTTTTTAAGTAAAGAAGAACCCCGAATCTGAAGGAGCGTTCAACATGAAAGATGTAGCTCGTGATCTCAACTTTTAGCTCAAATTTTTTCAGAATTTTTGGAGTTATGAACACGGAGATATGATTTTTGTAGTGGACCCCAATTTTCTCGTGTAATGGTGACACAGGCCATCCCCACTTTTCTTCCTTCTAGAATGGCTATGGTTCTACAAGTCTTCAAGCATGGTTACAAGAGACAAGGCTCTTTTAATGAGGTCTTGGCTAGTCTAGAGTAATTCTATCACCATTTTTGGAGGATCCATCCTCATCAACAAATATCCACCTTCGACAACCTCTCTTATAATTTTCTTACCTCTCTCTTCTCTCCCTAATAAGCTTATGTCTATCCAAAGCTAGACTATTGTAAATATTTCCTATCCTCTACATCCTACCCACATTCTCTCTTTTTCTCTCTCTATTGACTCTGGTATTTTAAATAATGAGGAGACAAGATGGGAGCCACAGTCACATGCATCCCATTTTCCTAGTCACCAAAGTGGGACACTCACCTCAAATACTTGTAATTAAGGGTTGAAGGCACAATTTCAAGAAGAAGAAGAAGGGTGGACACACTCATGATATTCCTCGCCATCAACTCCCATCTCTCCATTATGCCTCCTACGATCTTGTTCCCTTCTCATTTTCCTGCCATACGCTACCTATTGTATTCATCTTTTGCAAGCAATCAACACACTCCATCTTGGTGCCATACTTTGTGTCGCTTTGGATACATCTCATTGTGAGTATGGTATATGCTTGTTCCTTGTCATTTTTTTTTCTGCTTATGTTAAGGTGTGCGGATTCGCCACCACACACACACACACTCTCTCCCTCTCATATTCCTATCATCTTGCTACTTCCATCTTAAGGTGTGCGGATTCGCCACCTTTTGTATGAGAAGTGAGCATACTTGCATGTATCCCTGACCTCGTTATCTTCCTTACTACATGCACGCATAGCGAGCCCATTCTCACTCACTCACCACTCCTCTCACCTTATTCTCCGACCACCCCATTCCACATTTGGGCGTGGATCTTGAAATTTTTTTCCATGCATGCTTCATTGTGTATATGTATGCGTCCTAGCCGCATATCTTGCTAGGTGGTGCCCCTATTGTGTATTCCCCATGATGAGTCCATTGTGCATAGTCTTGGTGTAGAGGCCACCGGGTCTATTTTTTCACTTCCGCCTCTCAACTCGGCCCCACTACAATATTGTTACACTTGTAAGAAGGATACAGACATTGGCCAAGATTCTCCTTATATGGATATCCTACCTGGGATGACTGAGTCGGACAATGTGGATTGGGTCCACCTAGTAGCAACCATAGACACTTGGGGAAATAGGGGGACGACCTGGGTAACACCTGAGGGGAATGAAATGCCTGTACCCTTAAATATGCTACAAGCAATGCATATCGCTTCCGACAAGACTCATCCTAATGTAACGAAAAAAACATACAAGTGGGTCCCTAAAGATTCTTTAGCGACCATAGCTAGTGCTAAAAAACAGAACCCTTGTAAGAAACGTACCACTCGCTCCAAGAAAAGTAAGAAAATGTTGCGATGGATCCCTAAACGACTATTGGAAGCCCAAGGCTACTATCAAGGAAATGATCAAATCTGGGTGCCAAAACGTAGATTGTGCTCTTACCTATCACCTGACCCAAGTGAGCCCAATCCCGTAGCTCCAAAACGAATCAATGATCGTGGAAAGAAAAAAATCACAGAATGCTACACACCCGCTCCCGAGCTAGTTTGGGTACCAAAGAAAGAACGATTTGTTCCACCTAGCTCAGGAAGGGGGGAGTCCCATGAAGATTCTAGCTCATCATGTAATACATCCATAGAGGTAAAAGCTTCTACACAGCCTCCATCTATAGTAGTGGACCTCCATGAAGCTACAAAAGAATCCACACCTCCCAGTGTTCAAGAATCACCTGATGAACCACTTCAAGTTCGATCCTGGGAGAGTACCTTACCACCCTTGCAACTTGACGAGGCACCTAGGGTAATAGAAAACTACTGGCAAAAATCCTCACCTATTACCAACTGGAACAATTGGTTTCAAAGGGTGACAAGCTCATTTCAAATGGTATGATCTACCCAAGGAAGGGGGGAGTGTTTGTGGACATCCATTATTCACTTGCTTCCCTCTCAACCTTTCTCCCTAACCTCTATATCTCCCAATCTTAGGGAATGTACATATAAAGCTTTATACTCACAAAAAAAAAAAAAAGAGAGTAAGAGCAATTAGCAAACGAGTATGCACATTAAAAGTCAAAACATTGACTCAGACCTACACATGTCACATCTAGCACAGTGAAACAGAAACCTATGCCATAAAACACCTTTGATCCTCATCACTTGAGTGATGGAGGGTAGGTAAGATTAATACGATAGGAGTGTTTCTGTTTTAGAGTTGAGTGATTAGCAAAGTTCTCTTTTTCCACTAATGTACCTCCTGGAGGTATTCCTTTTGTTTCCTAGTGTGTACAGGAGCGTGTTGCTATTGATAGGATTTGGACCTTCATGGAACCTTTCTCTCGTTCACACTTCAGATCAAGCGCGACCATCAACACAAACAGGTGTTTTATGTCCATTAGCATTGCCCTTATCTTTTTGCATCCATGTTTGTCTGCTTTGATTGTGATTGGTAGCATAATATTCAGCGCATTGGCTTAGTATCAAACATTTAATTCAATGTAATGTTTTGTCATAATCACTTGTCTAGGTTTAAAAATCAAGCAGTCCGACTAAGCTAGTTTGACCAAGTTAGGTGTTAGAGATCTTCTCTTAATACCATGGGGAATGCCTTCCTAATAAGCAATGGTTACTTAGGTTCTTAATCCGATTTAGGCATCATTGTGTGAAATGTACTAGGGCTTTCCAGTGGGCTTAACCCTATTGACCTTTAGCTTAAGTATTATAAAGGGAGTTTACTAATGTGATGAGCCTGGGGAGGGTAACAGTGTTATATGACCCCCCAAAGTTACAAAATTAAAATGCTGAAAATGAACAAACAAAAAATCAAAGTGCCACAATGTAAAATTTTAAGCTGGAAGAGAAATCCCTGCTTAAATTGGTACTTCACTCACATGTATCGCCTATGGTACTAGAGCCCTAGAGGTTCCCAGTGTGGGCGCTTTTCCTTGAAAAGCAAAAAACCCAAGGCATACAAAATAAGCACACATATCATAATTGAATCAATGTGAAAAGACTTTGGGGGGTCAACGAAAAGGTAATCAGTCAGGCGATGATTTCATGAGAAATTCCTTTTATGGTAGCTTAACTACAAGGTCTTCTAGATATAGCCTCTAGTCAGCCCTCGAACATGAATACTTGGCTCTCGCTATTAAACAACTTAATTGACCACTGAAAATTAAGAAGCTTACCCATGGTATTAATATTCGATCTCTAGTGCCTTTCGACCGTCAAATTAGCGACCCCAGACTTGTTTAATTTTTTACCTTTACATCTGTTTATGCATTTGCTTACATTGCAATTTAATGTTCATTGCTGACAAACTGTTTAAAATTCTTTTACCAAGCAATGTGTCTACCTAAAACTGCATATGCTTTTTAAGAGAATGCCATTACTGTGCCAATGTTGTTTGATTTTGCAGTGACTGAAGAAGGCTAAGCACATTCATCTCAAATGCTCTTCCACCTCGACGAACGAGCTTCAACTGGATAGCTTCCGAGGATGGAATCTACATCAGGAAGGGGGGCATGTTAACCCTCACGGCACACGGACACCCTATGATCTATAAACGTTGTATTATTTAGAGTCAGGTACCGGGCTTGTCGGACCAATAGGAAAAGGGTAAGAGTGATCGCCGATGAGAGGCGCACTCTAACTGGGACATTCAAGGGATTAGTTGGCTAAGCATGGGCACCCAAGTGTGAATGGGGTGAGCTCATATAAAATCCAACTAAACCTAATTTTTACTCATTCTCTCATTTGTGCAATAGAAGAGTGCTCTTGCTCCATCTCCATCTCCATCTTCTTCTTCTTCACCTCCTTGTGTGTGTGTGTGTGTGTGTGTGTGTGTGTGTGTGTGTGTGTGTGTGTGTGTGTGAGAGAGAGAGAGAGAGAGAGAGAGAGAGAGGGAGAGTGTGTGTGCGATCGAGCATTACGAAGGCACGACGGCGGTGAAGCGGTTGAGCGCGGCACGGCTGCAGCTTCTTCTTCACCGCGGCGAGGAATCCACCACGAAGGCGAGCGTAGAGCGGTGAGTGACACACCCTTTGCTCTCTTGAGCTTGCTAGTTTAGGCTTGTTGTGTGCTTGGAGCCATTTGTGGCTCGCACACGGTGTATTGGCAAGTCCCTTGCTTCGACAGTGCGGCAAGGAGCGCACAGTTTCTTAGTAGCATATAGGGCACCCTAGGACCATAGGGTGTGAACACAGAGCACACAAGGTTTCTTCCTAGCATAGACAACACTTGTGGTACTCGCACCATAGGGTGCAAACATGAAACATTAGGGGTTTATATTAGCCTTGAGGGCACCTTGGCCCTAGGGACATAGGGTGCCAACATAAAGCATATTGAGGTTCTTATTAGCATAGATGGGCACTATGGACCTGGGGCCATATGCTGCCTATATAGAGCATGGAGGGCTACCTTGTGACCTTAGGGTTATAGGGTGCCAGCATAGAGTACACCCTATGGACCTAAGACCATAGGATTCCTGCGTAGCCCATGTACGATTTCTCTTTTACCATAGAGGACATCTTATGGATCTAGGGTCATAAGATGCCAACATAGTGCATAAATGGATTCTTATAAGTATACACGTAAACATAGTGCATAGAGGGAATTTTACTAGCATAAAGGCCGCCCTATGGCCCCAAGGCCATAGGGTGCCAACATAGAGCATAGAGGGATTTTTATTAGCACCTTGTTTCCCTTGGGACGCCATAGTGCCATAAAGTGGTTTTTGTATATGTAGTAGAGAATTCTCTCACACAAGACACCTTGGCCACCATCTGGCCCTTGACCATATGATAGTAGCATAGAGGACACCTTATAGCCCTAGGTTTTTCTTCTAGACCTAGAGCCATACACTGCCAACATATAATATACATGGTTTCTTCGTGGAGCAAACCTTTTAGACCTACGCAATAGAGTGGCAACCTAGACCATATAATGTATCTTACTAGCATAAAAGGCACCCTATGACCGTGGGGTCACAGAGTACCAATAAAGGGTCTCTTCCTAGGATGAAGGGCACCTTGTGGCCCTAGGGCCATAGGGTGCCAACATAGAGAATAGAGGGTTTATTGCTAACATAGAGGATCTCTTTATAGGATAATGGGCACCCTATGGACCTAGGTCATAGGGTACCAGTATAGAGTCTCTAAGATGGCACCTAGGCTAAGGTGGTCTTTGCAAACATGGTAAGGAATACTCTCAAAGGTCACATGCCCTTGGGACCATAGAGTGCCAACAGAGAGCATATACGGTTTCTTACTAGCATAGAGAGCACCCTACAACCCTAGGTCCATAGGGTGTCAACATAGTCAAATGGGGTGCAAACATAGAGCATAGAGGGTTTCTTACTATCATGGAGGACACCCTGTGTCCTTGTTGCCATAGGGTGCAAACATACAGCATGGAGGGTTTCTTGCTTGCATAGAGAGCACCCTATGGCCTTGGGGCCATACGATTCCATTAGGAAGGGAATGGGGTCTAAGGGGACCTCTTTATTTGCCATGGGATTAAAAAGGAGATTATGGAAGGGTCAAATGGATGGATGCCATGTGGACTAAAATGGTGGGTATGGGAGGTCCTAAAAGTAAGTGGTCAAACTTGTGCTTCTTTACAAAATACAAATAGAAAATCTCTTATAATTTCAAAAAAATGAACTTTTATCTAAATAGTTGAGTAAAAACCAATACTTTCTCTCTCTAGTGGCTGTCAGTTTCTCCCCCCCTCTCTCCTAAAAAAGGGTCCCTCCAAAAATGTGATGATCATTCCCTCCCTCTCTCTCTACTATACCATCTCTCACTTCTCTTCACTTCACTTTCAGTTTTCCCTCCCAAAAGCTCTGCTTCTCTTTCTTTCCTTCCAGTTTGAACCTTCTTTCCCTCCTCAAGCTTACTGCATTCTCCTCAAGCTGAAGTTCTCCATTTCTCCATGATCCTCACTAAACACCTCTACCTAAAGTTGAAGATCTGCTGCATATTCTTCTACTAGATCATCCCTCTTTCTTTCCTCAATCGGTTTCCTACTCCTTCTCCATTGTGCTCTCTAGAGAGGATCTCCTTTCCTCTCAAGCTTTGCAACATTATCTTTCTGATTAAGCCAACAAGCAGGTGGAGCAGTTAGCAGTAAGTGGCATCCTTCATCTGATGTACCATCAAGAATCTTTGTCTATACAATTGAGAACATGGATGTGCATTCTCTAATCATAAGTGTTTGTCTGCAGGTTGTGCCACTATTCTCCATGGCATCATCGGGTACTCGACAACCTAGGAGTGTCATTGACTCCATTTCATGGAGCAATGTACAAGACAACAGTGGATGCTGGGTGACGATGGAGTTCAAACGATTGATGTGAGTGACAATGCAGCCCATCTCAAGAGGTGCACACAAGGTATCAAGGAGACACATGGCTTCTTGAGCACACCATTGGAAGCGAAGGATCATGGAGTTCAAGAAAACCCATGATGGCAAGCGTATTGCAAAGGTGCAACATGTGTATGTTGCTTCACAATTGAAGCTAGAGACAACAATGGCTCCATCGAGGTTTCCTGCAAACTGTAATTTCACTCCTCTGTCAATTTTTTAGATTGTATATTTTGTAATTGTGTTTTATATATTGCTTTGATGTCTATAAGGCTTTCATTGCTTGTTCATGTTTGCAGATGTATTCACATCTGATTTTGTAGAGTGGGAGCCATTAGAGTCCTTCACAGGAACTTTTGAGGCCATCCACGTTGACCTTGGCAAGCTTCTCTATGTTGGTTGTCCATCCCTGGAGCTTGTCTCACGGGACTTTTTTTTTTATAACCATACTTATGTAACGCCTAGGCAAACTGGGTATGGTAATCTTTCTCCAATTCATCCACCAGCCTTGCAGAGTATGGAATGGCCTAAGCCTAATAGTGCCTTGATCACAACAACCATAAGGAGAATTGAGGCAGATGTGTATTCAGCAATGAAGTGCACCTATGGTTCCCATAAAGCTTCCCTAACTTGGTTTATGTCCCTTCATGTGTTCGTGTTTATCTTTCAACTGCAGAGTATTCACAGGACACCAACAATGTGGACTTGCTAAGGGGAAAGTGCGATCAACAGTTTCCTTGTAGTTGGATGGCAGACTAAGGTGGTCAACCACCAAGGAGATACAATCAAGTTGTTTGTAGTTGCTGAGAATGTGGTGTGCAAATACCATATTGCGAAGCAGAGCTTGTCAATTGCCTTTCCCTACAGAAGATGGAAGCTGAAAAAGGGATAATGGGAGGCACTAGACTCTGATGTTGCTCCTAAAGAATCAGTTGATCTGCAAATATGCCTCCATAATAATGCAGTGCATGACATATCGGTGAATAACGACTAGAATCTCAGTCACCTTCACGAGTATCTTAATCTTAGATATACCTTGCCCAATCAATATGTTTTTGTAATCAATAAAAAGGTTGTTCCTTCCAAAAAACAGAAGAGCTTTCTATGTGAAAACATTGGTTTTCTGTGATGTATTAATGTAAAAGCTTGTAACTAAAATGATTTCCCTCCCATTAATACATATGGCGTTTTGAATCTCTGTCTCATTTTTTAATTTGTTAAAGATTAAGTTTGAAATATGCAAGTTTTTTAGTTTTGAGCGTGAAGACTTTCAATGTTGGTGTCTTTCAATGCTTGTCGCGTGATTTTGTTTATAATTATAGTTTTAAGTTAATATGATGCTAATTTTAAGTGCTTTAAAGAAGTGACATTGAGTATAAAAGTCACTTTGTAGGTTTTAAACTTCATTTCTCACATTCACAAAACACAAACTTTCAGCTCTCTTCCCATCTTCTTCGCGAACAGACCCATGGCAACATCTTCTAATGCACATCTCACACAATTACAGAAGATAGGACTTGTAGATCGCGTACATGAACTAGTCAGTGTGTTTGAGGGGACGATCGACATGCATGCCACTGCTAACCTTCATGTAGAAGGATTTCAGAGATTTTTGGACTACATGATGGAGCACATGGAAGAATATGCAATAGTCTTCGAGGGATTTAACATGGTGTGGTTGCTAGTGGATTTTCTCAAACACCTCTATGCAGCTAACAAAAACTTTCACTATCGCTTGTTGAGGTTTATAAAAGGGCTTACTGAGCAGGACTATAGGACAGAGGATGAGGATGACCTCATAGACTTGGGCATGGGGTGCATAGGCACCCAATTCATCTCTTGGGACATGGTTCTGGTATTGCTTGTGCTTGAGGGCATGAAGAAGGGAAAATCAAAGGAAAAGGCCGACAAGAAACCTGGTAACCATTGTGGAGGAATCAAATGAATTTGTTGAAGAGGTTGATGAGCAGGCCGAAGCATCTATGGCACTTGTCCTCTTGCAAAGATCCCAGCTCCACTAAGGAGGAAGATGGGATGACAGAGGGAGACGAGGTGCTGGAAGAAGCTCCTGACCTCCAAATTCTCACTTTGCATGCAGTGGTGGTGGGTGGTCGTCACTTTTTGTTCCTTGATGACATTGCAAAGACACTAGGACTCCGAGAAGATGAGTTGCTCTCAGTGCTCGCTATCTGTGTGGGCATGAAAGATCCTAGTGGAAGGCAAGAGAAGGTCAACTTTAAAATTGACTTTGAAGACCAAGGTCTCCCACCAAGCCTGTCATTCCTCCCTAGTGAAAACGAACAAAATTTGGTACAAACTGTGGCAAATACACTTATGGAAATCAAATCATGTGCCTCATTTTATGAAAGCATCCCAGAAAGCACTTTTCTTCCACACAAACTGCTGACCATTATGGGTGGAGAAAATCGCTCTAGCATCGACCTTACAAGGAAAACTCTTGAAGAGATGGATGAGGAAACTAAGGTATCCACTTTTTAACTTTATCGATGTAAAGTGTTTCCTATAGCAAGTGTTGAAGTTGTTTAAAATGTTTTGTAGAAAGCATACCATGTTAATAAGTTTGCAATGTGTAGTGGAGGTTCACGCAGCAATCCTATGGGTAGAGATAGCTCGTTGTGGCACTACCTTGGCCATCTAGGGCCATCCATTCTTCGATTTGCACACATAGAGTTCTCCAAGCAGGGTTCAGCGGAGTTTCTCAATTGCAAGGCATTAAGTGCCATCCTTGCTGAAGATTCCTTTACCCTTAATGCTCACAAGTGTATCTTGGTGGATCGAGGGGCCGCATTGTATGCTTTTACAGGAAAGCACCCTGGGTCAGTCCTCTCCCATTGTGCCTTAAGCCTAGGTCAAGGGGTGACAAACCCAGAGGAGATTGTCAAAACTTTTGGTGTCAAGTCGGCCATTCACCCTATACCAAAAGATGTAATTTACAAGAAAACCAACTAGCCATGACGTAATATCCAGAGCAACATACAATAATTTTGTCTTTTGTTTGTCACTTCATGTACCTTTTTTTTTCTATTGCACATATTGGCCAATACATATTTTTCTTCAACGCGTTCACACCTCCTCGACCATCGAAGCACCCATCTGATGTGGGATGCCCACCGATGAATAATTTGTGAAACGGAGCCGTTTCAGGTGCGTACCGAGGCCGTGGGACGACCAAAAGCCACGACTATGACCAACGACGTGGAACGGGCCGCAAAAAAGCCCTGTGCACCACAGTGCGCATGGGACAATTTTGACCTGTCATGAGCTGCAAATGCTCCGAGGTCCGGTAGAGGTGTGCGATTTGCATGCTGTAGTGGCTGGAGATCACCAAATATTTTTCGGATGGTGTTTTGCTCCTCTATAGTTGAAGGTTGGGGGAGTGGTTGGGTGTTAGGAGCTAGTTCTTGTGGTTGAGGCTGTGGATTTGAAGCAGTGGATTTTGTACGAGGTGCTGGTTGCGGATTGCCAGTGTTGTCAGTGGCAGTGGTGTCATCGTTGTGCGTGGTGGTGTGCTCTTCTGTATCGTCCATGTTGTGCAAGATATGAGTGCGTGTATGTTTGGGCTTGAAAGGATCTTCTAAAATGTGCAAACAAGAAATGAACTTTGAGTTATGAGTTTTGACTTATATAGTACTTAAACTTTTAAAAATTTTAAAAAACTCAATAAAATCACTAAAATTTAAAAAAGACTCCAAAATAGATGAAACTTGAACCATGGGAGTAATAATTGTCGCCTTTGCAAATCACTTGGCATGACAATGCATGTTTACAATAGAAATGGTTAGTGTCAAAAGGAAATTCAATTTCCACCCAACGCCTGCTATCACGTCGCCTTGTCTCCAACCAGCGTCGGAATTGATCTTTTGCACTCGAAGCATGATATGATTGTGATCGCCTCAAGCTAACCACTTTTTCTATTCTACATTTAAACTTCTTTTTTCTCTTGTCTTTTTTCTCTCTCTCCCTGCTAAAACTTTGTAGAACCAATTGAACATCTCGTGAAGTGCATTGCTCTTTTTTCTTCCACCTCCATGTCGTGTATTTTTAAAATACATTGCTTTTGCTTTATAGTGTGAGCGCTCCATCCCTTGGCTTCTCCAAATGCCTAATGAACCATAAGTGTCGAGGAAAAAAGCAGTATGTGCAAAAAGAATGTGTTGAAAAAAAACAAACTTTAGTTTTGCATACATATGTATTTTGATTGAAAATATCAAATGTGCAACACACCCTGTAATGTGTTATGTGTGTTTCCCCCCAAGCATCCACCATTTGTGTTGTAAAACTATTGATTACAAACTTTAGGGTGGATATCTCATCATCGGTTAGCTTTGCCTTTTCGAGAAGATGAAAAATATCATCAGTAGACTACCACACACGAGCACGCTTAATTCCTAGGTCTTCTTCATTACCTTTGTAGGTGGTAATGTCACACACCTTTTTCCACAACTGAAACTTATTGGGACTTTGGGAGTCTGAATATTTTGAAAGCAAATGTTTAGCTTTACTAAAACCCATACAAACTTTATTAGGGTGATCTTGTGTAATTCCAGATGCCTTCTTGTCTTTTGATAGCTCAACTGCACCCCCATGTATACCAACGCTCGATAGAATATATTCTACTTCTTGTATACACTCTTCTCTTCTTTCTGCAGGCTCCATATTCCAAGTGTAACTAATATGGAGCATAAGCAACTTGTCAAGAATTCATAGACGGGCATGAAGGGTGAAAACATGCACATTTATCAGTGGTATTGAAAGAATAGGATCCCAATTTGGATCATCCATGTTTCGATTAGGAGGTACTTGCTGGCCACAACTGAGGATACCTTGAAACCATTTTTGTAGTGCTTTACCCACTGCTTGTGTAGTGGGTACACCTTTTGCAGAGTTGACTGTAACTTTGCCTCCCTTATACCACCTTTCACCTTGCTGGCCTTTGCACCCTTGCCATCAATTCCCATTGAGACTTTACTGTGGCAGCAATAAATGCATGGAAAGAGGGTCATTGCACCTTGCTTGCACCCTAACATACACTTGAGTGTTTTCAAGTCTCCTTCTAGATGCCACTCAACTTGGAACGTTCCCAGACCTGAAACATGCAATCTCTGTCCTTCTTGCTGATGTCGAATGACATCAACGATTGCTGTGTGATTGAAATACCATTGGAGAGTCTCATATGTCTCATGTGGGAGATGGAAAGCTGCCAGCCACTAAATGTTTTTCTCTGACTGAACACCTAAACAAGTGTTTCCCTTGTCATTGGCATTTAGCTCCACATCAACACCCACCAAGGCCCTGCTCATCAACATAACACTTACCCTTCCAAGCCGTTGACCTTTAGCAACTTGGCACTCATCAAGTTTCATAACAAATATCACTTTCCCATCACACTCTTCTTGTGTCAACCCATAAAATCTTATCATTGACTCTTGGAGATTCAACAAGTCAACATACACATTGTTGAACTCATTGTAGCGGAATACTTTTTTGTCATCTAATGGCAGGTCATCCTTCACATACTGAAATCCACCCAACAAGCTTGCAACAACATTATTGGTGCACTTTTTTGCAACATTGACACTGTAAGATGTTGGCAAAAATCGAAACAAACCTTTTGTCCGATGACCAAGTGTGACACTTTTATACAAAGCTTCATAGACCTTGAAACTTATTCCTGCACTGTCACACACCTCCATCAACTCTTGAGACGACACAATGTCCTTTAGCTTACTGAAATACTTCTACCTCAAAACATTAGCAATGGCAGCATTGGATGGATCATCTAGTAGCTCAACCAACTCCTTTGGCTTGATGATATGCTGCATCAAAGCACATTTGGTTGTTTGAGCATCGAAATCAATTCCCATCATCATTCGAGCCAAGTTTTTGCATATTCAATTACCATTACACAAACCTATAGAACATATAGGAAAGCAGAATCTTGCATCAGTATTCTTACCGAGTTTGACGGACACGTTTCTTTTGAGCTCCACCACTTGAGGATAGCAAGGACATCTCTTGTCTCTTGCTCTTACGAATGTGGTAGCTGAGGGGAATGTGTTTGAGATGATCGATTTGCCGACGCATATTGCGTGAAGTGTGTTCTAGTTGAACATAATTGTCTAGTCAATGCTCTTGCTCTTTTTTTTGTTGCTATACGTTTTCATTGAGATTCTCCATCTCATCGTTCAATTGCTTTATCTTCTTGTTGGCTTCCTCTCTAACTTGTTGTAGATCTTTCGCAGACTTCTCTTGTAGTGATGAGTAGGTAGCCAAGAGATGTTTACTTGCTTCCCTTTCATTGACAAAAGCTGAATACAATCTCCAACAGTAGCCAAACAGTCCACCTCTTCCATCTCCAATAAAACGCAAAAGCTCAGTGCCTTTACGAAAGGATAGTGGTGCATTAGTCGTTGGATCACCTGGATAAATGTGTCCATCAACCCATAAGTGGATTGCCTTGCACCCAGTGCTTTGTAGCTGATCTACAACATTGGGATTCAATGTGCCAAGTTGTAGAGTAGCATACTCCTGCTCCAAATCAACGTTTAATCGATATCGTTTTGACCTGTTAGTAATGTCTTGCAGTGGAGGGAGATTGAATGACATGCTTGTTAGCTAATCAAGAAAAATAGTGAGAGAATGTGTAATGGTGACTGCTGCAAGCAGGAAAATCTTCCTATGGAGGGAAAAAATGGAAGGTACTCAGAGATAGTAGAGAATAATTATGTTGTGGAGGGAAGAAAGAGAGGGAGTGTAACTCAATCTCTTTTGAATTCGAAATATTGATCATGAGGGATTTAGAGACAGAAATGTAGCTGCACACAGAGGTAATGGAGTTCTCCATTGCTCTCACCTGAAGCTATAATGGGAGGAGAGAGAGCCTGAGAGAGAGAGAGAGAGCTTGAGAGAGAGAGAGAGAGAGAGAGATAAAGGAAGAGAGTGAGAGAGAGAGTAGATATGCAGCCTTGGAGGATCTGCACTTTCTGTCAGATGTAGGTAGCATAGAATGTCCTCTTCATGATTGGGAGGTGGAAGTGACAAGAGAGAAAAGGGGGGAAAGAGAAAGAGTTGGCTCACGTTTTAGAGAGAGAATATGCAAAATCTGCTTTTTGGGCAGGGGAGGGGCTAAAAAGTGCTTCCTTTAATGAGAACTAAGTGAGAGAGAGTGTTTTATATGTAGAGAGAGAGGAGAGAGATGGGGAGAGACATTTTAAAATTCAGTTACCCACCTCTCTTTTGTGTTAAAGTAGCCAATTTTCAAAATACAAAATATACAAATGGCATTTTTAAAAATCTCAGCATAGGCCTTTTTGCCCTCTCTTTTAGGCTTGGTCAAACTTGACTTAAGCTTTAAGCATTTTCTTAAACTGCTAAATAAAGAGGCCCTCCTATACCCCATTCCCTTCCTAATGCAAACAAAGAGTGGGTTTTTTGCTAGCATAGGGGATAGCTTGTTTCCGTGGGGCCATATGATACCAAAATAGAAGAGTCTTAAGAAGGGCACCTAGGCCACTAAATCACCTTGGGGCCATAAGGTGGTCTTTGTGGGGAATTCTTCTAAAGAGTTCCTTGGCCACCCTACGTTCTTTGGGCCATAGGTTACTAACATAGAGTTTAGATGGTTTCTTACTAACATAGAGTGCACCTTGTTGCCTACGGTCTTTAGAAGTTGATATAGAGTTTCAATGGTTTCTTACTAGGCATAGGGGGACACCCTATGGCCTGAGGCCATAGGTTGCCAATGTAGAGCGTAGAGGTTTTCTTTCTAGCATAGAGGGCACCTTGTGACCTAGGAACCATTTGATGCACCCTATGGCCCGGGGACTGTAGGTTGCCAATGTAGAGCGTAGAGGTTTGTTTTCTAGCATAGAGGGAACCTTGTGGCCTAGGGGCTATTTGGTGCTCCCAACTTAGAGCAAGGTTTCTTAATAGCATTTGACTTTTTTGTTGAATTAGGCTTAAAAGGGACTCAGGGGGACTAAGGGCAAGCACTAGTGAGAGTTTCCCTGGAAAAATCATCAAGAGACATCCTACGCATAGGATGTCTCAAGGGAATTTCTGGGCACAGAACCCAACATTCCTCATCACACGCACTTTTTGAATAGCCTTTACATGCTAGCCACCAAGTTTCATCACATTTGGACCAAAATTGACCTCATATGCATAAAAAAACGCAAAGTTAGGGCATAGAGGCAATAATGGGCCATAGACCTACCAAATCTTGTCCAAATCACATGAAACTTGCACAACACATTCACAAGCACATAGCCAACCAACCTGTGTGGTCACCTGCAAGAAATGATGAAGTAGACATCCTACGCGTAGGATGTCTATTTGACATTTTTGGCCTACAAAGGGTATCTTTACATTCCAAATCTAATCACATCATCTTCAAGAGCTCATATACCACGTTTGAAGCCATTCTAATCATTTTTGACCCCCAACACCTTCAAGATACACTTTTTGAGCCCAAAAACACTATACAGGGTCTTACCAACATCAATTCTTGTCCAAATAAAAATCCAAGAGCATGGCCATGTTCCACATGCCAAGGACTACCCACATAACAAATCCCAAGCCATTTTGATGAGATAGACATCCTACGCGTAGGATGTCTCCAACATGTTTTTGAGCTTCTGTGCAAAGAATGACATCATGGGAGCCAATACCATGGTGCAGTGAGCCCATATATCAATTTTCAACCCATTTGGTCATCAATTGCTACCAGTTATGGACTTTCTACCCAATTTGTGACCTAAAGCCTAAATCAGCCCAAAAATCCACTTTTTGATGCCCAAATACAAATCCAAGCACATAGACATATTGTACAGGCCAAGGACCACCAGCATGTCAAGTATCACCCAAATCTGATGAAAAAGACATCCTACGCGTAGGATGTCTAAATGAAAATTTTTGGCCAAAATTGCACTGTGAATAGAGACACAGTTTCACAAGTTCCTTTTAAGCTTTATTTTCAATTTTCAAGTGATTTGGATAGTTAAAACTCAGTTTCTTAGCTGATATGGAAAAAACACTAACTTCGGACTACTGAGTGCAACAGGATCTATGGCAGCCGCAAAGTCAGTGGCAAAGAAGAAAAGGATGACCATCAAGGATTACTTGGAAGAAGTAGAGCCCTTCGTCATACCAGAAGGAACTCTAAAGCCAACCAACACATGGATCCAAGAAGACCTGCTAGAGTCCAATGATCTAAAGATTTACCAAGGCATGTTCAAAGACACCGAAGGAAACTGATAGAGCTACCAATGCTACCGCGGGAACTCAATGAGTTCGTCAAAAGCAAGATGGCAGAGTATCTAGAGAAGATTGATCTTCACAATTATTTTGAAGCGGTGCTGGCAGGTATTGACATAAAAAGAGTATGGGAGTTTGTGACAACAATAAAAGAAGATGGAGTGGTCCGAGTTACAGATCTGCAGGGCAAGCCAGGCACTGAGATTCTAATCACAGAAAGAGTAGTGGCAGCTGCACTAGACCTCTCCAATAAGGGGGATAGTGTAACCAAAAGAAGAGACAAAGTAAAGGTGTACACTGAAAAGAAAGCCAACTATACCTTTGAAGATATTGCCAACCCCAAAGTGGCAATCATGAGTCAGTTGTACAATCAATATTTCCATATGTGTACAAAGCGGCCACAAAAGTACAAGATGTCGCCTGTAGCAATTGCCACAACATTCACCTGGGCAATGCAGAAGATCAAGCCGAAGGTAATCAATTATGCAGCTTATGTACATAATAATCTGGTGGAGATGGGTAACAAGAACCCCACATACATTGTGCCGGGTGAGCTAATCACGAAGGTGATTTATGGAGCATTACACGCCAAGGGGAGATGGCCTGACCCTCCATCACAGAACGACTGGCTGAGGCTCAAGGAAGATAAGGAAGACGAACAACCAAAAGCACCAAGGGTGGCAACCCGTTTAAAACGCCAGTTAGAAACTGTGCAAGAAGAGTAGCCAAAGCTGAAGAAGGGAAAGAAGGAATCTTCCCAAGTGCCAGTAGAAGAGACAAAATCACAGAAAGCGGCACGGCTAGAGCGGCTGATGGAAAGCTTCAGGGCAGAAAGAGTCCTCAAAGGAGATTTAGATGAGCTATGGAATCTGTCTCTAGAAGCAATGTCGGGATCATCCCAAAGGGTGCACAGAGACAGATTCTATGATTACATTAATAATTTTGAGATTCTTGATGCCACAGTAGAGAATATCCTACATGTACCCTTTACAGAAGAGGAAGTGGAGCAAGTCAGACGGAAACTGCTAGAGGAGCAAGAAGACCAAGAGAGAGAAAGGAAGACAAAGGCGGATAGAGATTTCAAGAAAAAGCCGACAACTCCACCGGCCAGCCCTGAGTCCAGCCCACTGCCCTTATCACCTCCTCGTAGCCCTCCACAAGAAGAGAAAGAGGAGCAAGACAAACCAGAAGACCAAGAAGAGTCAAAGCAAGAACAAAGCCAAGAGAGAGAACCAAAGGAAGAGGCTAAGCCTAAGAGTGAGCAGCCAGAGTCAAATGAAGCAAGGTATAACACATTTCTAGACATGCTAGTTGCCGGATATACAAAAGAAGAGGCTTCCACAAGTGCATTTGACTTGGCAAGCACGGGGCCCAAAGAGAAAATACAAAGCTTGAGGTTAGTGGAGCTTAAAGAAATGGCCACTGATACAGTGGATCTGCACCCACCCACCAATGATTGGGATGTGGTGATGACAAAGCTAATCGGGTTAAGAGCACAATCAATGGCCTTAGAAAGTGAAATGGGAACTCTCAAAGCCACTGAAGTGAAGATAAAGCTTGAAGTTGACATGTTACAAAAGCAAATCCAAAGGCAGATAGAGAGAGAAGAAGAGCTGCAAGCCAGTCTGGCAAAGGCTTTGCAAAGATGCCAAGAAATGGAAAGAGAAAATCAGGCAGCAGCTCAAAGACTGCAAGGAGCCAAAGAGGAGTATAGACAACTCAACAAGTCATTAACAGATGCAGAGAGGGAAATGGATAACCTAACCCTACAACTTGATGAGGAGTCCAAGGAAGTTGAGGCCATGCGAAATGCCAAAGAAAAGGCAGAGATAGACCAGGAGGCTAGCCAGGATGAGGTCCTTGAGGTCAAGGACCAGCTTAAAGTTAAAGATCAAACCATCTAGCAGCTACGGGCATCTCCTGCCAGAGTCAGAGCTACTAGTTTGACTCACACCATGACAGAAAGCCAGATCTATGAAGAACATATGAAAGAGCTTCAGAAAGAGTTGACTTTAGAGAAAAAGCAAAGGTTGATGATGGCGAAAGGGTCGGTGGTTATGCAAACACGCATGGAAGAAGAGCAAAAAGCAATGCAAGATGAGCTAGAAAATATCAAGAGAAAGCTTGAGGAGGCGGAGAAGATAAACTCCGAGTTGAACGACCTCCTCGTGAAAATGGGAGAAGAAGCTGAAGCAGAGAAACAGACACTCCTAAAGCAGATAGAAGAGCTGAGAGGACAGCAGGCAGAAGAGCAGGCAGGCACAGGGCCGGAAGCCAAGGAAGGCATAGACCTAGAGAATGTGGAAGATCCTGTGGTCACACCTATGCAAGAGGAAATCCTAGTAGGACCCTCTCAAGAGCCCCCGGGGTGGTCACTTTTTAGAATGTGTATGCTATCACGTGAGTTAACCGGAGAGGATTATTAAAAGATCAAAATGTATCAGAATGTATACATACAGAGGGAGGCGGGGTTTTTTTAAATAGGCACGTAGTGTAAATATAGTATGTATATTGAGGTATTATTAATAACGTCTTGAACGCATGTGATATAGGAAGATTTTGATAAGTGACCGCCCCGGGCAAGAGCCACAAGATCTGACACAAGAAGAGGAAGAGAAGTTGCGTAAGGCCATAGAGGTAGAAATCAGAGAAACGGCCAAGGAAGCCTTGGAATGGGAGCAGAGGGTTTTTTAATCCATGACCATCTAGAAGATAGACGCCAGCATCCTCCGACGTGAATGGCTACAGCCCTCTCTCCCGTATCCTTTGCTAAAGTATGAAGCCACCACCATCAACAAGAGGATCAGATAAGAGCCAACAATGCCACTCTACATAACAGATATCTCCCAGCCTGAAGGGGCAAAGTTGATAGTCGACTCCCAACCCAGGTGGAGAAAGGCATGGCTGATGAAGTATCCACAATACCTAATCCATTTGGTAGAGGCACCCAAAATCATCAGAGACAACTTAAGCTTATGTCCTCTACCAAGGATGCAGACGTGGAAGGCCCACGAGATACTACAAAGAAGCCAACCCACTTGGCTGAACTATCCGAAGCTGCCAAGCTTGAAGGCAGGAGAGAGAATAAGTGTTCAATACATGGTGAAAAACCTAACGGGCGCCATCAAATTGGTCACTGGCTCGCCTGACCTTTCTTGCATAATGATGAGGAAGATCTACATAACCCTTTTGGTAGTCTTCGAGATGTTCAAACCGGGCCAGGTAACAGATAGTATCTTCTTCTTTCAAGATACTTACAGATGTGCCTATGATTTGTCTGGTCAGCCTTCCAAGGAGGTGATACATGCATTGTATCAAAGGATAATGTTTCTACCATCCTATCACCTCCAGGCCTTTAAAGATGCATTCTACACCGTACCGGCTTCTTCACCATCAACACTGATATATTCGGCCCAACACTATTGGATTTACATGCAAGAAGAGTCGCTGCTCAAGATGCACGAAACCATAAGATGAAGCAGCAGCTCAACAACCATGTCGGGGACAACATGAGCAAGGAAGGGGGGGAGTGTTAGAAGCTGGACACACCCTACGGAAATTGACTCCTCAGCAGATTATCATTTTTTGTAATTATTCATTTATTGAGAAAACTCGACATTTCACCTTGTAAATATTGGGGCTTACAGAAGTTTCCAGGTTGTATCCCAGTTTTGATAGTTAGATTGAGTAGATGGTTGAATTGGAACTTTAGGGTTTCAGAATTGTAAGGTATATATACCACTTTTTGACCTTAATGAAAAAACCTTTGTCATTTTTAAAAGTTTTGAAGTCAGTGAGTGAGCGTATTGTGTACGAGAGAGTGTGAGCTTCATCTTGACGCTACGTGTGCATCGGTGATTGGAATTGAGTGCGGATAAGTGTAGCGTGATGCCCCCGATGAGAGCTACGCATCGATACCTACATTGCGTGCGTACGGTCCGGTTTTGCAAGCTCCATCTACGAGCTTCGTCTGGTGATTTGGTGAGCATACGTTGTCCAATTTTGCATTGCAGCATATCCACGCGTTCACATTGAGTAGAGCTACACATTAGGCACTTTAGATTTCAAAAACAAAGACCTGCAAATTTCGGCTAGACATCCTACGTGATTTTGCACCGGGTGTTTTGGGTTGGGGTTTTGTAAAGAATGAGGATGCAAGAGAGCTACACAAGACAAGTACAAAGCACACAGAGATGGAAAGCTTCTTCTTGTTCACACAGAAAAGAGAGTACAAAAGGACTAAGTGCTAAAGCTAAAAAGTAGCACATATGTACATGTGGTCACTTAGTGTGAACACGCTAGAAGCGTACTAGGCTGGCACTATAAGTGTAGTCCAGCTGTAGAATCACTGGCAGAGATCCTCCGTGTCGATCACCTAACACGCCAATGAGTAAATGTCGTAAGCGGCCAAGACCCGTAGTGGATGCCATCTCAAGATGTAGAGCTCGACATCTCAACACTCCCCCTCGAGCTCTACATGTCGCAGAGTCCAAGCATAGTCCGGAAACTTGGAAGCTTCTCAACTCCGAGGGCCTTGGTAAAGATATCCGCTATCTGCTCCTCTGTGCTGACGTAGACCAAGTCGATGTTGCCCACCAACACTCGCTCTCGAACGTAGTGGTAATGGACCTCTATGTGTTTGGTCTTGGCATGGAACATTGGGTTCCTAGCCAACTGCATGCTGCTGAGGTTGTCACAATGGATGACAATCTGTTGGTCCACCTGCACTCCCAAGTCCTCAAGTAATGTGCGTAGCCAAGCTACCTCACACGCCGCAACTGCTGCACCTCTGTTCTCGGCCTCTGTGCTCGATAAAGTAATCGTAGGCTACTTTTTGCTGCTCCAAGTAACAGCAGCACTCCCAAAAGAGAACATGAAGCCACTCGTAGATCTCCTATCAACAATGCTACCTGCCCAATCTGCATCTGTATACCCATACAATGCTAATGGCGCATCTACTGCATAGAACAATGCGTAGTCAAGAGTCCCTTGCACATACCGAAGTGTGCGTCGTACTCCATCCAAATGTGGCTTCCTCAGAAGCTGCATGAACTGACTCTCCAAGCCTACTGTGTAGCTCAAGTCTGGCCTCGTGATAGTCAAGTAGATTAGACTACCCACAATCTTCCTGTACATCTTGACATCCTCAACAACATCACCCTTCTCTGCACTCAGCTTTTCATTCACATCCAAGGGAATAGAAATTGCATTACAATCAGCCATACCATACTTTGACAACATGTCCAAAGCATATTGTCTCTGTGACAGCCATACACCCTCTAGAGTCCTGATCACCTCAATGCCAAGAAAGTAGCGCAACTCGCCCAAATCTTTCATTTCAAACTCCTGTTTGAGAAGACCCTTCACATGGTCAATCTCCATAGCATTGTCACTCACAATAATAAGGTCATCTACATATATGGTAATGACCACAATCCCCACATCACTTTCACGTACATAGAGTGAATGATCAGCATGAGCTCTTCTAAAATCAATACTGACAAGATACTTGGCAATCCTATCATACCATGCTCTAGATCCCTTCTTCAAACCATACAAAGCTTTGAGAAGCCTGCATACATAATCTGGGTAACCTGGATCGACATAACCAAGTGGCTGATCCATATACACTTCCTCTTGCAACTCACCATTCAAGAAGGCATTCTTTACGTCCATTTGATGCATAATCCATCCTCTAGATGCAGCCACTGCTATGACAACTCTCACAGTCGTCGTCTTTGCCACTGGAGCAAAGGTCTCCTCATAGTCTATGCCATACGTCTGTGCATAACTCTTTGCGATCAGCCTTGCCTTGTGACTCTCAATGTTACCATCAGCCTTATGCTTGGTTTTATACACCCATTTACAGCCAATAGCTTTCTTGCCACTTGGCAATGGCACCAACTCCCATGTGTCGTTTGCTTCCAATGCAGCCATTGAGAGCGGATTTTTTGAGATGGGGCTCAACTCAAGGCTTCCACAAGACAACCACTCCATGAGACCCTACACACGCATATTTCTTAGGGGCACCACCCTCTTTTATGGAGAAAGAAGGAAACCAAAACAAACCATATACAACACACACACACACACACACACACTCACACCTTCCTTATGTGCTTCAACACAAAATGCCCTTCAACCATTCAACACACACTCCTTAAGCAATCCCTTTGAACACTGCACAAACTCACATGCAAAGATTGACCTTCACCATATTAGTGCTCATATACTTCTAAGAAAAGCAATCAGAAAACCTCAAAACTCAAAACACCATAATGCACAAATACTTGACAACTCCTTTCCTTTCCCAAAAGAAGAGACTACTTACACACATAAGGCGGCATACATAGAGAGCTCTTCTCCATCTATGCAGCCCCAAGACTTACTTGCACACAACATAAGGAGAGAATCCAAGCAAATAGACACCATGGTGCACAAAAACTTTCTCAACAAACAAGCAACCCAATGAGCACAAAATATGAGAAGCTGCCAAGATAGGCTTACCAATTTTACATGCGTTTAGAGCAAAAGCGTGACGACGACACCCCAATTGCAACAATTTGTTGATCAAACCATGAGATAGATCATTGAACTTGATATCCTTGCTCTCATATAGAATCTACAATCCTTATTTAGGGATGAGTATGATAAGAGAAATGTTTGCAAGAGAATGGTAGCAATAGCATATTGATGCTCTCTCTATGGTGCCGCTTATGATAGCGAGCTTAGGAAATGGATAGGGAGATGAGAGGAGAGAGAGATTAGGGCTTCCCTAACCTTAGAGGAGCTTATTTGCAGCAATGGAGTAGGTGTGTGTATTTTTGTGTTTGCCAAAGGGCCTTTTTATAGTTGTACAAGACCTTGGGTTAGGTTAAACTTGACTAGGGTAGGTAATTAACCATAGTTAGGTTCCCTTTTGACCATTCCTTCAATTATGCAAATAAGGGACTTATTTTTTCATTAAAAATAGCCTTTTAAGTTGTGGAGGCTCCATAAGGGTTGATAATGTATGTGGGCCCCACCATGATGTCCCTCCAGTGGCTCCTGCAGAGTGTCCCCATCCTGTTTGTTGTGTCTCTGGAAGCATCTTGAGCCGACCCCTCCACATGCAAGTGGTTTTTAACTCCCCATTGGTATTTTAGAATGTTGGAGAAGTCAAGAAAACTTTTCACCTTTGTGGTTTACCTGATTGTAACTTTGACCTGCAGTAACAGTGTCCGCAGCACCTTGTTTTCACTATAACTTTCAGCCTGTAACTCAGAATTGGGTGCTGTAAAAGGCAAAGTTGACCTTCTCAAAGTGTTTAAGCTGATTTTGGAGTGTTACTCAAGTATACCCACGAGCTAAGGCGTTCAAGATGCATCCAAAACACCTTTTGAACCAAGTCTCCTTGTAGGGGGCCCTTTAGCATGCATCCAAGGTGTAGCATGCTTTTTTCAAAAGAGAATCCACCTTAAACAAATGAGGTAGGCTCCAATAAAGTTTGATTTATTGGGGATATATATTATATTTAAGATTTGTTGACCAACACAAGTAAATGATCCAAGAGTTGGGTCACATAGTGGTGGGGAAGGGAAGGCCTACAAGGTTAACCCTACCCTTGAGAGAAGATGGGTAAGATAAGTGCCCATAAATTATTTATTTAGAAATTATGGGATGTAGATAGCTATTTAAATTAGTAAAGGTAATTAGTTAAAAGAATATGCAGTAAAAAAACTAGGAGAGTAGAATTAAGTTTACTATTTACATTTAGCATGAAGAGAGAAATATGATGTAAATGCATAAAGATCTAAGAAGGGTAAGGTGTTTGTATGGAAAAAGGCTATTACTGAAAGAGAGAATGAACACTAGGTTAAAACTTTGATAAAAAATATATACATTTGAGTAGAAATGTAGTTCAAATGCAAGGTTACCATTTAACGCTACTCATATTAGCCCTCCCCCTTCATCTAGGATCATTCATGCTCCTAGATGAAACAAAAGAGTTTTTTCCTTTTTTTTTCTTTTTTTCTTTTTTTCTTTTTCTTTTTTTTTCTAAAAAAAGGAGGAGTGATATACACTCTTTTACTCCATTAGACCTGCTTTTCATTACCTCAATCCGATAAATCGGAGATGGGAGAGTTGCCTTGGGTATGTTGAGATTCCAAGGCTGGTTCTTCTTTGCACATCAAAGCTTTAAAAATAGGTGGAGCATTTGCCAAGCCGAAGGGAGCCATGCCAATTTGGAGCTTAGACGATGTAGGTAGATGACTTCCTATCAATGGATTGATACGTTGAAAGTAGGGCTTTAATCTCCATCCATTGACTCTGGTCTTGTGGAGTTTTCCTGATAAATCTGCTAATCTGTAACTACCATTCCCAAACTTTGTTTTTATCATGAAAGGTACCTCCCATCTTTGCAAAAACTTTTTGTCAAGTCGAGTATCAAGTCTGTTATCATAGCGAAGAACCAACATACCTTCCTTCAATCCTTTCCCCTTGAGCTTCTTGTTGATTTTGTCCCTTTGGCTTGTGGCTTGGGCAATGTAATAGTCGATGGACTCTTCTCTATCAAGCTCAAGTCGTTGAAGATCTAAAATTCTTTCCTGCAAAGCTTCTTTTGGCCTCTTTGCTCCCCGTGAGAGAATGCGTAGGCTTGCAATCTCCACCTCAATAGGAAGGAGTGCCTCCTGTCCATATACCAAATGAAAAGGAGTGAATTGAGTGGATACCTTGAAAGATGTTCTGTATGCCCATAGAGCTGCAGTCAAATGACGATCCCAGTCGTTTGGTCGATCTGCAACCTGCTTAGAAATGATCTTATATATCATTCCATTCACCTTTTCAACCAACCCATTGCACTGAGGGTAGTAAGGTGTAGAATGCAAATGTTTGACTTTTAACTTTGTCAAAAGATTATCTAGGAGCTCTGCTCTAAACCCTGGATCACGATCTGACAAAATCTCTAATGGTGTGCCGAATCTACTGCATATGTGATCAAAGATAAATTTTGATACCTCCTCGGCTGTAATTCGTGTTGTACTTGCTGCCTTAGCCCATCGTGTCATGTAATCTACTCCCACAATGATGAAGACCTTCCCGGTAGATGTGCGAGGTAAGGGGCCTATTGCATCCACACCCCACTTCTCAAAAGGACCATACGAAATTATTGGAACTCGAGGTTCGTAAGTGAGTCGTCGATCTCCAGCAATCTGACAACCTTTGCATGACTTACACCAATGCTGGACATCACGGTGTAGACTTGGCCAAACAAACCCTGCTTGCAAAATCTTCCTGTTTGTAATATCATGAGAAAAATGACCCCCACAGACATCATCATGGCATGAAAAGAGGATTCTCTCTATTTCTTGAACAGAGGGCACCTTTCTTAGCACCAAATCTTTCCCTTTATGATACAGATCATCTCCTATGAGTTGGTAAGGAGTTGCCTTTTTTACCAACCTATGCCTTTGCACTTTATCCAAGTGTTTAGGGCACTCACCAGTTTGGAGGAAAAATATGATGTCCTTCAATTCCTCTTGGCCTTGGTACTTTGGTTCGTAGAGCTTCACACCTCCCACCATGATCTGAAGTTTCTCATTGGCGAGATAATCTGCTTCCTTGTTGAGGGTTCTCACAACATGCTGTACCTCTGTAACTTCAAAGTTCTTTATCAAATCCTTCACCTGTGTAAGCCACTCCACTACAGTAGGGTTCTTGCACTTCCATATCCCTTGGATTTGCGTAATAACTAGTAAGGAATCACCTCTTATTATAAGTCTTTCGATGCCAAGTTTTCTGCATTCTTCAAGCCCCAACTTTAAGGTGACATACTCAGCCTCATTATTAGAATGAACATTTTCCAAGGTGATACCTTTCTTAACAAGAACTTCCCTTTGTGGACTTAGAATAAGAACCCCCCCTGCTGCCTGATTGTGTTGTCGTCGGTAAGCTCCATTGAAGCACAAAATGTGTGCATTTTCCATCTCCTCCTCATTATTTTGTGGTGTAGCTTTGTCTCTTGCCTTTGGTGACTCTTTCCTTTCTCTCACTTTGTATGTGAGAATGTCTGCAATACCTGCCCTTGTGCTATCTTCCACAAGAAAAGTGTATTCGAACTCTTGAAGTTCTAGAACCCATTTGGCTATCCTAGATGAGAGGCTCATGTGTTGCACAACATATGGTAAATTGTTTTCCATGGTGAGAATGACAAATGGTGCAGGTAAGAGATATGATCGGAACTTTCTTACCGCAAACATAATTGTGAATACCACCTTCTCCATATCGATGTAGCCCTTCTCCGCAGCGGTCATGACTTTGCTTGCAAAGTATACTGGCCTCATGTAGCATGTTTTTGGGTCTTTTTGCATGAGAACTACACCGATGGCCTCCATTCCTACACTTGGCGTGATGTAATATGTATCCTTTGGATTTGGTGGCATTATTGTTGGAAGAGAGTTGAGAATACCCTTTACTTCAGTAAAGCATAATTCGTGTTTCTCTCTCCATTCAAATGTGGGTTTGTTTGCTAGCTTGTGCAAAGGTGCAATAGCTTCCGCTAGAAGGTGAATGAAACGAGACATGTACCTTACTTTGTGGTTGAAAGTCATGAGCTCCTTGGTTGTCGTTGGTGGTTGTAGTGACAAGAGAGCATTTACTTTTGATGGATCCACTTGAATTCCTTGCAAAGAAACCACATGACCTAGCAATACCACTTGTGACTTTGCAATGTGACACTTCTCAGGATTAAGCTGTCCCCCAAATTGATGAAGCCTCCTAAGCCCCTCCTCAACTTTTTGGCAATGAATTCTTTGGCTACTATAGATACAGAAGTCATCCATAAAAACCCTAATTGAATTTCCAAAGAAGGGCTGAAAGACAAGAGTTGTAAACCTTATAAAGGTACTAGGAGCATTTGTGAGCCCAAATGGCATCACTCTATAGGCAAAGCAACCCCAAGGTGTGATGAAAGTGGTTTTTAACTGATCTTCTTCTGCTATTCTGATTTGAAAATACCCTGAATACCCATCACACACTGTGTAACATTCATAGCCGGCTACTTCGTTTAAGATTTCATCTTGGAAAGGAAGAGGAAAATGATCCCTCTTTGTTGTAGCATTGAGCGGTTTGTAGTCAACACAGACCCTCCATTTTCCGTTCTTTTTAGGGGTTACTACAATTGGGGACACCCACTCAGAGTTAGACACAGGGTAAATGAAACCAGCTTTGAGGAGTCGGTTAACCTCTGTCAAAAGTGCCTCTTGTTGTATTTTTCCTAGGCGCCTTAGCTTTTGAGCCACAGGTTCAGTACCTGGTTTTAATTCTATGCCATGCTCTATAACATCTACACCTCTAATTTGTGAGTAATCAGTGATAAACAAATTGGGATACCTCTTGAGCATATCGATGTAGGACCGCTTCTCCTCAGGGGTAAGATCTTTTGCAAGCATCCTCTCAAAGTCTTCAAAGTGCTTGTGGTCACCTTTGTCATCCTTTGTTTGCTCCTTTGTTGGGTCAACCTCTATTGATGGAGTTTTTGATGTGTTGAAGATGATTCCCATTACCTCCAAAAATGATTCTTCTTCGCTATTGGATATAGTGGTTGAACTTTCCTCGTCACTTGAGCCAAAACTCTCTTCACTTTCTTCATCAGCCGTGGTCTCATAGTTGAGGTCGAGCTGCTTTCCTTCATGCCAATCGTATACTACATGTTGCCCCTTTTTGAGAATCAATTGTCCTCGTCCCCATTTTTGATCTGCATTCACAGCAATGAGCCAAGGCCTCCCTAGGATGATGGGATAGCCCTCCCCCTTGGATGGCATAACATACATGTCCACATGTGCATCTATATTACATACAGAAACTTTTACATTCTCGATGATCCCTAGGCACTTCACACTTGCATTGTTGGCCAGCCTAGCTTGACAATTAGAGGATTTAGTGATTTCAAGCTCTAGTCTATTCATGGCTCTTTCCGTGATCACACACATTTGTGCTCCACCATCAACATACACATTGGATACCTTCCTACCCCTTACATAAGCATCTACAATAGGTTCCAAATCTTGTTGTGGCTTTGAAGTCAATGCCTTTACTGTCACCTTTTCTTTCTTTCTTGGGAGTCTTGTGCTTACAAGTTTGGACCAGTGCTTTCTCACCTTGGGTGATAGATGTAGGAGTTGAGGCCAAGAAATATTGGGCTTTTGAGTTTGCAAATCTTCTAAGATGTTGTAGGGTTCCATATTCTTTCCTAATGGAAAATCGTTGATGCCGATCTCCCTTCGCCTTGACCTCTGCTTCTTGCCTCCTTCCTCCTTCTTTGACTTTTTCTTCCTCTCCTTCCTTGCAGGTTCTGACTCTTCATTCCTTGTGTCTTCATCCTTGTTGTGTGCTCTTGTGCGCTTTTCTGCTGGCATAACATCAAAGTGTATAGGGCTCACCTCTATCTCCTCTTCCAGCTTTATGAAGTTTACTCCTCTCTCTTCCTCCACTGGTGGGACAGGAGGGATGTTTGCTACTGGAGGTGGTGGTGGTCGACGAAGAATTTGCTGGGCTTGAGCATGCTCTTGCTGCACCATGAGCGGAGGGGGTCTAGGAGGGTATATGTCCCCTGGAAGCCTTCGAGGGTGAGGGAAATTATACATGCCATGACCAACTTCGTTGCAATTCCAGCATCTCAACTCTTGTGCTTGACGTCGTTGATTGCGATTCCCTTCTCTTGGTTGTCGTTGTTGGGGTAGGCCCTGCACTAGATTCAAGGTGAGACTCTCTAGTTGTTGAGTTAATCTTTGCAAGATCTCTTGTTGTGATCCTTCCCCTATTTGTGAAGTTTGGGCAAGAGAGCCCCTAACTTGTGCTCCCATGCTTGGTGAAGAATCCCTCTCAATGACTTCATTTAGGTCCCTTGTTCTATGTGCTTGAAAATTTAACTTCTTGAATTTGACCATGGCCACCTCACGTGCTTCCTCAAATGTTGATGGGAATTTTAACTCTACCTTGGTCTTCAAAATTGGATACAAGCAAGCCATGAACCTATCTTTCTTTAGAAATTTTGGTGCACCACCTTGGTTTTGTAAGGTAGCCTCCCATCTATCCCATAGGTTAAGGAAAACGGCCTCATAAGATGGGTAGTCTTCAAGGAATACCTGTTTATGTTGAAGTAGACACTTCCAAAGACCCTCTGGAGTATCTCCTTGCCCAAATTTGGCAAGAAAAATTGCACGTAGCCTCTCCCAATTGGTTTTGTTTTGAGGTTGCAAGGCCTCGTACCATGCCTTAGCCTCCCCTTTGAGAACGAGTGGAAAAGCACGCAGCTTTACCTCTTCTTGATCTCTCCCAGAGAGGAGGTGTGCCATCTCCAAATTATCCAGAAATTCTTGTGCATCCTCACCATTTTTAGAATGAAAGGCAGGAAAAGTGCTTGACATTTTTACAATACAAGGAGGCTTGTGTACCACAAAATTTTGACTACGATGAGTGATCACATCAAAATGAAAATATATACATCAAGTGTTAGTTCATAATTTATCATAGGCAAAATAAAAGGGTTGATTGAGGCATTAATTTCATTAAGGCGAGTGGGTCCAAAAATTCTCCTAATGGTTGCTTGAAATCTAAATTTTGTAGCAATTATGATGTGAACAGATTGACGAGCTATGGGTGTAAAAGGAGAAGCAGCTCCAGGTTGGTTCATGTGACAATGTGTTCTCCTTTTTCTTTCTGTTGAAGAAAGTTTCCTTTGAGTGGATCGCTATCTAAGCGCCTCTTGTCCCTGCCTCAAAACAAAATAAAAACATGGACATCAAATGAATCATCATAATTAATGAATGGAAGAATGATGGGATTTGGAGATGCCAAGATTTCACCAAGTCTTTCTGCTCCAAACATAAAAACAATGCGTTGTTGGTAAAAAAAATTGCGATCTACACAAATGTTAATTCTGATGCGTTGTGAAAAATGAAAAGCATATGGTGCAACTCTATTGTTCATGAGGAGAATAGAAGGCAATTAGGAAATTTCCTCCGTGGGGGCACCACTTTTATGAGAGCGGATTTTTTGAGATGGGGCTCAACTCAAGGATCCCACCAGACAACCACTCCATGAGACCCTACACACGCATATTTCTTAGGGGCACCACCCTCTTTTATGGAGAAAGAAGGAAACCAAAACAAACCATATACAACACACACACACACACACACACTCACTCACACCTTCCTTATGTGCTTCAACACAAAATGCCCTTCAACCATTCAACACACACTCCTTAAGCAATCCCTTTGAACACTGCACAAACTCACATGCAAAGATTGACCTTCACCATATTAGTGCTCATATACTTCTAAGAAAAGCAATCACAAAACCTCAAAACTCAAAACACCATAATGCACAAATACTTGACAACTCCTTTCCTTTCCCAAAAGAAGAGACTACTTACACACATAAGGCGGCATGCATAGAGAGCTCTTCTCCATCTATGCAGCCCCAAGACTTACTTACACACAACATAAGGAGAGAAGCCAAGCAAATAGACACCATGGTGCACAAAAACTTTCTCAACAAACAAGCAACCCAATGAGCACAAAATATGAGAAGCTGTCAAGATAGGCTTACCAATTTTACATGCGTTTAGAGCAAAAGTGTGACGACGACACCCCAATTGCAACAATTTGTTGATCAAACCATGAGATAGATCATTGAACTTGATATCCTTGCTCTCATATAGAATCTACAATCCTTATTTAGGGATGAGTATGATAAGAGAAATGTTTGCAAGAGAATGGTAGCAATAGCATATTGATGCTCTCTCTATGGTGCCGCTTATGATAGCGAGCTTAGGAAATGGATAGGGAGATGAGAGGAGAGAGAGATTAGGGCTTTCCTAACCTTAGAGGAGCTTATTTACAGCAATGGAGTAGGTGTGTGTATTTTTGTGTTTGGCAAAGGGCCTTTTTATAGCTGTACAAGACCTTGGGTTATGTTAAACTTGACTAGGGTAGGTAATTAACCATAGTTAGGTTCCCTTTTGACCATTCCTTCAATTAATCAAATAAGGGACTTATTTTTTCATTAAAAATAGCCTTTTAAGTCGTGGAGGCTCCATAAGGGTTGATAATGTATGTGGGCCCCACCATGATGTCCCTCCAGTGGCTCCTGCAGAGTGTCCCCATCCTGTTTGTTGTGTCTCTGGAAGCATCTTGAGCCGACCCCTCCACATGCAAGTGGTTTTTAACTCCCCATTGGTATTTTAGAATGTTGGAGAAGTCAAGAAAACTTTTCACCTTTGTGGTTTACTTGATTGTAACTTTGACCTGCAGTAACAGTGTCCGCAGCACCTTGTTTTCACTATAACTTTCAGCCTGTAACTCAGAATTGGGTGCTATAAAAGGCAAAGTTGACCTTCTCAAAGTGTTTAAGCTGATTTTGGAGTGTTCCTCAAGTATACCCACGAGCCAAGGTGTTCAAGATGCATCCAAAACACCTTTTGAACCAAGTCTCCTTGTAGGGGGCCCTTTAGCATGCATCCAAGGTGTAGCATGCTTTTTTCAAAAGAGAATCCACCTTAAACAAATGAGGTAGGCTCCAATAAAGTTTGATTTATTGGGAATATATATTATATTTAAGATTTGTTGACCAACACAAGTAAATGATCCAAGAGTTGGGTCACATAGTGGTGGGGAAGGGAAGGCCTACAAGGTTAACCCTAGCCTTGAGAGAAGATGGGTAAGATAAGTGCCCATAAATTATTTATTTACAAATTATGGGATGTAGATAGCTATTTAAATTAGTAAAGGTAATTAGTTAAAAGAATATGCAGTAAAAAAACTAGGAGAGTAGATTTAAGTTTACTATTTGCATTTAGCATGAAGAGAGAAATATGATGTAAATGCATAAAGATCTAAGAAGGGTAAGGTGTTTGTATGGAAAAAGGCTATTACTGAAAGAGAGAATGAACACTAGGTTAAAACTTTGATAAAAAATATATACATTTGAGTAGAAATGTAGTTCAAATGCAAGGTTACCATTTAACGCTACTCACCATCTCTTCATTCATTGCATCTTCCCAATGCACATTTCTAACTGCATCCTCAAAACATGTGGGCTCCACATTCTGTATCACCTTAGCCATGTAGTCTTGGTGATGCGCTAGATACCCATCATAAGTCAATTTCTGAACTGGATTTTTGACTCTGTTAGATTTGCGCGGTCCTGGGTCACTCCTTTGCCCTCTAGCATCTTCTTGTATTTTCCTTACACCAGGTGTCCTGACAGCCGGAATTCCAAATTCCTCATCAAGACTTTGTTCAGAACCATCTGAATCCATGTCTACATGTGAAAAACCTGATGATGCATCAGCCATAAAGGGAGGTTCATCAACCTTTTCCTTCCCTTTTCGTGATACATTCCCTGTACCTACTGGTGGAGTAACCTGCGTACGTAGTCTACCATTCCATGGCTTCTCAACAGAGCCACGAGAAGAGGAATCTTGTGGTCCACTCAAAACCTGTGACTGTGGCCTCACATTTTGTACAACCACATCATCTTTTACATTAGCCCCAATAGTGCCATGTGCATTACTGTGCTCATCTCATCAAAGACTACATATCTGCTCACTCGTAATTCTCATGTAGTAGGATTGTAGCACCTGTACCCCTTTTGTTCAAGGGAATATCCCACAAGAATACATTTCTCTGCTTTAGGATCCAATTACCTGTGCAACTCATCTGGTACATGCACGTAAGCTATGCATCCAAACACTTTCATGTGTGCCAAATCAGGCTTTGTACCTGTAAACTTTTCCTCAGGTGTTACATCATGCACCGCAGCTGTAGGTGTCCTGTTCATAATGTACACAGCTGTATTTACAGCTTCAGCCCAGAAATGATGAGGCATGTTCTTCTCATTCATCAATGCACGTGCAAACTCTGCAATGTGCCTGTTTTTCCTTTCTGCGACCCCATTCTGCTGTGGAGTATATCTGCATGTAAACTGCCTGCGTATACCATGCATTCGCAGAAAATCTGAAAAATCGTTGGAGAAGTACTCTCCCCCTCCATCTGACCTCAATGTCTTGATTTGCATATCTGTCTCCTTCTCAATCATGACTTTGAAGTCTTGAAAGTGACCAAACACTTCACTTTTGTTACGCATGAAGTAGACCCATACTTTCCTTGTATGGTCATCAATGAAAGAGACATAATACCTGCAACCATGTATACTTGCAGTATCGGTTGGACCCCAAACATCTGTGTGCACCACCTCAAGTGGCTTTTTACATACATTGTGCTCATGTGGAAATGAGCCCGTTGACTTTTTTCCAAACTGGCATGATGCACACACTTTATGCATACCATCGACCTTGAATTTGGGCAAACCTTTTACAATCTGTTTTGATTGCATGCTGCACAATCTTTGCTCATTGACATGGCCAATGCGTTTGTGCCAAATGTCAATATCAGCCACAACACCTGTGCCCTGTGCAAATAATGCAGCTTTTACCTCAGGCATGTCTACATTCAGCGTAAACATTCTGCCCACACATTTGCCCTCTGTGATCAGCTTACAGCCATTTTGGAAATCTTCTACATAACAGCCATTCGGATTGACACGAACCTGCAAACCCTGCTCAACCATTTGTCCAACAGAAACAAGATTCTTTGTAATGTTTGGGACATGAAGTACATCTGCTAAGTACTTTGATTTCCCATTCTTTGTATGTAGGGGTATGTCCCCTACATGAGCAATGGGGTGAGCTATTTCATCTCCTGTCTGCACATAGCCTGACACATTTGGTTTGCGCATATCTCTAAACCACTCTCCACGAGACGTCATGTGATTAGAGGCACCTGAATCCACATACCAAACATCATCTTGGGTGGAATTCTCTGCAGTCATTGTATTCATTACATGCCGCATAACAAACATGCGCTCGTTTTTGCTGTCATTTGTATCTCTGCTAGTAGATGCATAGTTGCCCTGTTCTCTCTTTCCACTTTCTTTTCCCTTTGGACAGTCACGTGACATGTGACCTCTTTCACCACAAGTCCAACATTCTCTGCTATCTGCAGTATGTTGCTGCCTGCTTGATCCTGCACCACGACCTCTTTGACTCCCCCTGCCTTGAGACTGGTTTCCCCTGCCACCTATATTGTTTTGATTTGATTGACCTTCTTGAAATTGGCCCCTGCAACCCCTTGGGCCTCGACCACGACCTCTAACTCTACCTCTGTTGGAGTTAGAATAGAAGGACTGTTCAGAATTATTTCTGCCATGAGAAGAAGATGTGTCAAGGTTCTTCTCCTTAAGAATAAGCATATAAATCAAATCTTGAAACACAAGGATGTCGTCTCTTGTATTCATGGAAGACCTGAAATGTACATACTCATCTCCTAGACCATCCAAGCATGCACGGACAATGTCATCGTCTTCCACTGAGACTTTAATAGATCCAAGAGCTTCAATGATACTCTTGATCTTCAAGGCATAATCATTGATGGAGAGGTTGTTCCTCTTAACCTGATTTAGCTCCGACTTTAGTTGAAGCTTCTTGGCCTTGGTGTTCACCTCGAACACTCTGCCTAAGTTTTTCCATGCAATGGCGGGGGTTTCAGCATCCTGTAGAGAGCCCATCATGCCATCTGTGATGCTCATAGAAAGCCAATACATCACTTTGCTCTGGCCTTGCTGCCAGTCCCTCAAAGCTTTTCTTTATTCTGCTGTAGCATTTGCCTCGGGAATCTCTGGTTCCTTTTCATTGTCTCCTTCTACATAGTCCCAATAACCTTTTCCTTTTAGGAAATTTGTTATTCTGAACTTCCATGTAGGGTAGTTATTTTTCTCAAGCTTCTCAGTAACAATCTGACTGAAACCGTTAGACATCTTGAAGCACTAAGACAAAATAGTTGCAATCTACAAAAACCTGCAAATCTGCTGAACCTGCTATTGTGGTACCTGTAACGCTTTCTACACTCAATGAGTGTCCACAATCAAGCGTACATACAACCACTGTACTTGTACAGTAAATCTTTGTGTACTGCACTTTGGAGACCTGTTCAAAAACTTCGGCATCTGGTCGTGGATTGCGAACAAAGGGATTGTGATGCTCTTGCTCTCTTAGCCTCTCTTGCCTGCACCAGGCTCTGATACCATGTAAAGAATGAGGATGCAAGAGAGCTACACAAGACAAGCACAAAGCACACAGAGATGGAAAGCTTCTTCTTCTTCACACAGAAAAGAGAGTACAAAATGACTAAGTGCTAAAGCTGAAAAGTAGCACATATGTACATGCGGTCACTTAGTGTGAACACGCTAGAAGCGTACTAGGCTGGCACTATAAGTGTAGTCCAGCTGTAGAATCACTGGCAGAGATCCTCGGTGTCAGTCACCTAACGTGCCAGTGAGTAAATGTCGTAAGCGGCCAAGACCCATAGTGGATGCCAGCTCAAGATGTAGAGCTCGACATCTCAACAGGTTTTGGTTCATAGATGTAAGGTCTCTGACCCCAACCAAAAAGAGCACCCTTGTACCATGAAATGATCATAATGGAAAAAAGTTACTATTTTTAGTAGTTTTCCAGATTCTGTCAGTGCCATGATGTTTAGAATGTTATAAAGCTTCAAAATGTGAATTAAAATAATTTTTGTGAAAAATCTCCAAAAATAGTAATTTTTTGGTCACCCGACCCGTCCAGTTTCGACCGTCTCGAAAATCTGCACCCGTACCCCAAATTTGAAAAAAATGCATTTTCGGACCCCGAGGGCTGCTAAATATGGCAGGTACTCGGGCCAGTACGCCTTAGTTAGAGCTTGCTATAGCAATTTTTGGCATCAAAATCCGACTCGTATGACCCGTTTTAGCCAAGAACCAATTTTCCTAAAAATTATCCGGGGAGGTACCAGGGGCCCGGGACTGTGTGGGAACAGGTCCCAGGCCACTCCAGATCATCTTTAGCAGCTAGGGGGCACCCTCTTGCTTTGTGGGAGTCTTGGGAAAGCTGCCAAGCCTGCAACTCAGTCTCAGAACCAGTTAACCAAGCCAACCTGACACTTGGTGGGCAGAGAACTGGACTTGCCATGCTTAACTAGAGAAGCTCCCATATGTATTTAGCAACCCAGATCGATTTTCAACCTGTAGGAGCCTATTTAAAGACCTGCACACACACACACACACTTATGCTCACACACACACACAGTGCATACACACACACCCACATACATTGGGGAGGTGCTGCCAAATCACACACCTATTGAAGAAGAAGCAAGGAGGGAGGTGCTGTCGAATTCTCGCCTCAAGAAGCTCGATTAGATCAGAGAATCGAGTGGATTATCAGCCCTTAATCACGGTAACCACGGTTTAATTAATGCTTTCTGCAAATCCTTTTCATTACCATCTAAATTTCTCGTCTATTATGCTTATTCCTAGTCGCAATTCTCTATAATCACTCTCTAAATTCTCCTTAACCATATTCTATTATGTAATCATCATTCCATAGCTGAATTATCAGCCATTCATCACTCTTAATTAATGCTTAGTGTACGATTATTAGAATTTTCTCTCTCTAGGTAGCATAGAAATTAATCGATAAGCTGGTAATTGTGTAGATTGATGAGAATCACTCTTTGTATCACGCATTGATATTGTAGCTGATTTAGATCCATCCTTGTTATGCATTAAAATATAATTAAGGTAAGATTAATTTGTCATTAAGTCTCTAAGAGGTGGTTTTTCTCACACCTATGCATGCGGTGATTCTGCACCCTCTAAATTGCTAGGAAAGAGATTAATCGTGCTTAATTCATCTCTCTGGTAATTCCATTAGTGAAATCCTATTATTCTTAATCATGTAAGCCGAGTAATTATCTTTAGAGCCGGTTCCCATAGGATTATGTGCCATCCTTAATGATTGCTTTATGAAAAATCTAGATCTATCATATAGGAGGGATTAATTAATGTCACTAATCTACCCATTGGACTGTTATGATGCTTGTGAACCTTAGCTCTTTCTCCAAGCTAATCATTTAAAGTAGTGAGAAATGGCCCCGGTTAAGAGGACTCGCTTCGGTGGTGCCCACGACCGCGAGGCGGGAACAAGCAAGGTCAACGGAAAAGGAAAGGCTCCCATGGACGAGCAAATACCGGCCATCTCACAGGCTATTGACGAAGAAATGGAAGAGGTAGATCATATTTTTATTCAAGTTGTTTAAACTAACATTGCATACGCTAGTTAGGAATGCTCATATCCCCAAACATGTTGGAGAAATCCAACGGAAACCTCGGCATTGAAAGCATTGTACATTAAGTTCTAAAGTAGGAAGGAAATGATTGATGGGAATGCTGTTTGCAATAGGAAAGAATGTCTGCTAGGGAAAATTTAGCTCGGCATGTTCATTCTATTTCCAATGTTGAATTAGTCATGAACCCCCTCCTGATCACAAGGGGTAGAGTTCCTGGTTAAGGGCTCTTGAATCCACGACTGCTCGTCAAGCGGTGGATACCCACGACTGCTGGTTAAGCGGTGGGAACACACGTCTACTGGTTACGCGGTGGGAATTTCCATGTCGTGCTTTCTATGGGGTGGACATACCTAGTTGTATGGGCAGCTAGGCGACAACAGGAGGAGTAAACTCTCGCTGGAGGGGGGATGTTGTACCTCCAGAACATTGGAATTTTAATGAATAAGTTTGAGTGGAATTTTTACTAGAATTCTGTCTTGGTGTTGTTTGCAATACTGGTTGAAGGGCTGTATTAACGAACAATGTGATTAAGAATTAAACAAGGAATCTTTATGTTGAACAACCTTTGTGGTAGTAATTAGGTCACACAAGGAAGTGTGAGTGTGGGGGTGGAAAGTGGGGGCTTGGCTCAGGTTGCCAATGCCTACGAGATGGGTGGTCCCGATTGGTCGAGAACTCTCTGTCCCCATTGTGCTTACTTCGATATTAGTAATACTCATTGCCCCGAGAGCGATGAAATCTCGAGAGTATGTGCCTCTGAAACATGGGGAAAAAGGCACTTGAGGTTTCTCTCCTCTTGGAAGGTGGGTCTTAGGATCGCTAGATAGTTAAGTACGCTTCCCCTGCGAGGTGGAGCTAGATCTCGTTGCTAGTAGGCTCGAACTCGACTCACTTTGTGATGAGAGATCGTCCGCTAGTTGAACCCTGAACTATTTTGTTTGCTTCCGCTATAGATCTAGTGGCCACCAGGTTTACCATCAGATCCGCTGTTTTATACGGCGGGGTGAACACCTCACACCTGGTATCAGAGCTATAGGTTTACGAACTGGAAAATGATGTTGTTTGAAATTTTAAAAACTAAGGGATTGTAGGATAGCTCGTACTCAAAGCTTGAGCATGATGTTTCCCAAAATAATGACATTGGATTTGTCTAGTGGATTGTCTCCTGAGTGATGTTAAAGAGTTTTACTCGTTGAGCTTGTCGGGATTCAGTGGGTTCCACATGATGTTTTTTTTTGAGAAGTCGTTGGTGCGACTAGTGCTGCGAGCAGGTAGCCTGTTGATGCACATAAAGTTATAAGTATGGATCCAAGCTCTCGAGTGAAGTTTTTACCATTATTTATTGGACAATTTTGGATGTATTCAATGGAATTTAAATGGTGGAATGGTTAAAATCCTTTGTGATAGCTGTACAGATTAAGTAGGCTGGTTAAGCCCAAAAGTTAAATTTCTTCTTGAGTATGGAAAAGCTTAGGTTCATTTGAGAAGAGTGCTATAGTAATGAGTTTTATACCATTGGATAGGCACCGCCTGCTGCTCTCTACTCGGCATCGCAAGAGAAGAAGCTCCTCCTTAAACAAGCTCAGCCTCCAACCTTTAAAGGCGAAGGGGAAAATGTGGAAAGAGATGCATAAGTATGGATGGAGGCTATGGATGACTATTTCGAAGCTGCGAGAACTCAACCCGAGAACCAAACCATGCTTGCAATGTTCCGCTTGTCTGGTGATGTCAAGATCTGGTGGAAACAACATTGCAGGGACTTGGATATCAAGGGATCTTCCCAGTCATGGGAAGACATCAAGGCTGCTGTGATGGAACGTTACTTACCACCCGCCTATAAAACCTTGAAGATGAACGAGTTCTTTTCCCTTCGGCAGCTGACTTCATCTGTCGAAGAATATTATTCAAAGTTTGTCACTCTTCGGAGATATGCTCCTAAGATGACATTGGAACAACAGGTAGCATGGTTCTGCCAAGGACTCGTCGACCCCCTGAACAACCGACTAGAAGCTCTCAGGCCAGTAACTTTGCAAGATGCCTTGCTAAGGGCCAAACCGTTAGCTAAAGAGATTCAGAGGACTACCCAAGATAGTGAATACTATTTGTCAAAGAGGGCAGGACAGACAACTGGAGTAACAGACCAATCAACCCTGCATACAACCATCGTCCGGTAGTAGCTACCACGACAGCTACAGAGTTTCCCAATATAAGATGCTTTGAGTGCCAGGAGTATGGACATTACAAAATTCGATGTCCAAAAAGGATTTCCCAAACATCCGGTGCTAATAATGTACCTTTGAACGCCAACGGGCGAGGTCAACCAAACGGAAGAGGAGGCCGAGGAAGAGAAAACATAGGACAAGGAAGTAGAGCTTTCGCTAATGCCGCAGTGAGACAACCAACTGTGGGTGATGAAGCTGATGAGAGATCAGCAATGTATGATGCAACTGCTAATCCTAGAGAGCAATAAATCAAGCACCAGAATCTCATCAAAGTTCAGCAGAATAAGACGCATAAAGCTAAAGACTACTCTATTATCAAAGGATATCTTTACTTTAGACAAAGGATATATGTACCTAAGTAGTTAGCATAGAGTTTATCCAGATGTATTCTTGAGATGAGGACATCTCAAATTTTTCACGTTGGGGAGGTTGTAAGGTCTCTGACCCCAACCAAAAAGAGCACCCTTGTACCATGAAATGATCATAATGGAAAAAAGTTACTATTTTTAGTAGTTTTCCAGATTCTGTCAGTGCCATGATGTTTAGAATGTTATAAAGCTTCAAAATGTGGATTAAAATAATTTTTGTGAAAAATTTCCAAAAATAGTAAGTTTTTGGTCACCCGACCCGTCCAGTTTCGACCGTCTCGAAAATCTGCACCCGTACCCCAAATTTGAAAAAAATGCATTTTCAGACCCCGAGGGCTGCTAAATATGGCAGGTACTCGGGCCAGTATGCCTTAGTTAGAGCTTGCTATAGCAATTTTTGGCATCAAAATCTGACTCGTATGACCCGTTTTAGCCAAGAACCAATTTTCCTAAAAATTGTCCGGGGAGGTACCAGGGGCCCGGGACTGTGTGGGAACAGGTCCCAGGCCACTCCAGATCATCTTTAGCAGCTAGGGGGCGCCCTCTTGCTTTGTGGGAGTCTTGGGAAAGCTGCCAAGCCTGCAACTCAGTCTCAGAACCAGTTAACCAAGCCAACCTGACACTTGGTGGGCAGAGAACTGGACTTGCCATGCTTAACTAGAGAAGCTCCCATATGCATTTAGCAACCCAGATCGATTTTCAGCCTGTAGGAGCCTATTTAAAGACCTGCACACACACACACACACACACACACACACTTATGATCACACACACACAGTGCATACACACACACCCACATACATTGGGGAGGTGATGCCGAATCACACACCTATTGAAGAAGAAGCAAGGAGGGAGGTGCTGTCGAATTCTCGCCTCAAGAAGCTTGATTAGATCAGAGAATCGAGTGGATTATCAGTCCTTAATCACGGTAACCACGGTTTAATTAATGCTTTCTGCAAATCCTTTTCATTACCATCTAAATTTCTCGTCTATTATGCTTATTCCTAGTCGCAATTCTCTATAATCACTCTCTAAATTCTCCTTAACCATATTCTATTATGTAATCATCATTCCATAGCTGAATTATCAGCCATTCATCACTCTTAATTAATGCTTAGTGTACGATTATTAGAATTTTCTCTCTCTGGGTAATTGTGTAGATTGATGAGAATCACTCTTTGTATCACGCATTGATATTGTAGCTGATTTAGTTCCATCCTTGTTATGCATTAAGATATAATTAAGGTAAGATTAATCTGTCATTAAGTCTCTAAGAGGTGGTTTTTCTCACACCTATGCATGCGGTGATTCTGCACCCTCTAAATTGCTAGGAAAGAGATTAATCGTGCTTAATTCATCTCTCTGGTAATTCCATTAGTGAAAACCTATTATTCTTAATCATGTAAGCCGAGTAATTATCTTTAGAGCCGGTTCCCATAGGATTATGTGCCATCCTTAATGATTGCTTTATGAAAAATCTAGATCTATCATATAGGAGGGATTAATTAATGTCACTAATCTACCCATTGGACTGTTATGATGCTTGTGAACCTTAGCTCTTTCTCCAAGCTAATCATTTAAAGTAGTGAGAAATGGCCCCGGTTAAGAGGACTCGCTTCGGTGGTGCCCACGACCGCGAGGCGGGAACAAGCAAGGTCAACGGAAAAGGAAAGGCTCCCATGGACGAGCAAATACCGGCCATCTCACGGGCTATTGACGAAGAAATGGAAGAGGTAGATCATATTTTTATTCAAGTTGTTTAAACTAACATTGCATACGCTAGTTAGGAATGCTCATATCCCCAAACATGTTGGAGAAATCCGACGGAAACCTCGGCATTGAAAGCATTGTACATTAAGTTCTAAAGTAGGAAGGAAATGATTGATGGGAATGCTGTTTGCAATAGGAAAGAATGTCTGCTAGGGAAAATTTAGCTCGGCATGTTCATTCTATTTTCAATGTTGAATTAGTCATGAACCCCCTCCTGATCACAAGGGGTAGAGTTCCTGGTTAAGGGCTCTTGAATCCACGACTGCTCGTCAAGCGGTGGATACCCACGACTGCTGGTTAAGCGGTGGGAACACACGTCTGCTGGTTACGCGGTGGGAATGTCCATGTCGTGCTTTCTATGCGGTGGACATACCTAGTTGTATGGGCAGCTAGGCGACAACGGGAGGAGTAAACTCTCGCTGGAGGGGGGATGTTGTACCTCCAGAACATTGGAATTTTAATGAATAAGTTTGAGTGGAATTTTTACTAGAATTCTGTCTTGGTGTTGTTTGCAATACTGGTTGAAGGGCTGTATTAACGAACAATGTGATTCAGAATTAAACAAGGAATCTTTATGTTGAACAACCTTTGTGGTAGTAATTAGGTCACAGAAGGAAGTGTGAGTGTGGGGGTGGAAAGTGGGGGCTTGGCTCAGGTTGCCAATGCCTACGAGATGGGTGGTCCCGATTGGTCGGGAACTCTCTGTCCCCATTGTGCTTACTTCGATATTAGTAATACTCATTGCCCCGAGAGCGGTGAAATCTCGAGAGTACGTGCCTCTGAAACATGGGGAAAAAGGCACTCGAGGTTTCTCTCCTCTTGGAAGGTGGGTCTTAGGATCGCTAGATAGTTAAGTACGCTTCCCCTGCGAGGTGGAGCTAGATCTCGTTGCTAGTAGGCTCGAACTCGACTCACTTTGTGATGAGAGATTGTCCGCTAGTTGAACCCTGAACCATTTTGTTTGCTTCCGCTATAGATCTAGTGGCCACCAGGTTTACCATCAGATCCGATGTTTGATACGGCGGGGTGGGGACCTCACAATAGACCTTAGGGAGAGCGACCTATTGGTGTTACTAGGGTCTCCTTCAAGTTCTATGGTGTTTCGAGATTGTTTGATGGGTGTTCGGTTGTAGAAAGCGTTGTAGGAAGTTTTCTCTTATGCACTCCTGAAGGCTGTGACTTAGACATTGGGCAGAGACGTCTATAGGAATTAGTTAGGAGTCGGTCGAGTGTAGGTTGACACCTTATGCTTGCTTCCACGCGCCTGCAGGTCGAGCTTTGTCCTTAGCTGACAAATCTTGTGAGGTGAGTTCTCGATGTGCTGACGTCTGTCGTGGCGTATCCGTCCAACAAATGGTCTATGGCCTTCAGATCCGAATGCTACAATTGGTTCCCTTGCATTATGCCTACATAATTTGGAAAGAACAAAAAACCATGGGCTAGGAGATTTATGCCATGATGGTATGCCACACAGCAATGTAACATTGTTCAATGCATTGAATTCAAGGACAACTCTAGACCACCAAAAAAGAATGATGAAAGAGCGTGAGAGGAATGCATCTGCAGCAGTAAAACCACCATTGTCTATTGAAGGATGTAATGAAGAGATTTCTAACTTGCAATCAGCCTCCTCTAAATGTGTTGTGGATACCATGTCCACTCCCGTGTTTCAAAAATTGCCTGAGAATCTTCTACTATAGCTAGATAATTGTGCAGGAGAAAATAAGGATCAATATTTATTTGCACACTTATTCTTGCTACTAGCAAAAGGTGTTTTCAAAACCGTGCCGCTTGGGATTCTTAATGGTGGGTCATACACATGAGGACATAGATGCAATGTTTAGCACGTTCTCAGAGAGATTATGAACAGGAATGACCTACACTTTTCCACATTTGATGGAACATTTTCAAAAATGTGAAAGTTCAGCTCCAGCACCCTTTTTGATGATGCAAGTTCCTGACTTCAAATCCTTTGTTAAAGGGTACATGTGTGATGGACAAGATGCTCTTGTTGGACACTCTAAGCCACTTCAATTTTGTTTCTTTATGCAAGGTAAAATCCCAATAATGTAGTACAAAATTCACCCCAAATCACCTGATTGGATGCCGAGGGAGTCAAGAATTGAGTTGTGGAAAACGAGTCCTACCAAACACCGAGCAAGATTTTCCGAGAAAACCAAAAATTGAGCGAGATTTGTAAGCACATAAGTGAATAGAGAAGATAGTTTGACAAGGAAGGTGGGCGAGCTACAATAGAAGAGGGGTTGAGCTGCACGAATCAATAGCATACATAATGGGATTAGATAAATCATAAGTTGTGGGTGATACTAGGCATCAATGGACTATGGCACATGTGTAGAAGGCATTAGTAGGCACCACAACAAGTTGAGAGTTTTTTGTTTCAATAAAATGAAGTGCTACATGGACTTGATTGGGCACTTTCCATGATGGAAAGGTGAGGGATTTTGGAAAATTACTTATTTTTCTCATCATTAGGTCTTCTAGATTTAATCTGAAGAAGGCATTTTTTCAAAATGACAAGTTTTTTAAGAGTATCGAAGTTTTTTCAAAATCTTACGACACTTTTATGCCCTGTCAGGTTACCAACCTAATGTTAAATTCCAAGTTAGTATTCTTCAAAATTAGTTGTGCTTTGGCAACATGCTCAAGAAGGAAAACACAACATCTGCTTCGCTAAGGCCCCTTTCACAAGCAAGAAAATGGGTGGTCCAACCAGAAAGGTGGGCTACTTAGTATGAGCCTTGGTGCACATCCTATCATGCACTTTGGTTGGCATGCAAGAATGAGGCTTAACTTTGATGATTTGGGCTCTATGGTGTTGCTTGGACGTATGGGTGACCTCTTCATCCATTCCTCCTCTCACCTGTAACAACTTTTAAAAATATGATTGCCCCTCATTTGTACATATACTAAAGGCCCTTCCCATTTGTGACCCATGTACATGGTGAGGCGGTCCAAGGCGGGCAACAAGAGAGGCGACCTCTAAACACCCCTCAAGGCTCCCGTGCTGCTCAATTGGGGCTGGGGCAACCACAAGCACAACACAACAACAAACCCACAGCCAAACCCAAACAAGATAGGGGCACCACCTAGTTATGGTATGCGAACTAGGACGCAAGAGAGATTTTGGCACAACCAAGAAGATGCACCACACAACACACACAAACAACCTCACACCAAGACACACACAAACTGGACCAGAGAGAGCTAGAGCAAAGGGAAGAGAGAGAGAAAAGGATCTTGCGTAATACCTTATTTGTGACTTGCAAATGGAGATGGTTCGTTATGATGCTATCGTAGAACTTGTATAAACTCACTCAATGCTTAGTGATTGCTAAACATTGCCAAAACACACACACACTGTCTTAGGATGTGGGAGACCTCTCACCACAATACCCTCTTACAATGGACACAAAACTGGCAATGAAAAACACACTAAAAAACTTTCTAAAATCAAGATCAACCGATATAAACTCAAATACACAAGTCACCTTGAATTCACCAAACCGTATTGCACAAATGGAAGGACGAAGATTTGAACGTCGAATCACGCTTTTGATGCACCAAACCTCAATTTATTGATGATGAAGGAGCATATACAATAGTGGTTTTGAGATTTGTGGAACTTACGCTCTCTCACTTGCAATGTGTAGCTTGAAGGCTTCTCTCACACCAAGAGTGAAGCTCACAAGTGGTTGCTACACCTAGGTCTCTCCTCACGCGTAGAGTGTTGGGGTGCTATGTGAGATGTTGGAGGTTGTTTTACAAGAAAGAAAGGGGCCTATTTATAGGTTGGAGATCCCTCATTAAGATTATTGGAAATCCTAATTTAAAAGCTAACAAATCAGGATTATGATTTTTTTGAATATCAAAACATTGCGGGCCTTCTTTGTCTGCTTGAGTCATGGGTGTGGGCTCAAAAGAAAGAATTATTGATGGTAGATAAGGTGAAAGTAAGTAAAGAGAGAGAGAGAGAGAGAGAGAGAGAGAGTTACTATACACATGTCTTGAGGCGAGGCGTCTTTTATGGTTTGGTCAATGGCTATTTTGTGTTAGTATGCTAGTGGTTAGTAATCACTAGAAATTTAATGTTACATTTACAATGGGTAGAATGAGGTGGATGGTTGAATGAAGTGAGAAAATCCTTGTGATGGTGAAGCTTGAAGATGTTTTGGACTTACTTGTGTAGGTTCTCAAAATGACTATCGATCTTCTTCTTCGTCTTCTCTTCTTTACGCCACCGCCGCCAAGGTTGATTATCGTGATGAAAATGGTAATTTCGTTGATGAGATCTCTTGATTTGTAGAGGTTAATCATGGTACACATGCTGAATTTATGTATATATATAAGGGTTAAGATGGAATTGTACTTTGGAGATAATAGAGAGAGGCATAGAGATGGTGTATGTATGTAGAGGTTCATAAAAGAACTATAGGGATGAGAGAGAAGGGTAATGGTGAAGAGGGTGGGAGAAGCCATGGAAATTGTAGGTTTGAGTGAGGGAAGGAGAGGGAGGGATGTGTAAGAGTGAGTAGGTGTGTGGAAGGGTGAGAGAAGACTAAAAGCTACTTGTGAGAAAAGTGGGCAGACTGGGGTCCACTCAAAAAGTCATAGCTCATCGTTGGTAGCTCCAAAAATCATGAAAAAATTTGAGGTGATTATTCAGAGCCTGGGCTACATTTTCTCTTTTGACTACCGCTCCAAATTCGGAGTGGAAATAGGTGCCAAAATTCTCACCAAAAATCCTGTTTTTTATGCTTGCAAAAGTCTTTTAGTGGCCCCCTCCTTTGTTGAATTTGTACAATGCATCCAAGAGTGAGCCCCTCCTTTGTCATATTATAATACAAAGCATCCAAGTTGCCCTTGACCCATGCATAGAGGAGGATTATTGGTGAATAAAGAAATATATACATGGTGGGACTAGTGTATGGACTATTCATGGACTTTAGCTCAATGAGCACATGGTGTTAGAATAATGAGTAAAAGTAATAATAAAAATATGGAGGAGTTATGGATATGGAAAGATATTGGAATCATATAATATGGTTCCTCCTTGAATTATTTTGGGTGAAAGAGGAAAAGGTATGCAAGTAAATAATATAATAAAAGTACCCAATGAGTAGAAATCAATTTTTTGTTTTCACGAGGGTGAGGGTGAAAATGTGGGAGTGATTTGTATAAAGGAAAAATATGAGGTTAGAGTATGTACAATATTGGCAAAAAATATAATTATGGTGTAAGAGAATGAAAGAAGGTGTACATAGGTTTAATAAAACACACACCTAAGTAGAATATTTAAACAAAATGCCAAATTAATTATAAAAAATCCCTATATTTAGGCCATATATACAATGAAATATTTACACACAAAGAGGCTATAATATACTTTTATTTTTTTTATTTTTTTTATTTTTTTGGCTCAACTAGCCCAGTGATTAGCTAGCTGAGGGTTTTTTAAGACGATATGGGAAAAGCCGCCTAACTCACACACGCCTATGTACAGTGAAATGGTAGGGATAGCCATAGCGTTTGCGTGGATTTGGTAGGGTGGAGTAACTTACTATGGAAATTATGGAGAGCCGAAAAACGGCTATCATTAGCCCTCCCCCAGGATGATGGTATATTCATGTACCATCATAGAGCATCTTTTCCAAAGAGAGTGCTTCATAGTCTTTGACAAGATCTTCATTGTTTGGCCCCTTGGAATTTTGGTTTGTGTTACACTCATGCTTCATGGAACAATACTTACATGAGATAGTTGCCTTTTGCTCTGGTAGATCCTTTGGTAGAAGGCGACTCAAGTAAGGCTTCAAGCGATAGCCATTTACCTTCCTGGAGTGCTCTTTACCATTCAAGTCCATAAGCTGATAGTAACTAGAATTGAAAGCCTTCTTTACTATGTATGGCCCTTGCCATCTATTTTCAAACTTGGCATCAAAACGATTGTCAAGTCGATTGTCATACCTTAGCACAAGCTCTCCTTCTTTGATGCCTTTGTCCTTCAGTTTCTTGTCGTGCGTTTCTTTCGCTTGTGTGGCTTTCCTCTTGTAGCACTCGTATGCTGCTTCTCTTTTCCACTCAAGCTTCACTAACGTAAGAAGTCGATCCATCCATACCTCTTGATCATCTTGTGCTCCTTTGCCATGAAGTCGCATTGTTGGAATGTTGAGCTCGATAGGCTGCAAAGCCTCTTGACCATAGACCAAGTGAAATGGTGTGAACTCCGTGGCTTCCCTATATGTGGTTCGATATGCCCCCAAGGCACCATCCAAGAAGTCATCCCATAATTTTGTCTTGTTTTGCACCATCTTTCTAATGATTCCTGCAATTACACCATTAGCCTTCTCCACCAAACCATTTGACTGTGGGTAGTATGGTGTGCTATGACGATGTAGAATGTGAAGCTCTTCACAAACTTCTGTGAGCAAGCCCTTCCTAAACCCTGGACCATTATCAAAAACAATCTCCAAAGGTGTGCCAAATCTGCAACAAATGTGATTGTACACAAACTTGCTAACTGTCCTCTCATTCACTCTTGCCACACTTTGAGCTTCCACCCACCTAGTCATATAGTCTACAGCCACTAGAATGTAGAGTTTACCATTTTTTGTCCTAGGCAGAGGACCCATAACATCAATGCCCCACTTTTCAAAGGATCCATTTTCAACAACTATTTGCCTCGGGCCATGCACCAACCTTCTATTTCCATTTATGTCTGCAAAAGTCTTTTTAGTGAGAATTGGTGCGGCAATTGGCATCATGTTAGTGAGAAATATTTGCTTCTCTAATATTTGCTTACTTGTTTCTAAAGATAAAAGGAGACTCTTCTTGCCAAAAGTCTTTGGAAAATAAATAAAAATTTGAGGACTTTTTTCTGATATACAATGCACTACAAACGCAAAGCCTAGGCGTATGAGTGCTTATACGGATAACTGATACCTAATTTCAAACTCCTAGAAGCAGAGAGAGAGAGAGAGAGAGAGAGAGAGAGAGAGAGAGAGAGAGAGAGAGAATCTTTGTTCACATACCTTGATTTATAGTGTAAATTTCTCAGTTGAGCATAAGATTTTAGAATGCAAATTTCAAGATGGAAAAGTTGGCATCTTTTTAGACTTCATTTGGATATCTTAGATTTGGGCATAAACTATGTTTTTACAATAGTTGTTTTGAGGAGTGGAGAACACTTGCAAAAATAGAAAGAGAATCTCTCTCTAGCCATCCATGCCTCTGTGGATGGCTAGAGGAGGGAGAGGATGGGCAAAAAAGAATGAAGAGGAGTGAATTTGGATACCTTAGATTTACATTGGTTTAAATTATATCATTACATTGTGTACATACTAATACAACCTTTATTATATTCAATACTTCATGGGATACCTCCTCGGATCCCATCCTCAAGTTCCAATGCTATACTAAGATTGATCTCTAGTAAAAGGCAGATGAGAGATTCAAACTCACAATGTTTTGCGCGATCTCCTAAAGTTCAACTCACCTAGCCAGCCCGACATCCAACAGTTGATGTTGTCTCAAGCGATCCACAAGCTTTAAAAAAATAGTTTTACCTACTCTGCACCCATAGCCCCCATCGATCGCCCTCGCATCTATCTCTCTCTCTCTCTCTCTCTCTCTCTCTCTCTCTCTCTCTCTCTCTCTCTCTCTCTCTCTCTCTCTCTCTCTCTCTCTCTCTCTCTCTCTCTCTCTCTCTCTCTGCGTGCCGCAGTCGGCACCTTTAGCTTGGCTTTTTTTCACCCGCATCTGCCAAGATTCGCCAATATTGGCTTTTTTTCACCGGTTTTTGCCAAGATTTGCCAATAGTGGCTTTTTCGTGAATCATGGGAACATACTCAAGTCAATGAAAATAAAATGGGGGAGTGGAGAATACTTGCAAAAACTGAAAGACAATCTCTTTGTAGCCATCCGCGCCGGCGAGGATGGCTAGAGGGAGGGAGAGGACGGGTAAACTTAGAAATGGGGGGGTGAAGAATGCTTGCAAAAACATTAGAAAAATCTCTCTCTACCTATCCGCGCCGGTGTGGATGGCTAGAGAGAGAGAGAGAGAGGAGAGAGAGAGAGAGAGAGAGAGAGAGAGGGGGGAGATCTTTTGCGGGTTTAAGGTCGATTATATAATTGGAGTGGCGAAGGCAATTGTAGCAGAGATGATGATATTGGGATCATAGGCAACATCCCTGAGTACCAACCCTGCTTTGAGCCACGATATGTGAGGATGCCATTTTCTTTTGGCTGCATCGGCTTGTAGAAGAGGACTACAACCTTTTGCCAATATTGGCTTTTTTTCGCCCGTTTCTGCCAAGAGAGAGAGGTGCACGGGCTGATAAGTTCCTCTTCTTACTTTACCTGTACAATTTTGTAGGAGCTTGTACAAAGAGATCAAGGGATGGTGGCAGCTTTTTGTGTGTGTGTGTGTGTGTGTGTGTGTGTGTGTGTGTGTGTGTGTGTGTGTGTGTGTGTGTGTGTGTGTGTGTGTGTGTGTGTGTGTGTGTGTGTGTGTGTGTGTGTGTGTGTGTGTGTGTGTGTGTGTGTGTGTGTGAGAGAGAGAGAGAGAGAGAGAGAGAGAGAGAGAGAGTTTTGTAGGGTGGAGCTGTTGTCGTTGTCTACCATGTGGGAGAGGCCCTCGCCGAGGGAGCAGCTGTGGTTGACGATGAGCAGGGCAGAGAAAACCTATGTAGGCCATTAGATTCTGGAGGAGGGCGGATGGCTGGGATGAGGGGAAGAAGGAAAGGATGGATAGGCAGAGGGAGAGGTATTGTAGAGGGTGGTGAGGAGTAAATGTGTCTCAATTTAATATCGTGTCGTTTCGAATTTCAGAAGTGCCGGTTGAGTGTAAGGGGAAAAGGTGAAATTTTGCCCAAAATATAGAAGAATAGTGTAAAACATGAAAAAGTAACTTAATTTTTTAAAAGTTCCTCTTGGAAAATTAAGGAAAGGAATTTTGTATGTTTGGAAAAATGATTTTTCCTGAAAACTGGTGGTGAGAGACTGGGCCGGCGCAGAAGCGACAATTGGGGGGGGGGGGGGGGCTGCAAGCGCTGCAGAACACAGCGGGCCAACAATAGTAAATAGGGTGCCATTCTCGAAGCGAATATCAGCACAGAGAGACAGTCACACATAGAGCTTAATTCTTTTGTAAGAGAGAGAAGAAGAGAATTTTAACATCGTAGGAAACTATCTCGAGAGACCTTAAAGATCTATCCGACGAGGAGAATTGAACGAGAGAGAGAGAGAGAGAGAGAGAGAGAGAGAGAGAGAGAGAGAGAGAGAGAGAGAGAGAGAGAGAGATGGCCGTTGGGTTTGCAATGGAAGTTGTGTATCGGGGCTCCAAGGGGCGCATCACGGTCATAATTTAGAAATGTCTTGGATAAGGGCTTAGAGATTCCAACAAGAAAAAAAACAATTAACCTTTTTCTCACCCAAACTCGTTTGTTTTGTTGATATCTTTCTTCTCTTCTTCTTTTTCACACAAGTTCAAGAAACACTCTCCTTGGTACACCACTAATAATGATGATAACTCTCTCAACCTCACACTCTTCCATCAGCGCACCCTGATAAACCCACCGCCTGGATTTTAACGTTTTTCATTATCACCTATGTCAACACCACCAAATTCTTCCCCGCAATGGTAGGGTAGCCAAAGTGAACATATACCATGTTATGGGGTTTCTAAAAAGAATGGCCACACAAAGTCGGAACCCTAGGACGAATACTATTACATTGATACATTAACTTCAAATATTAAGTTTGTGTGTGTGTGTGTGTGTGTGTGTGTGTGTGTGTGTGTGTGTGTGTGTGTGTGTGTGTGTGTGTGTGAGAGAGAGAGAGAGAGAGAGAGAGAGAAGTTTAAGCTCCTCTTTCCCTTGCACTCTTGTCCTTTATGACAATAGAGGAAGTGGAAGGAGAGTGCATTTTGGATATAGAAGGTTGTTTCCACTAGCCAAAACTTGTGACAAATGGAGAGGTTGTGGATATATACATGGCATCCGCATTATACAAACTACCCGATTTCAAGTCATGCCATTTATACAAGTGGCAAGGAGCCTTATTTTTTTCACATGCAGGTAGGGGTATGGGGGCCACTTGATTTTCTAATCCCATTTTTATGGAACAAACTGATATGTACAATAGATTTTCTAGCCCATAGGAGACACTTTGCACAAGCACATGTTCAAGGAGAGCTCTTTGCACAAAAATCTTGGGGAGGTGCTAGTAGTGAAAAGGTGGGAACTTGTTTTATTGCTTGTTTTGAATCTTGAGATACATATGAGAACCTTGATTGATTTTGGTTTCTTGATAATGTACCTTGTCTTGTCTTGCTCGGTTTAGGGATCGCTCGAAAAATTTCGCTTGAGGTTAGGAATTCCTCGTGGAAAACAGATGATCAAGGGAAACCAAAATTGACAATAGGCTGTCCAGATATGGTTCCTATAGCAGACTATGTGAGGGATAATCCGCTTGTTATTCAAGGGATCAAGCCATATCTTGAATTCTAGAAAAGATGGACTCTACTAAAGGGAAAGGACCACGATTCTACAAAATACATGGAGCCAGTTATTATCTATTGACAAAACATAATTAGTGAGCTTGAACAAGCAACCAATAAACAAATTAGTGAATATACATCATTTTGGCCGAAGATTACACGGAGTCATCGAATGCAACAGATAGAGGAAGACACATATGAGTTTCAAGGATATGAAGAGTTGAATGATCATTATGTTGGTCCTCAAAGTGCAAGGCCACAGGAAGCTTTTAGGCCTCAAATTTATGTAAGGAAAGGGGATTTTGTTCTTGTGAGACCCGCAAATCCAGAATATCCGATATGGCTAGGAGTTGCAGAGTCAGATGTTGATGTAGACAGCTCATCTCCTAACTACAAGAAATTTTTCATTCAATATTGGTCACCAAAACATCGAAAAAAATGCTGACCCAAAGCGTCGTGAGTGTGTTGATGCAGTTGTGTGGTCATGGACTCCAAGGGGTGGAAGACTTGCAGAAGAAATCAAAATCCCATCCAATGTTATGGAGAAAGCACAAGCTAGCTTAATAGGAGAAATTGAATAGCATTTCATTTTCATATATTGTTTTTCTTGCTATTCGTATCTATGTATGTTTTCTAAAGTATCAATTAATAGGAAAGAAAAGGTGTTTCTCAACACCACCATTTTGAATGGGACAAAAAAAAGTGTTTCTCAACACTACCATTTTCTTGAGAATCTATCTCTTTGTCTAATGTAACACAAGTCCTCAAAACAAGTCCCCAAATAAATGAAATTTTCCCAAACCAAATGGGAAATAGGAATTGAAATCAGTCTCAAAGTTGTGGAATTTTCCCATTTCATCTAAAAGAGTGTTACATAGATTTGAAATGTGATAGTGGTTCATAGTGATGCATTTAAAATTTGATAGTGGCGCTTTCATTTTTTTTCCATGAAACTCTAGACATCTAAACTACATGGCTCCCAAAACTTGTAACTTGCTGCATAGTGATGCATATAATTTTACCTGCAGTTTCCAGGTTCTAAGAGCCATGTCTATTAGATGTCTAGAGTTGGAGGAGGTCAAAGTTATGGATATGGAAACAATGTTGGTTTTGTAGGTAGTAGAGGAAGAGGCATGGTTGGAAGAGGAGATATTTTTTTATGTTACAAATTGTGTGAATGGGGCTATAAGAGCCCTTGATGTGACAAACCAAAGAGAATGGGTTGTGATATGTTTTCTCTTACTTCAAAGATCCTTCTCAAGCTTAAGATTATGGTGTTGAGATCAAAGGAAAAGCAAAGGGGTGTCAATGTGTGAAAAAGTGTGATCAATGGTTTTAGACTTGAGATAATCCAATAAACCATAATTGGTACAAGATCCATATGTCAAATTAGCAAAAGTAGAATTTGGTGTATGTTTCTAGCAAACCAACGAGAAAGGTTATCATTGAATCTTGAGTTTGGCGATATGTATGGTTGTCCAAATCTTTTTTGGTGTTGAGATTTGGATGAGTGTCCAAATCTTGTTTGACGTTGAGATATGGATGAGTGTCAAAATCTCATTATCATATATGTATCTATATTTGTTAGGGATGTTAAGTTTCTTGAATCTAAGAGTGAAAAATATGTTCGATTTGGACAACCATCCAAGAATCATGTTCAAGCATGGATCCTTTTTGGGTATAAGATTTTGACAATTGACCAAGTCTCATTACATAGGTTTTAATATTTGTTACGAATATTAAGATGTTAGTAACATGGATCAAGGGCCTTGGATTTGAGATAAGATTTGAGAAATGGAAAACTAACCATAGCTCATGCAAGACCCATAAGTAAGCTTTAAAAAATGGATAATTTGGTATCTGGCTGCACCAAACCTTACAAGAAAGGTGGTCTTTCAAGCTTAGATTTAACATATGGACGGTTTTTCTTATCTAGATTGGGGATGAAATTTAGACCATTACCTAGTCCCATAGGTTTTTGTATCTGTTAGAGATGTTAAGAGTGCTAAATCAATCGGGCTAACAAGTCTACAAGATTTGGAAAATCATCCAAATCTCATATTCAAGCAAGATCCTCTTTAGGCTTGAAATTTGAACGATTTTTCAAAACTGATCTCCTCGGTTTTGATGTTTGATAAGAATCCTAAATTTGTGAGCCACAAGTCGATGATATTTGGACAATTGTCCAAATCACATATTCAAGAACAGATAAAATTTGAGGTTGATATTTGGATATTTGTCCAAATTCCATCCCTTAAACTTTTGTATCTATAAGATATCTTAATATTTCAAAATCTAGTTTCGGGTTGAGATTTGGATGTTTATCCAAATCTCATTATCCCCAAGTATTCTTGTTCAAATCTTAACCTCCATCTATTTCCCTATGCCACTTGAAACCTAGCAGTTTTGCTTAGCACTAGAATCATGGTAACAGGACACTTTTATGTCCTTGGACACTTTTGTGTCCTATTAAGTGACCATTTTGCTTGCATTATTTGAAGAGTAAGAAAATGAATTTCTAGGTGCTATATATCCACAAAGTTGCCTTATGAGCTGAAAAAAATTTGACAATTTTTTTGGATTATCGATCTCACCATTAATCACTATCTTTCAGTACCTTGATGGCTATAAGATTCTCTTAGTAGTGGGTCCACATATTGAACTACCAACTCTGAAAAAAGAAGATGTTACCTTAGAAAGAATTCTACATTCTCTTTATTTTTGAATGCTTTTTTCTTATTTCCTGATTCAATGCATGTACTTCAACATTACATTGTGTTGCTACTCATTGGACATGCTTTCTTCTCTCTCTCTCTCTCTCTCTCTCTCTCTCTCTCTCTCTCTCTCTCTCTCTCTCTCTCTCTCTCTCTCTCTCTCTCTCTCTCTCTCTCTCTCTCTCTCTCTCTTCAATATGGCCCTCTAAAAGATCTCCGAAATTTTCTAATGATGCGTTCTCCCATGGTTTGACACTCATGGAAGGACTTGTACCAATAATGAACATCTTGCACTAGAGAAGGCCACCAAACCAGCTCTCTGAGAACACAACAAATTTCTTGGTCTTCACCTTAATGTTTGCTTTCCTTGTGAAATTGCTCCAAAACTACACCAATCTCCTCTTTGTAGAGGACTCTCCTCAGTAACCCGTCACGACCATAAACCATCAGATCTTTGTCCACTTTTGAGACATTTGTTCTCTTCTATAGCTTAGAAAAAATCGATGAACACTGACCTATACTCAAAAAATCATCAAAATCCTTCAAATTCTCCCTACATGCATATGTAGTCGATGATACGTATAGCCCAGCTACACATATTTTCACACAACCACTAGCCAACTGGTCAGCCACTTGATTTTGGTCTCTCTTGATATGCCTCGCTTTCACTACTTCAAAAAACATCAACAACTTCTTTATAGAAAAAACCCAAATCAAGAGAGTCCCTTTTTACATGCCCAGCCCAAAAGTTTCTTGATGACCAAGAGTGCATCACCTTTCACTATGAGCTTGGAAACGCCAAACTCCACACATTGCTTCATCTTGCACTATCCTTGGATACACTTGCAAATAAGCACCACTGTTTCAAACCTGAATGTATACTAGATTAGACCTACTAGTGTGGTCAACCTTGAACTCAAGCTTAAACTCTTGCAAGTCCAATACCTACTTTATGATATGCCTTTATGGCAACACTAGGGTCATCACCCACTAAACTTGCATAGAAGTCATCTCTCCTAAATTGATCACCTAGCTATCAAAGTAAATGTACTTGTAACATGTACCCACTTTTTGCAGCAAAGCAACTCCAATGGAAATTGCACCTACCACCATGGCATCACAGAAATCATCCTCATGGTTGGGAGGACAAACCATTGGCAATTGGCAAAGGATTTCCTTCACCCTTTCAAAAGCTACCTGTTCATCTTTAGTCCATTGAAAACCATGAATTTACTAACTCATCTTTTGAAGAGGATACACATGATTATTAGGGTTCAATCGAATTGGCCAAACACCCATCACATTGAGCGTACTAACCTTATCTGTTATTTTGATCATATATAATGATAACGAGTAGTGAGGCAATCCAATCCTCACTGAGAGCTTCACCTAGATTGTGCTCATGTCTATTCTTCTTCTCCCTCACACTCCAAATGCACCAAAAACTCTTCAAGTGATATCAGAGCCAAAGGTTGTAGTGCTACTTCTCTTCCAGCATTTTCCTCTTCCTAGTAAGCTCAGAGCTCGGAGCTACCATGGATATGGATGCATTGTGAGCGTGGCTAATTGAGCTCATGCATCACAGTGTGGCAAGATCTTGAACTGCACAAGCCACTAGGGGTGAGATATTAATCTTTCCATGAACTCAAAGATATATATATAAATATATATATATATATATAAATATATATATATATATATATATATATATATATACATATATATATATATATATAGAGAGAGAGAGAGAGAGAGATTTCTCAGTTTAGGGCAGATTGACAATAGGTCAGTATTTTTCTCATGATTTATAGGTTGAGCTACGGAACTCCGACTCCAAAACTTTTTATTATCAAAATGTACATCTCTTAGAGATCTATGAATTTATTCGAGAGCTTGTTAGTTGGTTCAGAGTGTAGGTATGTCTAAAATCAAAGACACAAAAGCTATTTTCTCAGGACAGTTTGTGCATTTCAATTGAGTAAGAGAGGAGAGAGAGTGAAAGGGATAGCTTCATCTCAACTTCAACATTGAAAGACTCAAATACACAGACTCTCAGCAAAGAAGAGAAAGAAGCTTTTGACATGTGTGAATAGTATCACACACACACACATTCTTGGCATTTAAAACCCGTTTTCTTGGCTTATGGCATTGTGGAGTTCTCCTTTGACATCAACATGCACAGATAAGGTGTCTCTTCCATAGATGAGTGACACCCGGCATTGGCATCGACTTTGGCAACATTGACTATTGGTTTTCACGTGCTCTTTGGCATTGTAGAGAGTGAGACAAAGAGATAGTATGTCAACAGTGAGAGATATGTTCCAAATTTCTATTAGCGGCTTGTTTATGAAACTTTTGAGAGTGGATTTGGATTGCCATATGCATGTTTTTCCATGATGTATGTTCTCTATGACATTTCTTATGCATAGGCAGCTCTCAGATATAGTTTACGTATAGGGACAATCATAAGTTCTTTGTACATAGTAGATCTATGAGCATCTTTGGTAGTGGAACAACCATTATAGTTCTAGTGGGAGTTTGAATGAATATGGTCTATGTGTGACTAGTGCTTGTGCTCTGTTTAGAGCGTTTTACTCCCTGTAGAAAGCTAGTTTTGTGCTTTTTCTTGCATATTCATTGGAGCCTATTTGAGCGCGTATCCTACGATTTTGCAATTAAAATTTATGTTTTGGATATACATTGTTTTGTGGTTACTTCCATTGTACATTGTTGTGGGGCCAATTTTGGCTTGTTTTGGTAGTCCTGACCGTTTCTAAGACTTGGTATGGCAGAGCCCTTTTCGAGACTATGGCTAGCCATATCTGCATAGCCTTTTGTGAGGATAGTTGCATGAAGTTTTTTGAAGCCAAGCACTCGGGGCCAAGTTACCAAGAGTGAGGTGGATTAGGTTGTTGGAGATCCCCATTTGTGGCCTCACTAGAGGACATGTATAGATGGGTATAGGTTCTTTGATGCCAAGTTAGTAGTCATTCTTGATAGTTTCTTTGAGTAGTATATGCTACTTTATGCCCACTCAATAGTCTTTGTTGGGCTATACCCTATTTTTGGATCAGTTTTTCTTGAGATTTTGATCTTCGTACAGAGGAAACTCAGTCAGATTTTTCCCGCAAGTCCACTAGTTTGCTTACCTGACTTTTTGCATTGAAATTCCAATGATTCTGCTAAGTTTTCGGTTGAGATTTTGATCTCTGAACAGAGAAGGCTCTCCCAAAATTTCCTCACAAATGTTGACATACATTTCTAGTCCCACTCTCTTGCATTTTATCTTATCAGTCATGGATGGAAATTTTAAGAATTAAGAGTATTATATCAAGAAGTTTGATGGCACAAACTTCACTACATGGAAGCACCATATGCTTGAGTTCTTGCTCAATAAGGGCCTTGCAACACCAATGCTATGGTGACCATTTGCATACAACTTGTAAGTCCATTTTCTTTACAACCATGGGAAAAAAAATGCAAAGGAATTTCTGGAGTCATTATGCTCACCTTGGGATGGTAAAAGTGCATCAAGAAAAATGTTTTTGATGAATAAGCTTATGCGCTTGAATATGAAAGAGGGTAGCTGTGTCCATTTGCATTAAGTTTTTTTGTGAAGAAGATTATGTGATTGGATATGAAGAGGGTACCAGTTTCAATTCACATTTGAACGAGCTCAATAGTGTTTTCACACAATTGAATTCTAAAGGGCTAAAATTTGACATTGAAATGAAAGAAATTTTCTTACTATCCCCTTTGGTTGCGTCATGGGATACATTTAACACTTCCATTAGTAACTCTACCCCTTAGGGAAAGATTGCTTTCGATGATGTTACTAGTGCAAGAGATTCAACGTCAATCTCTTGAAACTAGTGGACATGGTAGGTTGCTGGAGATCCCCATTCGTGGCCTTGCCAAAGTACATGTATAGATGAATATAGGTGCTTTGACTCCAAGTTGGCAGTCAATCTCCACAGTTTCTTTGAAATGCCAATTTATGCCCAATCATCACTCTTTGTTAGTTTTTGCACTATTTTTGGCGCAGTTTTGCTTGAGATTTTAATCTTTGTACAGAAGAGAGGATCTTGATCTTTGAATATAAAATACTCTATCAAAATTTTGTATGCTCTTTGCATGCATTTGGGATTGTGAGATATATCTAGCATTATCATTAGTGACTCTATTCCTCATAGCAAGCTTGTTTTCGGTGATGTTACTAGTGCTTTGCTCATGAAACAGGCATGGTGATGCATATATGGCTAGTGGAAGTATCCAAACAAACCACCAAATGTAAAGAGTTCACAAACACAATTGTGGTTGTTTAGAGGATCTCAAGAATGTATGTAGCAAGAGTCGTGGACATGAAACAAGTGTTAGGTGGCGAGGATATGGTGGGTGCCACCTGCTGCAAGCCATGGAGAGAGAGACGGTAGAAGCAAAGAACAAGAGTGCACGCATGAGAGAGAGAGAGAGAGAGAGAGAGAGAGAGAGAGAGAGAGAGAGAGAGAGACAGAGTCGACACTACAAGGGACAAACAAAAGCAGTGCTATGTTTCTTTCTTGTAAATCCTTACATATAAAGTAAAAGATTTCCATGCAAACTATAAGTGATCTGCATGACTTTAAGATCTTGTTCCCATGGGCTGACATCAAAATCAATGAGGGCGTGGAAACCCAACAATCCCCCCCTCAAGCCCGAACTAGACAGGCCACTCTCATGATACCTCAAGTTTTTGGTATACTCGGCAACCGTGAATTTTAGGTTCTCTCACAACGAAGGATTTCTAGTGTATCCATAACCTGGTGCTATGATAGTAGAACCCCCCTTGAACAGATAGGGTGTAGGTCAAAAAATTAGCTACCAATCAATGGAGTTTTTGGTTCACTGCCAGACCTTGGGTTTCAGATGTACCCAATAACCTCACGAGAAATGGGTCAAAAATTGGACATGAGAACAAAAAGGTTTTGGGAGTTCTTACCACTCATGTGTGGCATTGTCTAGAGCCCGTACAATGTATGTCATGGCATGGATGACAAAAGATAAGGTAAAAGAGGTTTTGACTGAAAAAGAGAATTTTGTTGACAAAAGACAAACCATAAGTCTAGGACACTTAACAAGAAAAATAGAATAAAATTTTGGATTGTGTATATGTCGAGTGTTCTGAGAAAACCGTTGAATGAGCTTTCCTTTCTTGCTGCATGAGCTTTGAATTTGAAGTCATATACCACGTTGTTGAAGAAAATACTCATGTATGATTGCCAGTGCTTCATTGTGCGCTATGTTCGATGGATAAGAAAAGCCACAAAATTGACATATATGGCATATGTATCTGAGTTGAAACACAAAACTTGAAGCTTTGTAGAGTTGATGAAGAATTGATACATGTAGGTGCACATTATTTCGAGCAACCAAAACCAAGCATGTGCCTTTGCAAGGCTTATCTCCATCATCAAACCCAGACACCACTCTATTGATGTAGTTGCTTACATACGTTTTGATATGGAGCACCAATTTCTCACCTACTAACTGCAGGTAGAAGCATTTTGATATGCTCAAAGAACTACCCATGATCATTCAATGCCTTTTGAGATGCTGTCGAGGTGTTGAAAACTGTCTGTGGCAGTTTTGAGGGTGTTTTGAGAAGCCTAATACAAAATTGCCTATAAATGCCACTAATAGAGCATTTTGAGATTCTCTCAAAATCACACTGTTGAAAACACACTGCTAAAGACAACGTTTGAGAGGCAATTAATGGAGAGCGTTGTGTTCACTTGTTGTCAATAGACCCTATGCCACCACAGCAGCCAGGCATTTTGAGATGCTTGGAAAATCTACTACTCTGCACAACCTTTTAAAATGCATGCAAATTCCCCAACTGGCTGCTACAGACAGTGTTTTGATATGCGGTATGCCTGCCTGCGTCTTCTTTGCCCGCCTAGGAACAACTGCCTCCCTTGGGCTCTGCGAGGATGTGAGCGTCTTGAGAAGCACCGCAAGTGAGCGTCTTGAGAAGCCAGTGCCAAGAGCAAGGCTCTGATACCAATGTTAGGTGGCAAGGCTATGGTGGGTTCCACCTGCTGCAACCCATGGCAAGAGAGAAGGTAGAAGCAGAGAACAAGAACGAGAGAGAGAGAGAGAGAGAGAGAGAGTCGACACTACAAGGGACAAACAAAAGCAGCGCTATGTTTCTTGGTTGTAAAGCCTTACATATAAACTAAAAGATTGCCATGCAAACTATAAGTGATCTGGATGCCTTTAAGATCTTGTTCCCATGGGATGACATCAAAATCAACGAGGGCTTGGAAACCCAACAACAAGGAACGTCAAATGCTACCATTGTCATAAGAAAGGTCACATGAAGAAAGATTGTCGTTTATTGCAAAGAGGAAAGGGTAAAGTCATTGTTGTAAGTCACGCACCTCCAAAAAGTAGTGTGAAGATAGAGGAGCTCAATGTCATTGAGTCTCCACAATGTTGATGTTATTCCTAATGTACCATAATCATCAGATGTACTAGTTTTTACTTTTGATTTGAGCGTTACTAGCTCTTGAAAAATGCTATGCACAGAATTGGATTATTAACTTAGGTGTCAATTTTCATGTTACTCCTTGCAAGGAGTGGTTCTTAAGTTATGATTCTACACATGGTTCAATAAGCTGGGTGATTCTCATTAGCTTGAGATATGTGGCACTAAAAATGTACACTCGTTTATGCATATTGGTGTTGAGTTCATGATTCAAGGTGTTAGACATGTGCCAAAGCAAACTAAGAGCTTGGTTTTAGCCTTGGGGGGTTTCACCTCTTAGACATGTAAGTTACCACGTGAGTTCAAATAAATGAGTTTTTTATTTGCCAAAATTTTAAATTTTTAACAGGATTATATTAAAAGGAGGGGGGTTTTAATTGATTTTTGAGGAAAACCCATAAGTTTTTAAATAAAAAGGGGTCATTTTATTACCTTAACCATGCAAGTAAAGGTGTTTTTAATGCCCTTTGAACGCACGTTATATGAAGAGTTTCTTAAAGGTGCCGCCCCGAGGTTTTAGCAGGACAACTTGATGATCTTGGATACACTACAAAGTATGGCAATGGTTCTTGGATAATCGAAAAAGGTAACTTGGTCATGCTCAAAGGCTAAAAATTTGTCTCATTGTACTCTTTGTATGTCTCTAGTGTGAAAGAGAACGAGCTATCTATGTAGATGAGCTGCCGCTTACTAAGTTGTGGCATAGCCAGCTTGGTCACATGAGTCATAAGGGAAATTTGAAATAGTTCCAGAATTTTGTCTATATCCCTGTGCTAAAATTATCGCGTTTATGGAAAATAGATTAGGCTTACCCGATTGAAATTGCATATAAAATTAGGATATCTTCTAGATTCGGTTCATAGTGATCTATGTGGGCTTATGATGCATAAGTTTCAGGGGGCATTTTATTTTGTGAATTTCTTAGATGACTCTACTCAAAAGGTGTGGATCTACCTCTTGAAGAGGAAAGAAAAAGTTTTTTCTACGTTCGAGAAGTTCCTAGGTATGGTTGAGAACTAGTCATGCAAGAAGTTGAAGGTTTCATGCACTAACAATGGAGAAGAATATGTCTCCACTGAGTTTAATGACTTCTATAGCAAGCGAGGCTATAGGAGGCAATTTATTATGCCCTACACACTTGCTCAAAATGGAGTTGTTGAGCGAATGAATAGAACTATTCAAGAGAGGGTCACTTCCATGCTATCTATGGAAAATTTACCTCAAGAGTTCTAGGGAGCAGCTATTGTAACAACACTGCATCTAATCGATAGGTTGGCTAGGACATTGTTGAACTACAAGATTTAGTAAGAGATATGGATAGGAAAGCATCCGAATTATGCTAGATTTCGTGTGTTTTCATGTGAGGCATTCTCACATGTGCCTAAAGAGCATAGAAAGAAGCCATATCCTAGGTCACATAAATGCATCTTCATTGGCTATGGTGCAGATGGAGAGATGGATTATTGTCTTTGGAACCCAAAATCTTGAAGAGTTATTTGTAGCTCACAAGTGATCTTTAGAGATGCATAGACATCTTGTGAAAGAGGTTGAGTATCCAAAGTGAGATTTCAGGATGTAGCTTCAAGTCCAGTATGAAAATAGCTCAGTCTACTAGTGATGTACCTACCACTAGTAGTTCTTGAGAGAGAGCTAGTGATGCTTGTGAGAGAGCAGAGTCCAATAGTCAAGCATTGAGGAGATCTACATGTTTTTCTCATGCCAAGAGGCTATGGAGATGGAAGATAGCATGAAGAGGGATCAGGAAATGCAATATAAGTATAGCTCAATTATGGAAAATGGAACTTCGTAATTGACACATTTGCAAGAGGGCAAACAAGCCTTTCATTGCAAATGGGTGTATAAGAAGGAGTACATGGCAGAAGATCCCGAGCCTAAGTATAAGGCAACATTGGTTTTTAAGGGATTTATGCAGCAGAAATGCATGGACTTTGATGAAATTTTCTCTCTAGTAGTCAAAATGTCTACATTTTGTCTTGTGGTTGGACTAGTAGTCATTGAGAATGATATGTAGTCAAAATGACTACATTGCATCTTGTGCTTGGACAAATAGCAAATGAGGACATGGAAGTTGTCTAGATGGCCAAGAAGATGAGTTTACTTGGCACATGGATCTTGATGAGGATGTCTATATGAAGTAGCCAGAGGGTTTTGAAGTAAAATGTGAAAAGCCTTCAAGGACAGAACTGGTGTGTATACTGTGTAAGGCATTATATGGACTAAAGAAGGAGTCAAGGAAATGATACAGGTAATGTAAGGATCCAGGAAGATCACTGCTTGTATACCAAGAAGTTGAACAATGGTTCACTTATCATCTTGATACTCTACATTGATAATATGCTCATTGCAGAGAAGTCTAAAGATGAGATTTCCATCTTGAAGAAGTCTGTTAGCATGCAATTTACTATAAAGGACTTTGGGAGATGCAAATCACTTTTTTGGTCTACCTATCAAGAGGGATAGAAAATGTGGAATACTTGAGTTGTCTAAAGAAGCGTATATCCACAAGGTCTTGGAGTGTTTTAATATGCAGGGAGAGAAGGCTACATTGAGTACCCCAATGCATGCATATGAAAAACTTAGGAAGAATGATGCTTACAAGTTTGATGGTGAGAAAGCAAAAATGGCCAAGGCTCCATACTCTTCAATAGCTGGTAGACTTATGTAGCCATGGAAGCCATGAGACCAAATTTTTTTTTTGCAGTTGAAGTGGTCAGCATATTTATGGCAAGTCATAGCAAAAAACACAAGGAAGCAGTGAAGCACATTTTGAGATATCAAATTTAAGGTATGGTAGACTAGTACTTACAAAACACTTTGTTTTTGCAATGGGAGTGGTGAGAAAATCTATGGAAAATTGTAGCAAAAAGCACAAGGAAGCAGTGAAGCACATTTTGAGATATCTAATTTAAGGTATGGTAGACAAGTACTTACAAAATAGTGATGCATCCATTGTGAATTACATGGATTCGTATTATGCGGGTTGTGTGGATAGTGCAAGATCCATGTTTGGCTATTTTTTTCTATTTGTTGTATAAAACGTGTCATGGAAATTATGTCTCTAAAATTGTACATCATCTTCCACCACAAAGGCATAATGTGTGCTAGTTTTTTATGCTAACAAGGAAGACATATGGTTAGCTCACCTAGTGGGATAACTTGGAATTAATAAGACTTCAGTGTTGCATTGCGATAGTCAGAGTGTGATTGCGTTAGCAAAGAACCTTGTGTTTCACTGCAAGTCAAAACACATAGAATTCCGTTCTCATGTGATACAAGACATATTGGATAGCAAGCGCATTAAGCTAATCAAGGTTCATATAGATGACAACCCTACAAATGCTCTCACGAAGAGCTAGTCAAGCTTAATAAAGATGACAACCTTGTAGATTCTCTCACAAAGAGACTACCCTCCGAGCAGTTTGTGCATAGCATGGAGATGATGGGTGTAGGGTGAAGTCACAACATTGCTTCATGGCTATATAGATGTATATACATAGGTCACTTGGGCCAAGTTGGCCTTCAAGTGGGAGATTTTTAGGGTTGAAGCCAACTGGCTAGACACCCATCACACTGATCGTACTAGCTTTATCTCTATCATAGTTAATGAGGAGTAGTGAGGCAATTTTGAATATTTAGACACCATCAATGCATATGGAATGCCCAAAAACCTAAAAATTTGAATGTCTACTTGCCTTATTTTGACACTCGGGGAGGTAGAAAATGCCAAAAAACCCCTTATAAGGGGATACGACAAACGGAGTGCAGAGGCCATTTCATAAAAAGTTGGAGTGTCCTTGCACACCATTCAGCAAAAACCCCCTTTTTAGGGGGGGTTTTGCATTTTCTTCCTCTCCGGGTGTTAGAACAAGGTTTCAAATTTTAGGTTTTTGGGTGTTTTGGATGCATTGCCAAAGTCAAAGTCTTCAATTTCTAACACTAGTTAATAGTTTTGTGCTTTTTTTTTCATTTCAATGATGACAAAATCCATATTTTAATGAGCGATGCCGAGCTCGTGTGAAAAAGACACTCGTATTTAATGAAAAGATGACAGTTTTCAAGGAACACCAAAAATTTAGGTTTACTTTTCAGAGTATCTAGTTGTCCTTTTAGATGCATGCAATAAGTGCAAAGGCATTTAAAGAAAAAAAATTAGAGAGAAAAATAGAGTTCCTTGGAAGGCCCTACAATTGACCTTCAAAATCTTCTAATGTATAATAAATGCATACTCTCCACTTTCCATTCTTCTTTGATGTAATGATAACTTGAGAAACCCACTCAAACTCTTGCATGGGGTAGATAATACTTGCCTCACATAGCTTGTTGACCTCTTGCAATAAATCTTCCTTTTGGATCTCTCCTAGCCTTTGTAGATTATGTGTCCTAGCTTTCTATCGCTCCTTAAGAAAAATCCAATGTTCCACACCTTTGGATGTCCATAGATCTAAGTACTCCATAGAAAAATGATTAGGATAAGACACATTGAGCTTCACATAATCCTCTCTCTCTCTCTCTCTCTTGCTTGGTCAAGTTTTCTTCTAGCATACCTTCTAACTCTACCATATCTACACCAAGAGCTTGAGACTACATACCTTCCTTAGAAAGGGGAGTCTCAATGGTGAATCCAGACAAAATTGCGTCAATCTTCAAGATGTCATCATTGATCTCCTCTTCCTCCATACCTGTAGCCTTCCTTCATCTACCTTCCTTAGAAAGGGGAGTCTCAATGGTGAATCCAAACAAAATTGCATCAATCTTCAATAGGTCATCATTGGTCTCGTTTTCCTCCATACCTCTAGCCTTCCTTCATCATAAGCTGACTCGGTCGCATACTCATAGCTTGTCATCAAATCACCTCCTACTATAAGATGGAAATGGCTCTCCCTGGTCTTCAAATCCAACACTACTTGCTTACCATTCTTATTAGGACACCGGCAAGGTCAGACTAGACAAGGGCAAGGCCGGGCTAGGCACTGTGCAAAGGGAGCCCAACTAGGGGAAAGGACCATGGGCCAATGCTATATAGTGGGCGGTTGGGTGGTGGACTCCTAGGTTCTAGTTCCCCTTGTCTAACATTGGTATCAGAGCTCAGGGGAGGGCGGGGCTATGGAGGAAAGGGGAACCTTGCATGGTGTTGCATGCTTGCTCTCTCTCTCTCTCTCTCTCTCTCTCTCTCTCTCTCTCTCTCTCTCTCTCTCTCTCTCTCTCTCTCTCTCTCTCTCTCTCTCTCTCTCTCTCTCTCTCTCTCTCTCTCTCTCTCGTTAGCCTTGAGGAAAGCAGATGGCCAGATGGATTGTATGCACGCTTTCATGATGCTCTCAATCGATGCTATGGAGGTCGATAGAGGATAGGGGTCGCAGGACCGAGCCCTTGCATGAGAACCACATGGAAGTCAACCAAGAACCGAGGGCACAGGCCGCGGAAAACGACCCCTATTTCAGAATCTCAAAAACGGCGGGTGTTGGGCTTGTTGAGGTCGCCCGGCCCTGCTAGTAAATTTTTGACACAAGGGCTCGCCCTGGTTGGGCCTGCAGCGACGGGTCTCTCCTCTTCTTCATGGGCGCACAAAGGCAGCCGCCATAGCTGTTGTGTAGGTGTTCATATTTTTAAAGATTGGCCTTCACACTTGGCCAACCCCTTGAACATTACAAGTAGGAGTTCCCCCCAATCAAACTTTGAGATCATCCACCGGCCATGCACGGTTTCTGCAAGGCATCCAAGGTGGTCTTCGAACATCCAAGGTGGTCTTCGAACATACCCAAGGTGGTCTTCGAACATATCAGGGGCTGCCATGACCACTGTCTTCATCGTCTGTCTGTTGTGAAATTATATAGGTCTTTACCACTCTACTAAAGACAACGAGACTCTGCATTTCAAAGAACGATGTCAGGACCAAGGTGGATAAAGGTCATGTTAGCATTCACAATTGAGAAGTCAATGGCAAGGCCATGTAATCCAGCATGGAGCAATCCCGACAAGGATATTACAACAAGGATGATGTTATTGGTTGATTCAAGACGCGTTGATTGAGGTAAATTAAGAGTTTTGTTATCAAAATTTCGTGTGAGCAAGGCTGATTTCAGATATACAAAACCAAGCAAGGCTGCAATCAACAAGGAAATACCCTACCATGGTTACGGCTATAACAAGTCCTCAAGCATGACTTGAGAGTCAACAGAGATCATCGCCAAGGTATGCAGTAGATTTTGTTTTGGTTTGATCACATTTTCAAACATGCTATGTAGCTCTTGCATGCAGGCACAAGCACAGCTTGTGACAAGTTCCGTACACAGTCAACTTTTTTCCATTGTTCTGTTTACAAAGAACCACTGTTTGGTTGAGGGATCAACATCGATCATGGCTTAAGTACACAATGCTTTGACAAAAAACATTCGTCGGCGGTTGAATGTTAATGCAAGGCAAAAGGAACAGGTACTTATAGGGATCGGCACGGCCGATAAGTCTTACTGCTCGAGCTACAAGATTGTTTGGCATGGCCGCTTCTTTGTAGATTTGACAAAGCTCTTTTCCTCACGTCTAAGCTTGATTGATGATGAAAAATATGTTCCGCATGGCCGACTATTTGTCACCATTTGCAATAGCCGGCGAAAGATGTGATTCCGGATCTCGGGCATAGTGGTTTTCCAAGTGCTGATATGACAGCACTTTGCAAGTATTTATGAAGGATCTTTCAGTATGCGTGAAGCCAAGGGGCATTCATTATCTATTGGAAGCCATGGTTATGAGCCAAAAGAGCTCCAGTTTATCACGTACACCTCAGTCTACAAGGCCACAGAAGTACTTACCGGAAGTACGACTTCCATTTCGGAATCTTGCATTGAGCTTTTTTCCCTCTGGGGTATACTATGAGCACATGTCCTTGGGAACTTTCTCTATAGGCCTGCAAAATCCTTTAGAGCATGTATATGATACATCCGCCAACTCTCTCTTGTGCAACACAAATGGCTATGATCTACATTTGAGAGAGCTTTTCTTTCGACATCTCCAGACAATTGATTACAGCAAGATGACCAGGTTATACCATGTTCAGTATTGTTTATTTTTCCATGTTTATACATTTCCATTGGAAATTAATGCTTTTGTGTAAAGAAAAGTTCTTTGACAATTTTACATGAAGCAAAGCTTCTTGCTTGTGCCAAGGTACTGCCCAATGATTTGGAATCATAGGTAGTGGCACACAAGTTTGAAAAACTGGCAAAATAGGGAATATCACCTCACAGAATCCCTACCAGTTTAGATTGTGCAAGGCACTAATGGTTTTGGCTCTCACGTTTGAGGCCATCACTCTCACCTAGGGCTTAAAAATCTGTATGCAAGGCATGCTAACCAGGTGGCATGAATTTCACCACTTTCAAGATTACGCTTCCGCTATCACACCAGACACTCTGTAACAAACTAACTAAGGTCTGGATTGTTTAGATTTTTGGTTGTTGTCAACACACAATACCACTAAATGGAACCTAAATCTAGGACTTATTTCACAGGCAAAGTGCCATATTAAGTCATTTTTGTAAAGTCACGACCCCATACATGGTAATTGGGTCAAGCTGTGGCTTGTGTTTTCTGTTCCCTCTCTACAAGGAAGTATCGATGCAGCAATCAATTGAGACAGCATGGCTGTCCATACAAGCTAGGCTTTACATGCATGTGTATCCTCATGCTCTTGTTCTCTCTCTCTCTCTCTCTATAGCACTAGGAGTATCTATGGACGCATTGTTTTGGGGTAAGATCCCGCGAGTGCTTACTAAATCACCCCATAGGCATTGAAGATCACAGTTTGATCTATTCCTGTTATACTTTCAAGGAACGAATTCTACAATCTACCACACGGTAGCAAAAATAATCAACTTTTCAAGTTGATTCTCATCATTCTATACATGGTTAACTATGTTGGCTATCATTACCTCCTAGTTGAGCAGCTTCTCTACTGAGGCGGTCCGGGGCGGGCAACAAGAAGAGCAGCCTCTAAACACCCTTCGAGGCTCCCGTGCTGCTCAATTGGGGCCGGGGCAAGCACAATAAAATACAACAACAACCCACAGCCAGAAACCAAACAAGAAAAGGGGCGAAATAGGACACACGTGATATCTCCTTGTACTCAAACACACAAAGAGAGGGGAATGCAGGATAGCCACACACACCAAACACAAACATTCACCACACCAGCGAGAGGTAAAGAGTACAAATCAACTTGAGCAACTCAGTCTTAGCCTTAAAGACTAGATGCACACAAAGCTTGGTGAGAAACAGAGAGACAACACAAAACTTGACCATGTTGCCAATACACAAATTGTCTTAGGGTCATGGAAGCCCTCTCACCGAGCACCGTCTTACAATTGACTTTTTAGGCAAACAATTCAACAAGCCCTCAAACCACCAAGCATGAAATGGCACAACAGACTTCAAGGACAATGTACCTTCAACCACCTGATGAGCCAACTTATCAAGTCAATTTGGAGAGAAGAGTCGTAGTTGTTGCATAAAATTGCACCAAAACTATAAATCTTATTTATGCACAAGAGTAGGCTACAAGTGTGATGAAGAGTATGGCATCACTCCACTCCTCTAGATGGCATAACTAGCTTCAAGCTTCTCCATGCACCTATGTGTAGTGATGGAATAGAGCCCTCACAATGAACACACTCTACACAACTAGGCTTGACGAGTGGTGTGTTATGTGTGGAGAATGGTGTGGTGTAGTGTGATCATGTGATGATTTACAAGGGAGATAAGGGCTCTATTTATAGGTTTTAGAAGCCTCAATTAGGATTAGACCTAATCAAGCTTACTCGAAGAAATCAAAGATTATGCATATTTTTATTTTTTCAATGAGGGTGGGTCTCCCTTATCCTTTGAGTCACATGGATGTGGGCTCAAGGGAAGATAATTATTGAGGATGAAAGGAGAGGGGATTGAGTGAATAATTTGGGAGTGCCTACTCTAGTAGATAGTAGAGGGTGCATTTTTGCAATAAGGTTAGTGGTTAGTGGTTAGTAATGATCACTACAAAACATTTACAAAATCATTCACCAAATGGTGAGATATATGAGGAGCAAGGTTAGAGAAGGGATAAGGTTGTAAAGAGAGGTTGAAGCTTTGGAGAATTTGACATTCACCTCTTTACAGCACCGGTAGAAGAAGCGGTCAGCATGGCGAAGTTGCACGTGTCGATGAAGCTATGTTATCTTCAAACCTTGGATAATTCATGATAAAAGCCTTCATTTGCAGAGGTTATCCTTGGATTTTTGCTGATTTTTTGGAGTTCTTTAGAAAGCTGAAGAGGGTATGGTAATATGGACATATATGTAGAGAGAAAGAGGAGCACATAGGGGTGTAGAAATGGAGAATGAAGGCTATGGAGGTGTGGGAGAAGTGGCAATGGTGAAGAGGGTGAAATAGGACATGGGAGTTGCAGGTTTAGGTGTGGGAAAGAGAGGGAGGAGTGTGTAAGAGTGAGCAAGTGTGTGGAAGGGTGAGAGAAAATAGGAAGATTTTTTGGTGTATGAGGTGACAGTTTTGAAGTCGGCCATAAATTTCTTGTAAAATCGCCCTTGACTTCACAATTTTTGAAAACATTATGAAAAATACTTCAACTCACGAGCTACATTTTCTCTTTTGGACACATCCTCAGATTCGAATCAAAAGAAGGTGCCAAAATTCGAGCAAAAAGTTATCCCTGCAGCACCTAATAAGGCTTGAAGTGAGCTACCATTTGATTCTTTTTCCTTTGTAGTCTTCCAAGTGATCCCCCCATACATCAATCATGACCTAATATTTCCAAGGAGCTTGCACACATGTATGGTATAGGATAAGTATCAAATATAATATATACTTGTGGGATAAGAAGATAGGCTAGTTAGTCATGAAAAATGGACACATGGGATGCATGGTGGGAAAAAATATCTAAAATAAAAGGAGGAAAATCATGAGGAAAGGGACCCTCAATTATTCTCTACTTTGAATGATTTATGAAATTTATTTGAAGATGAAACCTATGTACTTGTGAATATTTATCTAGGAGGGATGGAAAAAAATATGACAGAACCAATAAGGTTATTGGTGAATTTTTACGGTGAAGTCACATAAAGGTTTTTCAAGGCTTGTGTGAGTAGAGCTTAAGAGATAGAATGATAGTAAAATATGTATAAGGAATGACACGTGATGGAAGCTAGCATACTTAGGCCTGATAACACACACCTATGAATATATATTTATATAAATACATTTTTTTTAAAAAAAACCCTTTATACTTAGGTCCTTTATTTGATAGAAAATATTTACATGTAAAGAGGACCGTAATATTATTAAAAAAAAAAATTGGTCTCCTAGCCTAATGACTCGCTCAATGATTTGATAAAAAAATGTGATGAAAATCCTAAACGCATGCACACTATTTACAATAAAACAACAAGCCTAATCATTGTGTTAGGGTGTTTATGTGGAGTGAAGTGGCTTCTTGAAATATTTTATGAGAGCCAAAAAAAACGGCTATCATTTAGCCCTCCCCTAGATGATGGTACATTCATGTACCATCAAAAGGCATATTTTCCAATTAGTGTTTTTTGATCCTTCGTGATATTTGGTGCCTTAATCGAATCTTCATCTTGTAGTACCAAGCTCAAAGACTTCCATGGTATTGTAGTTGTTCATTGCTCTTGTAGATCCTCTGGTAGAAGTGGACTCAAGTAAGGCTTTAATCGATACCCATTCACCTTCTTGGGGTGCTCCTTGCCATCCAAATCCATGAGTTGATAGTAGCATGAATAGTAGGACTTCTTTACAATGTAGGGACCCTGCCATCTAGTTTTGAACTTCATATCAAAGCGATTGTCAAGGCGATTATCATACCTGAGCACCAAATCTCCTTCCTTGATTCCTTTGTCTTTCACTTTTTTGTCGAGCTTGTCCTTTGTTTGCATAGCCTTTCTTTTATAGCACTCATAAGCCGCCTCCCATTTCCATTCTAGTTCTTCTAGGGTGAGAAGGCGATCTTCCCATGCTGCTTCTTCTCCTTGTGCCACCTTTCCATGAAGTCGCATCGTTGGAATGTTGAGCTCGATGGGTTGCAAAGCTTCTTGACCATAGACTAGGTGGAAGGGTGTGAACTTTGCCGCTTCCTTGTAGGTAGTCCGATAGGCCCACAATGCTCCATCCAAGAAGTCATCCCATAGCTTTGTCTTGTTCTTTACCATCTTTCGGATGATTCCTGCAATGATGCCATTATCCTTCTCTACCAAACCATTTTACTGAGGATAGTAGGGTGTGTTTTGCCGATGTAAAATATGAAGCTCATCACAAAGTTCTGTGAGCAAGCCCTTCCTAAATCTTGGACTATTATCAGAAACAATCTCCAAAGGTGTGCCAAGTCTGCAACAAATGTGAGTGTACACAAACTTGATAACTGGGTGAAAGCATGTATAGGTGGACCGCTTTTGCCACCATATAGTATATGGTTTTTAGGGTTGAGAAAATGGGTGGTTTAGGCATTTGAAACAGTGGGATTAAATTCAAAATTTATGGAAAAAAGGGGTTAAAATTTGACGTGTACTAAGTGAAAATGCTTACTCATTAATGATCACCTCAAGGTACGTTCAAGCACTTAATGCAAATATTCTCTCAAGTCTCGTCCCTCCCACTCTGTCTCGCTCGTTCCTCCCCCCTCTCTCTGTCTCGCCAGCGCCATTTAGGTTTCTCTTTCCTCCGTCCTTTGCGTTTCTCTGCTAGCCGAAGCAACAAGCAGCAACATCACAACAACAGCAAGCAAATTCAGGAGGAGTACTTTTTGCTGGGCTAGTCATCAACTTCAGTAAAAATCCCCTGCAGCAGCAACAGGTATGTGTCATCATGTAGCTTGAAGCATTCTATCTCGAATGTTGGTTGAATTTGAATGTGGTTGGTTTTCCTAGGTAGCATTTCCAGGTAGCATTGATCCATGTTTTAACATGCTTCATGCAGATGTAGAAGTGTTGTATGCTTGTCTCTGAATGTGTGGCAAGATAACCAAAGGGGGCTTGTCCTAGTGGTTAAAGTGAATGGGTGGGTGCGTAAGGACCCAAGTTCAACCCCTGGCGATATGGTCTGTCCTCTGTTGGGTGGCAAGATAATCATGGATTGTAACTATTAATGATGCATGTGTAAGTTTAGAATTTATTTCTGGAATGTATATGCATTGTGCACATCTAATTGATCACCCTTGTGAATGCTTTATAAGAATGCATCATGCAACTTGAAGCATGAATGCAGATTTTATCAACTGTGTGTGCATGCTTATACGAATGCATCATGCAGGTTCAAGCATGAATGCATTTAACTATTGATCTTGTATCTATGTGGCATTTGTGATTTTTTTAGGACGAAGAACCAGGTACAAAAGGGCCTTCAGACTCTGACAAGGGTACACCTAGGAAGGGAAAGAGCTATACGCAGGAGTCGCCTATCAAAATAGGTTAGATGCATCATGCATGCATTTCTAAAATTGGTTTTATGTCTTGTAAAATTTCTAAATTTTTTGCACATGCATGCTACAAAAAGAACTTCCGAGTCCCCCAAGGGTACACCTAAGAAGCAAAATGTTTAGCAGGTTAGATGCAGGTATTTACCCCATGGATTCAATTAAAGTGTTACTTTATTAGGAAAAAGTAGTGTGCACACCACTAGTAAATATCAAGTGGGTGAACCCCACTTTTTATGGGTACAACGCCATTGATAGGCTGTGTTGAAGTGGTGCACCTGTAGCACCCTTTAAAGTTGGGCAAAAACCATGGTTGCATCACTACATAGTTTTGCTGATATGGTGCACCATCTCTTAAAAGTGATACTGGACCACTTTAAAGTGCTGGGCAGCACTAAAAAGAGGTAAGGTTCTAGTAAAAACGGGCGATACAATGGGTGCATCACTTTCCAATGGAAAACCCTAACTATTTTGTGGTGAAGCATCACTTTTAAGTGAAGCATCACGATGGTGCACCACTTTCCAGTGGTTTTACACATTTTTAAGGTACCGAATAACGTTCTAGTTAAGAAGCACCGCTTTCTAGTGGTGTTTACCACTAGAAAGCGGTGCTTCTTAACTAGAGCGTTATTCCGTACCTTAAAAGTGTGTAAAACCATTGAAAAGTGGTGCTTTTTAACCTAAACGTTATTTGGTTTAAAGTGGTAAAAACCAATAAAGTGGTGCTCACCACTTTTTGTGGTTCAAATCACATTTAAGTGGTGTTTATAGTGGTGAAGACCACTATAAAGTGGTGAACATCACTATAAAGTGGTTCTCCTTAACTAGAACGTTATTCGGTACCTTAAAAGTGTGTAGGACCACTGAAAAGTGGTGCTTCTTAACCTGAACGTTATTTGGTATAAAGTGGTAAACACCAATAAAGTGGTGCTCACCACTTTTTGTGGTTCAAATCACATTTAAGTGGTGTTTATAGTGGTGAAGACCACTATAAAGTGGTGAACATCACTATAAAGTGGTACTCCTTAACTAGAACGTTATTCGGTACCTTAAAAATGTGTAGGACCACTGAAAAGTGGTGCTTCTTAACCTGAACGTTATTTGGTATAAAGTGGTAAACACCAATAAAGTGGTGGTCACCACTTTTTGTGTTCAAATCACATTTAAGTGGTGGTGCGTGATGGTAAACCACTTTCAGTGCTGTAGAACCACTTTTTAGTAATGCTTTACAAAAGTGCAATAATCGTTAGTTCTGCATCTCTGCTAAAAGTGGTGGTTAAGTGCTTTTAAGTGATGAATCTTTACAAGGAGATACCACATTCTATTGGTGTAGCACCACTTTTTAGGAGTGTAGCACTAGTTTTAAGTTCTGTACAACAATTCACATCGGTGTAGCACAACTGAACAGTGGTTCAGCCCACTTTTATGTGCTGGAGCACCACTTTAAACTGGTGAAGAAATACCAAAAGGGGATGTATCACTAGAAAATAGTGGTGTAGCAAAACTTTTTAGTGTTACCTACCCAGTTTTAAGTGGTTGAGAACCATTTAGTAGTACACCACCACTTAAAAATTTTGCAGTACCACTGAGAATGGTGCAGAAATCATTTCAACCACTTCTTATTGTTGATCAAACAAGTTTAATTATGGCTCATTACATACTAACATGCATTCTTATATGTTTTTACAAGGAGGTGGAGAGTACCACGAGTGGCCTTACCCACTCAAACAAAAGTTTGCTTCACCAAGGAAGATTTTCATACCGAATATGGGCTATGCTTGGTTGGCCACGATCCGAAGCTCCTATGTGATGATGATTTCTTAGATGAGGAGTGGCTTAGTGTATGGATTTACAAGCGCCACCAAAAGGAGAAGATGCATTTAAAGGGGCTGAGGCTTGAAATGTATGAAGAATGTCTCCTGCTATACCACAAAGTATATCAGGGAGCTCCCCCAAACAACGAGGTAGGCGTGCATTTTGCACATGGATTTACTTGGCAGAAGTGCAAGGCCGCTGAAGATACTGAAGGTTTAGTTGCATGGGCTGTGTATGCTGAAGGTGTTATCAAAATGTTACGCCAACAGAAAACTTTAAATAGGAAATTGGAGAAATGGAGGTCCACAAAAGGCCCATGTCTTGGAAGCGAGTGGAAATTTAATGCAAAAAATATGCCTAATTATACTGACAGTACTGGCATAGGCTTTGACTGGCAGACATACTCAGGTGGACATCAATTTTCAGGGCAGGCTAAGGAGGAATTTCTAAAGAAGCGGGCCTTTGGCTCGATGGGAACATTTGGAATGTCAAATGTTTCTTCGACTACATTTTCTGTGTCAACGGCTGATGTAGCAGCTATTTCTAACATGAAGGCTAATGCTGCTAAAAAGTTAAAAGAGAAGCAGCAATGTCTCGAAGCAATAAAAATTTCTTTAGATCAATCAAAGACAAAGAGAGATGAGCAAGTTGGTTTGATGCGAGGCGCCGCCAAGATTGTAGAGAGAATGAACAAGGATATGGAGGAACTCAAGTTGCATAAGGTTGGGCTTGTACCAAACGAGGAAGCAATGGCAAAGCTTGAGACCTTGATTCAAATCAGAAAGGAGGCTCTCAAAGACATGGGACTTGATATTGAAGTGCACAACCTCGATAACCTAGGTGAAGAGGCAGCACAGTTACAAGTATGTAAGCTTGATTGATTCACCTAGTAGTAGTTGATATTACTTAAAAGTGGTTAAAATCTAATTAGGGAAAAATGGTTAGAGACCATTTTATATGGTAAAAGACCACTTAAATGTGTTTATATAACACTCTTAAGTGGTACCATATAAAGTGATGAAGACTCTTGAAAGTAATGCACAAACACTTATATTGTTTTATAAAGTACGCAGTGCTATCTTTTTACAGGGTCAGCATGACACTTTGTTATGGGAAGTAGAAGTGGCGACAGGGAATCTTCGATTTGTGGAAACGATTATTAATTTGTTCAAGTCAAGAATGCCTATCCTTCCTGTCAGGCCGCCTGTTCATTTGGGATCGGACAATAGCTGTGTGCAGTTAGGTGATTGTGTTGCTTGTGGGATGTCTATCATGCAGACGGTTGTTACCGGTGTCTACATGCTCCGGTGTCAACATCCGTATCACCCACTTTGTTTTGTAACTGCCTGTAAGTCTGCCGGCCAGTGTCTATTTCATGGATGTGAGGAACCTTTAAAAGATGCTTTGAAGTTGCTGGCACCTAGAGAGGCAAACATGGATGAGCATGTTGGTACAGGTAATCGATGTTTTTATACCTTATGATATGAAGCTGATTGTAGATTCATTTCTTGACCATTTTGTTTCTTTTCTCCATGTAATTGCAGAGAAAGATCCAATGGAAGGCATCTTTGGATCTCCTGTTGATAGAATTGGTAATATTCTGTGGAACATTCTTCTCTTTGAATGTTCACATAACTTAATATTGAGTATTATAACATTGTCTTTTATGTAGCACACTCCCAAGTTGGGTCATCACGCAAGACCAATATTGATAGTGAGGCGGTCCGGGGCGGGCAACAAGAGAGGCGACCTCTAGACACCCTTCAAGGCTCCCGTGCTGTTCAATGGGGCTGGGGCAAAACACAACACAAACCAAAACAACAAACCCACAGCCAAACCCAAACAAGATAGGGCACCACCTAGTTATGGTATTCGAACTAGGACGCAAGAGAGATTTTGGCACAACCAAGAAGATGCACCACACAACACACACAAGCAACCTCACACCAAGACACACATGAAATGGACCAGAGAGAGCTAGAGCAAAGGGAAGAGAGAGAGGAAAGGATCTTGCGTAATACCTTATTTGTGACTTGCAAATGGAGATGGTTCGTTATGATGCTATCATAGAACTTGTACAAAACTCACTCCATGCTTAGTGATTGCTAAACATTGCCAAAACACACACACACTGTCTTAGGGTGTGGGAGACCTCTCACCACAATACCCTCTTACAATGGAAAAAAAAATGGCAATGAAAAACACACTAAAACACTTTCTAAAATCAAGATCAACCGATAAAAACTCAAAATACACAAGTCAACTTGAATTCACCAAACCGTATTGCACAAATGGATGGACGAAGATTTGAACGTCGAATCACGCCTTTGATGCACCAAACCTCAATTTATTGATGATGAAGGAGCATATACAATAGTGGTTTTGAGATTTGTGGAACTCACGCTCTCTCACTTACAATGTGTAGCTTGAAGGCTTCTCTCACACCAAGAGTGAAGCTCACAAGTGGTTGCTACACCTAAGTCTCTCCTCACGCATAGAGTGTTGGGGTGCTATGTGAGATATTGGAGGTTGTTTTACAAGAAGGAGAGGGGTCTATTTATAGGTTGGAGACCCCTCATAAAGATTATTGGAAATCCTAATTTACAAGCTAACAAATCAGGATTATGATTTTTTTGAATATCAAAACATTGCGGGCCTTCTTTGTCTGCTTGAGTCATGAGTGTGGGCTCAAAAGAGAGAATTATTGATGGTAGATAAGGTGAAAGTAAGTAAGGAGAGAGAAAGAGAGAGAGAGAGAGAGAGAGAGTGTGTTACTATACACATGTCTTGAGGTGAGGTGTCTTTTATGGTTAGGTCAATGCTATTTTGTGTTAGTATGTTAGTCGTTAGTAATCACTAGAAAGTTAATGTTACATTTACAATGGGTAGAGTGAGTTGATTTGATGAAGGAAGAGGGGTGAATCAAAAGAGAATCATTGAGATGGTGAAGCTTTGAAGAAGCTTGAACTCACCCTTGTGTAGATTGTGGAAAAAATGACCGCTGGTCTTCTTCTTCTTCTTCGCTTCTTTACGCCGCCGCCACGGTTGACCACCACGATGAAAAGAGGATTTGTTGATGAAAAATCCTCAATTGGCAAAAGTTATCATGGTTAAGATGCTGAATTCTAGATATTTTTAGGAGAGGTAAATGAAATTGTAACATAGAAGCAATAGAGAGAGACATGGAGAGGGTGTATGTATGTAGAGGTTCATAAAAGAACTATAGGGATGAGAGAGAAGGGTAATGGTGAAGAGGGTGGGAGAAGCCATGGAAATTGCAGGTTTTAGTGAGGGAAGGAGAGGGAGGGATGTGTAAGAGTGAGTAGGTGTGTGGAAACGTGAGAGAAGACTAAAAGCTACTTGTGAGAAAAGTGGGCAGACTGGGGTCCACTCAAAAAATCATAGCTCACCGTTGGTATCTCCAAAAATCATGAAACAATTTGAGATGATTATTCAGATTGTGGGCTACATTTTCTCTTTTGACCACCGTTCCAAATTCGGAGTGGAGATAGGTGTCAAAATTCTCACCAAAAAGCCTGTTTTTTATTCCTACAAAAGTCTTTTAGTGGCCCCCTCCTTTGTTGAATTTGTACAATGAATCCAAGAGTGAGCCCCTCCTTTGTCATATTATAATACAAAGCATCCAAGTTGCCCTTGACCCATGCATGGAGGAGGATTATTCGTGAATAAAGAAATATATACATGGTGGGACTAGTGTATGGACTATTCATGGACTTTAGCTCAATGAGCACATGGTGTTAGAATAATGAGTAAAAATAATAATAAAAATATGGAGGAGTTATGGATATGGAAAGATATTGGAATCATATGATATGGTCCCTCCTTGAATTATTTTGGGTGAAAGAGGAAAAGGTATGCAAGTAAATAATATAATAAACGTAACCAATGAGTAGAAATCAATTTTTTGTTTTCACGAGGGTGAGGGTGAAAATGTGGGAGTGATTTGTATAAAGGAAAAATATGAGGTTAGAGTATGTACATATTGGCAAAAAATATAATTGTGGTGTAAGAGGATGAAAGAAGGTGTACATAGGTTTAATAAAACACACACCTAAGTAGAAATATTTAAATAAAATACCAAAATAATTATAAAAAATCCCTATATTTAGGCCATATATACAATGAAATATTTACACACAAAGAGGCCATAATATTCTTTTTTTTTTCTTTTTTCTTTTTTGGCTCAACTAGCACAGTGACTAGCTAGCTGAGGGTTTTTAAGAAGATATGGGAAAAGCCCCCTAACTCACACACGCCTATGTACAGTGAAATGGTAGGGATAGCCATAGCGTTTGGGTGAATTTGGTAGGGTGGAGTAACTTACTATGGCAATTATGGAGAGCCGAAAAACGGCGATCATTAGCCCTCCCCCAGGATGATGGTATATTCATGTACCATCATAGAGCATCTTTTCCAAAGAGAGTGCTTCAGAGTCCTTGACGAGATCTTCATTGTTTGGCCCCTCAGAATTTTGGTTGGAGTTACACTCATGCTTCATGTAACAATACTTACATGAGATAGCGGCCTTTGGACAGATCTTTGGTAGATCCTTTGGTAGAAGGCGACTCAAATAGGGCTTCAAGCGATACCCGTTTACCTTCCTGGAGTGCTCTTTACCATTCAAGTCCATAAGCTGATAGTAATTAGAATTGAAAGACTTCTTGACCATGTATGGCCCTTGCCATCTAGTTTCAAACTTGGCATCAAAACGATTTTCAAGTCGATTGTCATACCTTAGCACAAGCTCTCCTTCCTTGATGCCTTTGTTCTTCAGTTTCTTGTCGTGTGTTTCTTTCGCTTGTGTGCCTTTCCTCTTGTAGCACTCATATGCTGCTTCTCTTTTCCACTCAAGCTCCACTAACGTAAGAAGTCGATCCATCCATACCTCTTGATCATCTTGTGCTCCTTTGCCATGAAGTCACATTGTTGGAATGTTGAGCTCAATAGGCTGCAAAGCCTCTTGACCATAGACCAAGTGAAATGGTGTGAACTCCGTGGATTCCCTATATGTGGTTTGATATGCCCACAAGGCACCATCCAAGAAGTCATCCCATAATTTTGTCTTGTTTTGCACCATCTTTCTAATGATTCCTGCAATGACACCATTAGCCTTCTCCACCAAACCATTTGACTGTGGGTAGTATGGTGTTCTATGACGATGTAGAATGTGAAGCTCTTCACAAACTTCTGTGAGCAAGCCCTTCCTAAACCCTGGACCATTATCAGAAACAATCTCCAAAGGTGTGCCAAATCTGCAACAAATGTGATTGTACACAAACTTGCTAATTGTCCTCTCATTCACTCTTGCCACACTTTGAGCTTCCACCCACCTAGTCATATAGTCTACAGCCACTAGAATGTAGAGTTTACCATTTTTTGTCCTAGGCAGAGGACCCATAGCATCAATGCCCCACTTTTCAAAGGGTCCATTTGCAAGAACTATTTGCCTCGGGCCATGCACCAACCTTCTATTTCCATTTATCTGACAATTGTGACAGCTTTTACACCAATGTTGAACGTCCACATGCAAGCTTGGCCAAACATACCCCGCAAGCAAAATCTTCTTCACAGTTGATTCTTGGGCAAAATGACCACCACATGCCTCTTCATGCAAACCTTTTAGAATGGCTGGAATTTCCTCGATAGTTGGTACTCTTCTGCACACTTGATCCTTCCCTTTTTGATAGAGGGAGCCTTCTAGGAAGAGATAGAAACTTGCCTTCTTCATGAGTCTCCTCTTCTGAGCCTTCGTGAAGTCTTGTGGAAACTCACCCTCCAAAATGTAGCCAATAATGGGAGCCAATGACTCCAATCCCTGGTATCTCGGTTGCTTGACAGCTGCTGCCACCATGATGACCTGCACTTCTCTCTCAACACATGTAACTGCTTGTTGTGCAAGTAAATCGGCATCTTCATTTTGTTTCCTCGGAATATGATATAGTTGCACTTCTTCAAACTGATTAAACATCTTACGAATGGCATGAACTTTTGTCCTTAAGCTTTCATTCTTGCATGCCCAAATGCCTAAAATCTGTTTAACAATGAGAAGTGCATCTCCCTTTACCATGAGACGTTTTATCCCTTGGCCAATGCACATCTTCAAACCATGAAGTAGTGTGTCGTATTCTGCTTCATTGTTGCTAGTTGAACCTGGTAGATTGACCTTCTCTTTCATGACCACCTCTCCACTTGGGTTGAGCAACACTAGCCCTCCCCTTGCTTTCCCTGTGGCTCGTCGAAAAGCTCCATCAAAGAACAAGGTAAAATCATTGGGAATACTTTTTGGTGGTGGCAATGGTAGGGTCTTTACTTGAGGCACCTTAATTTCCTTCTCATGTACCCTATAAGTGAGAATCCCTGCCAATTGTGCACGCACACTATCTTCTACCTTGAAAGAGTATTGGAACTCTTGCAACTCCATAATCCACTTTGAGATCCTAGTACTAAGATTCATTTGAGATGACACCCAAGGGAACAAATTTCCTGCAGTGAGAATTACAAAAGGTTTTGGTAGCAGGTAGGATCTAAACTTTCTCACCGCAAAAATGAGAGAAAGCATCATAAGTTCTGCTTCTGTGTAGTCTCTCTCCAAAGCATTCATGACCCTACTAGCAAAGTAGATGGGTCGCATCCTTGTACTATGGGGATCTTGTTGTAGCAACACAGCACCAATTGTTTCCCTTCCAACACTAGAGCTAACAAAGAATGTGTACTCCCAACAAGGAGGCATGAGTGTTGGTAGCTCTGACAAAATGACTTTAATGTTACAAAAATACTCTTCCAGCTCATCAAACCATGCAAATTCTACTTGTTGTGTCAACTTTTGCAAAGGATGAATCAACTCCGAGGCTAAGTGAATGAAGCGTGACATATACTTCACCTTCTGAATGAAAGAGATGACCTCCTTAAGACTCTTTGGTGATGGGAGCTCAATAAGAGCCTTTGCCTTTGAAGGATCCACCTCAATCCCTTTATAGGAAACCTTGTGACCGAGCAAGATCACTTCATCCTCACCTATGTGGCACTTGTCGGGGTTGAGTTGACCTCCCATGTCGTAGAGCTTCTTTAAACCTTCTTCTACCCTTTGTAGATGCAATGATTTTGAGCTATAAATGCAGAAATCATCAATGAACACCCTAATTGACTTTCCAAAGAATGCTTGAAACACCATGTTCATGAAACGTTGGAATGTTGCAGGAGCATTTGTCAGACCAAATGGCATGACTCTAAAAGCATAACAACCCCAAGGAGTGATAAAGGTTGTTTTCAATTGATCTTCCAATGCGATACCTATTTGAAAGTAGCCTGAGTACCCATCACACACAGTGTACTTCTCATGACTAGCTACCTCATTTAGTATCTCATCCTGAAATGGGAGGGGAAAGTGATCTCTTTTTGTTGCCTCATTGAGTGGACGGTAATCCACACACACCCTCCACTTTCTGTTTTTCTTAGGAGTAACAACAACGGGAGAGACCCACTCTGAATTCTCCACTGGATAAATGAAACCTTCTGCTAGAAGCTTTCTTACCTCCTTGAGTAAAGCCTGCTCCTTGATGACTCCTAGCCTTCGTAGCTTCTGAGCCTTAGGTGTGGCCTCTGGCTTCAACTCAATTTTGTGTTGAACAGCATCTACTCCACGCACATCGGTGTAGTCTTTAGCAAAAAGCCTAGGAAATTTCCTTAGCACACATTTGAACTCCTCTCTTTCATCCTTTGTAAGTGTTGTAGATAGCATACCTTCTAGAATTCTTTCATCTTCCACTTTTTGGTTCTCTTGGGAACCTACCTCCTCCAAACTTTGACAAGAGGTCTCTTGGTTGGTTGGCTTAAACCTTACCCCTATGACTTCGATGGAAGACTCCTCTTCCGTAATGCTGCCGCTACTTTCTTCTTCTGAAGTGTTATCGGTCCAACCTTCTTCCGTCTCACTTTGAGATGATTCTTCATGGAGCTCCTCTTGGCGTTGCTCCTTCATGTCAAAGACAACCTTCTTATGATTGTCGTTCCTGCAAATTAGCTTTTCACTCTCCCAATCCTGCAAAGCTGGCATTTTCATTAGCCATGGTCTCCCTATGATAAATGGGTAACCATTTCCTTTGGTAGACATGACATAGAAATCCACTGCCTTCTTAATGCCAAAGGCCTCCACAAAAACATTTTTACAAATGCCTACGCACCTAGCCTTGCTATTGTTTGCTATCTTGACCTTAATTTCAGGTGTCTCATGGATGTGCATGCCTAGTTTTTGCATGAGTCCCTCTGTCATGATGCAAATTTGTGCACCCCCATCCAGTAGACCTTTCCTAACCAATCTCCCTTTTATGTAACAATCTAGCACAGGTGTAATGTCCTCATTCATTTCAGCTTGTGCAATTTTTACAACAGGCACACTCTCTTTTACCTTTCTCCTAGTGCTAACTGCCCTTGTTAAATCCCTCCTAACTTGTGGACATAATGCAAGAAATTGAGGCCATGAGATATCAGGACCCTTACCTCTCATGTCTTCCAACAGGTTGTATGGAGCCATTCCATGTCCAAGAGGAAAGTCTTGGAGGTTGATATGATGTCGAGTCCTCTTAGCTTCCTTGGTCTCCTTTGCCTTCTTTTCTCGTCCATGGTCACTTTGTGATGTAACTCCTTCTTTCTCCTTACCTTTCCCTCGGCCACGCTTAATGCCATTTGCTTCCATGTCAACCTCTCTTGAATTTGTCACCTCTACCACATGCACGTTTGGGTCTGGCAAAGGTGGAACTCCTTCCACTCCTTGTGAAGGTGGTCTTGCTCCATTTGGCCTTTGTATAAGCCGTGGTTGCTGACTAGTTCCTTCACCTGCATTCATCACTGGGTAATTCAAGTTAGGTCTCCCTGGCTCCCCACGGGGCCAAGGACAATTATACATCCCATGTCCAGACTCACCGCAATTCCAACATTGCAAGACTCTCCTAGGTCGTGGGTCTCGCTCTTCAGACTTCTTTGCTTGTCCCTTTGGACCTACGGCTTGTGCAAGGTGAATTGACAAGCTGCTTAAAGATTCATTTAACTTCTCAATCACTTCCGCCGTTACCTCAGGAAGCTCCTTAGATGTTGATGCTTGACACTTACCTTTGGGTCTAAGACCTTCTATTGGAACCTCTCCCCTTAACCACTTGAGTTTCCTATACTTCTCAGCAGCCCTAGTTTCCGCTGCATCAAAAGTAGCAGGTGCACCCGCCTCAACTTTTACCTTAAGGTCAGGAAAGAGTCCGGCTATGAACCTCTCCTTCTTTAAAAATTCTGCACCATCACCAGGGTTAGCAACATTTCGTATCCATAGAGCCCAAAGACGTAGAAACTCTTGCATGTACAAGTAGTAGTCATCTAAGTCTTTTTGCTTATGAGAAACAATGTCTTGCCATAGTTTTTGAGTGTTTTGGGGATCAAAGAAGTATCTCTTAAAACGATTCAAAACTTCTGTGTAATTCCCCTTAATTTCCTCAGGCAAAGAGTCAAACCAAGTACTAGCATCTTTCCTAAGGACCACCTCAAACATTTCTACACGTTCTTGATCGGTTACTATCCTCTTGATACGGCAAGACATCTTGAAATTTGCTAAAAATAATTCTGCATCCTCTCCAGGCTCTCCAAAGAAAAGAGGATATCCAGACATTTGGCGTTGGCTCTCCATTGAATTGATTTCAAAGTGACGCGTTTTTGTTTTTTCTTTCTTTAAAAGATTTACACAATAATATTTTCTAAATTGCAATCTATTCTACAACAAAATAAAAATATTCACATCAAATGACCTATGATAATCAATAAGAGGTAGAATGACAGGGTTTGGTGATGCAAGAATTTCTCCTACTCTTTGGGCACCAAACATGAACACCATTTGTTGTTGAAAATGGATCTTTCTACTAATTGCAACGTTTATTCTAATGTGTGGAGTAAAATGATAGGGAAAAACCTGTATTCCTGGGCCATTATCCATGGTCTATGCATGACCTAATTCTTAAAACAAAACAAAAATATAGACGTCCAAACTAAGGTCGTATCTAATGAGAGGCAAAATAAAAGGATTTACTAATGCGTTTATCTCTACCAACCTAAGAGGACCTAAATCTACGAATTACTCGCTGAAATTGCAACTTAGTACTAACAATTATGTGTACCTTTTGCCTTGCAATGGGAATGAAGGGATCATACAAATTCTCGTGATTCATGCAAGCTACTTGATTATGCTAAAGGTTGAGCCTTCACAAAAACATACACGAGTTGTTTTTCTCAGTGGGGGCACCAAAATTGAGGCGGTCCGGGGCGGGCAACAAGAGAGGCGACCTCTAAACACCCTTCAAGGCTTCTGTGCTGCTCAATGGGGCTGGCGCAAAACACAACACAAACCAAAACAACAAACCCACAGCCAAACCCAAACAAGATAGGGGCACCACCTAGTTATGGTATGCGAACTAGGACGCAAGAGAGATTTTGGCACAACCAAGAAGATGCACCACACAACACACACAAGCAACCTCACACCAAGACACACATGAAATGGACCAGAGAGAGCTAGAGCAAAGGGAAGAGAGAGAGGAAAGGATCTTGCGTAATACCTTATTTGTGACTTGCAAATGGAGATGGTTCGTTATGATGCTATCATAGAACTTGTACAAAACTCACTCCATGCTTAGTGATTGCTAAACATTGCCAAAACACACACACACTGTCTTAGGGTGTGGGAGACCTCTCACCACAATACCCTCTTACAATGGAAAAAAAAATGGCAATGAAAAACACACTAAAACACTTTCTAAAATCAAGATCAACCGATAAAAACTCAAAATACACAAGTCAACTTGAATTCACCAAACCGTATTGCACAAATGGAAGGACGAAGATTTGAACGTCGAATCACGCCTTTGATGCACCAAACCTCAATTTATTGATGATGAAGGAGCATATACAATAGTGGTTTTGAGATTTGTGGAACTCACGCTCTCTCACTTACAATGTGTAGCTTGAAGGCTTCTCTCACACCAAGAGTGAAGCTCACAAGTGGTTGCTACACCTAAGTCTCTCCTCACGCATAGAGTGTTGGGGTGCTATGTGAGATATTGGAGGTTGTTTTACAAGAAGGAGAGGGGTCTATTTATAGGTTGGAGACCCCTCATAAAGATTATTGGAAATCCTAATTTACAAGCTAACAAATCAGGATTATGATTTTTTTGAATATCAAAACATTGCGGGCCTTCTTTGTCTGCTTGAGTCATGAGTGTGGGCTCAAAAGAGAGAATTATTGATGGTAGATAAGGTGAAAGTAAGTAAGGAGAGAGAAAGAGAGAGAGAGAGAGAGAGAGAGAGAGAGAGAGAGAGAGAGAGAGAGAGAGAGAGAGTGTGTTACTATACACATGTCTTGAGGTGAGGTGTCTTTTATGGTTAGGTCAATGCTATTTTGTGTTAGTATGTTAGTCGTTAGTAATCACTAGAAAGTTAATGTTACATTTACAATGGGTAGAGTGAGTTGATTTGATGAAGGAAGAGGGGTGAATTAAAAGAGAATCATTGAGATGGTGAAGCTTTGAAGAAGCTTGAACTCACCCTTGTGTAGATTGTGGAAAAAATGACCGCTGGTCTTCTTCGCTTCTTTACGCCGCCGCCACGGTTGACCACCACGATGAAAAGAGGATTTGTTGATGAAAAATCCTCAATTTGCAGAAGTTATCATGGTTAAGATGCTGAATTCTAGATATTTTTAGGAGAGGTAAATGAAATTGTAACATAGAAGCAATAGAGAGAGACATGGAGAGGGTGTATATATGTAGAGGTTCATAAAAGAACTATAGGGATGAGAGAGAAGGGTAATGGTGAAGAGGGTGGGAGAAGCCATGGAAATTGCAGGTTTTAGTGAGGGATGGAGAGGGAGGGATGTGTAAGAGTGAGTAGGTGTGTGGAAGGGTGAGAAAAGACTAAAAGCTACTTGTGAGAAAAGTGGGCAGACTGGGGTCCACTCAAAAAATCATAGCTCACCGCTGGTATCTCCAAAAATCATGAAAACATTTGAGGTGATTACTCAGATTGTGGGCTACATTTTCTCTTTTGACCACCGTTCCAAATTCGGAGTGGAGATAGGTGCCAAAATTCTCACCAAAAAGCCTGTTTTTTATTCCTGCAAAAGTCTTTTAGTGGCCCCCTCCTTTGTTGAATTTGTACAATGCATCCAAGAGTGAGCCCCTCCTTTGTCATATTATAATACAAAGCATCCATGTTGCCCTTGACCCATGCATGGAGGAGGATTATTGGTGAATAAAGAAATATATACATGGTGGGACTAGTGTATGGACTATTCATGGACTTTAGCTCAATGAGCACATGGTGTTAGAATAATGAGTAAAAATAATAATAAAAATATGGAGGAGTTATGGATATGGAAAGATATTGGAATCATATGATATGGTCCCTCCTTGAATTATTTTGGGTGAAAGAGGAAAAGGTATGCAAGTAAATAATATAATAAACGTAACCAATGAGTAGAAATCAATTTTTTGTTTTCACGAGGGTGAGGGTGAAAATGTGGGAGTGATTTGTATAAAGGAAAAATATGAGGTTAGAGTATGTACATATTGGCAAAAAATATAATTGTGGTGTAAGAGGATGAAAGAAGGTGTACATAGGTTTAATAAAACACACACCTAAGTAGAAATATTTAAATAAAATACCAAAATAATTATAAAAAATCCCTATATTTAGGCCATATATACAATGAAATATTTACACACAAAGAGGCCATAATATACTTTTATTTTTTTCTTTTTTCTTTTTTTTTGGCTCACTTAGCCCAGTGATTAGCTAGCTGAGGGTTTTTAAGAAGATATGGGAAAAGCCCCCTAACTCACACACGCCTATGTACAGTGAAATGGTAGGGATAGCCATAGCGTTTGGGTGAATTTGGTAGGGTGGAGTAACTTACTATGGCAATTATGGAGAGCCGAAAAACGGCTATGAATAGCATGTGTGGTGGGTGCGGGGATAAGAATGCATCCCAGAAACAAGCAAGTGAAGACACTCCGGACCAACAAAAGGTAGAAAAAAGGGCTGAAAAAAGAGCAGATGTAGTGGGAGCTCAAGGTGACGCATCCAAGGAGTCAGCCGAGGTGCCTTTGAAGCCAGAACCTGCAATGAACAAGGATGTAGAGGACGCTGAAAAATCATCTGAGAAGCCAATTGAAAAGGATACAACAGTGAACTTGTCTGATGAGGACTCAGAACTTCTTATTTCACAGGTTTGTGCAGAGATTTTGAGGCGTAGGAAAAAGAGAAGCAACACTGAATAGCGCGCCACACCAAAGAGCCTACTCCAGGAGGTAAAAAATCCAAGGAGCCTTCATCTGCTCGGAAAAAGACTAACCTCCAAGCACCCAACCTTAAACCTCCCAAACCAAAGTTCCGCAAGAAACTTCTGTAACCCCTATTAACCTTTTGTGCTTTGTAGCCTCTTTGTAATTTTGTCTTTGTACCCTCATTTTGATGATAATGAAACGACGGCTTTATTTTTCGTTCACTAGTTGTTTATTGCTGATTGATTGTCTATTTATTGTACTCATATTGTTCATTGACTGCCTATTTATTGTACTCGTATTGTTCTTTCCGACATCATCATGAGCATCTTCAAGTAGAGCTTATTTTTTCTCTCCAGTATCTCCTGCCAAGTGGACTGTTGCCATAGAAGTTCAAGAAATTAATGAAATGGAAATCAATAGCCTGGAAGGTATACTTTTCAAGTGTATTTTGGATAGGTTAATATGTCAGTCTGATTGAGGTTTTTAAGGCATGCTACTTGTATATGGCAGAACTTAGCTGGATTGGAGATGTTCAAGAACCAGATGAGAAGGTTGAAGACATAGCAGCTAAGCAAGATGCAGAGCAGGATGCAGATGTAACACCAGATAAAGTAGAGGAAGACCATGAACCAGCAGTTTGCCCCGAAATTGAGGAGATTTCGCCAAACTGCCATGGATGGGGATATCTTGTTTCGAATTTCTGCAAGATCAAAAAGCTCATCATCCTTGATCTCGATGGACTATTCGTGAAACGAGATGTAACCAAACGTGATCCAAATACTAGACAACTTAAACACCCTCCACGTCCAGCTTCCGACAAAGTTAAACTAAAAAGAGTGGACGAGAAGTTGTGGATCTACTACCGTAGAGATGTTGAGCAATTTTTTTGGGATTTGAGGCAAATAGCAGATGCAATGATTTGGAGCACTTGTAATGCTGCTAACATTCAGCATATCCTCAGTACATGTTGGCCAGACATATGGGAACATAGGACTTATTACTTTAGGGATCTCTTCTCAAACTAGCAATGTGAAAAGTGGTCGTATTTTGAAGAGATTGCTGGAGCTCCAAGGGACCTTGCAGGTGAACCTGTGTCTTTGAAGTCCCTTTACCATGTTTGGAACAAGTTTCTAGAATACGACTCCTCTCGAACATTGCTGGTAGATGACTCCAGATATAAAAATCTGCGCAATGTCGGGGACAACTGTATATGTCCACCCACCTTTGATCCTCTTGATGAAGAACAAGACCCTGATTACCTCACGCGCACACTGTTGCCATGGCTGTGCAGATGGGCACTAACCCCCAATACCCTAGAGTATACAAAGGCAAACCCCATCAGCAATCCCAAAGATGAACTTTCGAGTCTAGTCTTTGAGCACTTTACTATAAATGGAGATGAATGAGATTGTACATCCGGAAGTGCCAGAAACGTTATATATTGTACATTCTTGGTGGATATGTAGACGTTTCTGGATAATTGTTGTAATATACTTTTTGTAATATACAGAAGTTCTGGCACTTTACTGTCTCTGCACTATACATGTCTCTACACTTCTGAATGTCTCAGAACCACTTTTTAGTGGTGCTAAACCCCTAAAAAGTGGTTAAATTTTTATTATGTTATTGCAACAGTTTTTCTGGAACTGCAACACCATTTAATGGTGATTTTTGGGGGGAGTGGTGAAGCATTATTAACCACTTTTTAGTGGGGCTAAACCACTTTAGTACCACTAAAAAGTGGTAAATTTTTATTGAGTTTTTTTGAAACTGCAACACTTTTTAGTGGTGATGTTTGGGGCAGGAGGGGGGAGTGGTGAAGCATTCTCAAAAACTAACATGTCAATTCCATCATACGTTTACACCAATTCCATCTTGTTCAATCTTTCACTAGATGATATAAAATCAGATTTGATTTACAATTCAAAGGGCATGCTATTGTATATTGCCTCATGGTTTTCATTGGAAAGTTCGAACACTTCTCCTATGCCATCGAGAACTACAGGCTCCATAGGGAACTTTATTGCCCTTATCAAGTGGGAATATATGAAAACTAATGGCTTGTTATCCCACAGCTCATACAAGTTTGCTTGTAGGGATTTATACCAATGGCCCGTGACCATATAAGTATGCTTCTCTACCTTGTTGCCCCATGCATCAATTTGCTCGTTAGTTGTTAGGCCCTTAGCTACTACACACTTCAAAATGTAGAAATCAACAGCCTCCTCATTATTCTCTTCAGAAGTGACAGCAAAATTGTCTCCGGGTGTGAGAGCATCGCTTAAGGAGTCATAATGACCTGCATAAGTGGCACCATGGAACTCCTCATCGTTTGAGTCTCCGTATGACTGGGAATCATTAGCAAGTGGCTCCAAAGTGTGATATTGCCACGTCTCCACATGTAATCTGTTCATACAATTTCTCCAATGGCAAAGCCTGCAAGGAAAACAAAAGCATGACAACCGTTTTGATCGCAATGCACAAGTGTTGTTCTCAGAATACCCATTCACACAGTGCATTGCTCTTGAGCCCTTCAATGGTTTGCAGTCCCATTGATGGGATCGTTGAACATCGCCTAGCTTGACCTCCCATAACACCCTACTGACCTCCCTCTTTTGCTTGTCATACATAGTAGTTGCTCCAGTACTGAGATGCATTCTCAAAAAAGAGACAACTTCAACTGCACAAGTCAACCGCACGCTATTTTGCTTCAATTGCTCATGAGTTAGAGCCCTTTTAATGACAGCCCCAGCCCCATCATGTTCCCCCTTTCCATGTCCTGAGCAAAAAAAATTCCAATTCATTTCCATGCCAGTAAGGCTCCAATATCTAGCAACAAAGTAAAACGGTCGCTTTGCTTTAAATTGTGAAGCTGCGCCATCTGACCAAACCCAATGTTTTTTAAAGCTTAGCCCTTGATCTCTCAACCATTGAGCATGTAAGAGAAAAGCATGTTGCACAAATAAGGTGTCATGTTGTTTATCATCTGAGACAAAAAAGTGCATGGTCTTCTTTATTGCACCTAATGCGATGCGGAAATAAGTAATCAGGACAAAGATAGTGACCTGCTTAGTGTACCAATGCATTGACTGGATCTCATTTTGCTCCTTGAAGGAGTAGTTCTCTGCAAAGTCAACGACGGAGACAACCACATCATCTGGAAACAAAGAAATGCAGTCCTTGAACTGTTGTGCTTGCCACCTAAATATAAAATTGTGAGTGACATACTTCTTCAAGTGGTCTTGGTACACTCGCAAAAGTTCTCTAGGCAGCATTTTCTTGTGGACAATGTCTTTCACAGTGCTCTTCCTAGCTTCATTGTTTAATCCAGTGGCACCCACTATATTTTCAAAAAACTTCACAGATACTTGCTTACTCTGCTCAACTTCTTCTCTTGGACAGATCTGAATATTACCTACACCGCATGCATTGCATGTTCCCATTAAGCATTGGTAGCTATGGAAACTATGTTCTACAAGTATAGGGCAGAGTATAGACTCCAACAGTGAAGTGGTGCTCATACTTGCATTTTTGTATGCAAGACATCCATGGTTGACAACTTCATCATGATGAAGGCATATAGGGCAGTTGCACATGCAGCAAGAACCATGACGATCAAAACTTCGAGTCCGCATGTGATTTACTGCCTCTTTAAGGAAAATCATTTGTACATGCACAATACAACAGCAGGTGTAGCGATCCCTCAATTTTCAGACAAAGAACGGTTTCATAGACTCGAAGCAACGTTGCGAAATCTGAATATCTGTATACTTTGTCTTGAATCTTAAATAAAGCTCCACCTGCAATATACATGTATACAAATGTTAAAAATAAACTTAGCATTCAAAACTGGTTAAATTGTTTCAAAACATAAAAAAGTGATTCTATATCACTAAAAACTGGTGTGCACCACTAAAAACTAGTAATGATACATTCAGTAGTATTGTTTTACCTGTGAAAATAATGCACCACAAATACAAATTAGTGTAGAAACTAGTAACCATACAAAAAGGTAGAATATCAAGAGGTTGTGTGAGGACAACTTAATAGTGGTGAGAAACCGCATTCAACGTAACTAAAAAGTGGTTTGGCACGACTTAAAAGTGAATTCAAACCACATGACAGTGATGAACCGCCAATAAAAAATGGTGTGCACTGCTTGAATATGGTGGGCAACGATTAAAAAGTGGTGAGTAAGGACATGAAAGTTCTGGGGAAGTTCAGAACTAGCACTTAAAAAGTAGCTGGGAGGGACAAAATACTAGGCGACAGACCAGCATTAGCCCTAGATAGTAGTCCAACACAACTTGAAAGTGGAGGAGCTCTTGTGAAAAGTGTTTGATGACCACTTTAGAGTGGTGAGCGACTAGTTCAAAGTGGCCAGTCACCAATTAAAATCTAGCACTTAAAAAATAGCTGGGAGGGACAAAATACTAGGCGACATACCAGCATCAGAACTAGATAGTGGTCCAACACAACTTGGAAGTGGAGGAGCTCTTGTGAAAAGTGCTTCATGACCACTTGAGAGTGGTGAGCAACTACTTCAAAGTGGGCAGTCACCACTTGAACGCGGATTCTGGTCACTTGAATGCGGTTTCTGGCCACCTGAAAGCGGGAACTTACCGCTTGATTGCAGTGACAAGGTTTTAGATACCACTTGAAAGTGGTGTCTTGCCACTTGGGAGTGGTGCCTCATCACTTGCATGGAGTGATGACTGACATAGTGACTTAGCACATGAAAGTGGTGTCTCACCACTTGATGACCACTTGAAATTAGTGAGCAACTACTTCAAAGTGGGCAGTCACCACTTGAATGATGATTCTGGTCACTTGAATGCAGTGTCTTGCCACTTGAAAGCAGAAGCTTGCCGCTTGATTGCAGTGACCAGGTTTAAGCTATCACTTGAAAGTGGTATCTCACCACTTGACGACCACTTGAGAATGGTGAGAAACTAGTTCAAAGTGGGCAGTCACCACTTGAACGTGGATTCAAGTCATTGGAATGCAGGTTCGGCCACTTGAAAGTGGTGCCTCACCACTTGCATGGAGTGATGACTAACGTAGTACTCTGCACATGAAAGTGGTGTCTCACCACTTGATGACCACTTGAGAATGGTGAGAAACTAGTTCAAAGTGGGCAGTCACCACTTTAACACGTTTTCTTGTCACTTGAATGCGGTGTCTAACCACTTTAAAGCGGGAACTTTCCGCTTGATTGCAGTGATAAGGTTTTAGTTACTACTTGAAAGTGGTGTCACACCACTTGGGAGACCACTTGCATGGAGTGATGGACTGACGTAGTGACTTAACACATAAAAGTGGCTTCTCACCACTTGAATGCGGTCAGACACCACGTGAAAGTGGTTTTTATACGTGTAAGTGTTGTGTCCACCGCTTCATTGTGGTGTGACAGCACTTGTAAGTGTTTACTAACAAAATGTGTTCAAACTCCACTAATATGGTTTTGGTTACCATCATAAGGTGGTGGGCACCATTCGTGCAGCAGCAGTAAAAAGTCTATGGCACTACTATAACTATTGCACCATGACTAAAAGCTGCTACATCACTTGAAAAAAGTGAGCTGCACCACCAAAAACATTTGCACTTATAACACCCCTACGAGTTTGTAAAACACGTCTGTTAGCATTGGGTAAACAAGACTTTTTAGTGGGTGAACACCACTTTGTAGGGTTTACGGTGAAGCGTTGGTACATTTCTAGTAAAAACCGTTTCTTAAACATTAAAACTTGCTGCAAAACATTAAAAACTGGTTCAAAGACACAAAAAAGTGGTGTGGAAACACAAGTAAAAGTGCTTCAAAAACATTTAGAACTATTGATCGAATTTTAGAAGTGGTTCAAATACAATTAGAGACCAGTATAGTAGTGTTTCACCACTTTTTAATGTTGCAGCACCACTAGAAAGTGGTGCAAAACACCAAAACAAGCTGTAGCACTAATAAAAAGAAGTATAGAAACATAATGTTATGGCAGTAATGAGTTGTAGCACCAATAAAAAGTGGTATAGAAACATAATGTTGTAGCAGGAATATGAGTTGTAGCACCAAAAAAAAGTGCTAAAAAAATATATCAATTACCTGAGGCTCCTCAAGAAGGTGTATTGGATGCTTTACATATGAACATCTAGCTAGTCTCTTACTGCAAACATATTTCTTGTTGGGGGACACCCTCGTCTCATCCGTCCAAAATTGAAAGACTATGTCTTTAACAGTTTGAGTGATGTGAGTTCTCCGTGCATCATCTCTATGACATGCAGATGCAGGGAACAAACCATCGGATTCACTTGACACTATTAAGTGATGTTTGGCTGAATATAAGTTTCTTTTGTGGATCCCCATAAGCTTGGCAGCTTGCGGTATGCTCATGTCAGTGTTTTGCTCCTTGCTTCCACCATTCACCAACATCATCATTGCTGATTTCTTCACAAAAAACTCGTCTGAAGATCTTGGGACCTTCACATGATTCAAAGTGTTGCGGATGTTTCTCAGCATAATTTCTTCCAACTCTTTGGATTTACTCTGCATAGTAAGGAAGCAAGGATGTTGAAGAAGTTCATCAAAGATTTCCTTGCTACCACTTGCATCCATTCCCACGGTTAATGTATCAAAGTGTTGTACCATAGATTGACATATCCTTCGTTTCTTTCTTTCATCCATCTCCCCTATATTGCTTTCCGTCACAAAGTTGACCTTTGCCTGACGCTGCTTTCATTTCTGAGTAGCCCAATAATCCCTCATTAATTTTCTGCGCTGAAATTGAGCTTCTCTACTCAATGACGATGAGCTGATAGACAGTTCTTCACTGTGCTCCATTGTTGCAGTACTTTCAAAGGATTGCTCTACAAGAAATACAATACAAATCATAACTACACGCTATACTTTTAATTAATACATGGCACTTCTTGCACTAATTAGCAAGATACTAACAAAGCATAATAAGTGTTTACATACCTCAAGAATCATCAAGTAGAAGAGGAACCTATAGAGATAGAGTTCGTGAGAGAGAGAGAGAAAGAGTGCTAAGAGAGAGAGAGATGAGCGCGAGCTCAAACACTAGAGGAGCCATGCTTAGACAGAGAAAGAGAGAGAGAGAGAGAGAGGGGGATGAGCGATACAGAAAGCTCAGCAAGAGCTCTGTGAGAGAGAGAGAGAGAGAGAGAGAGGAGCTAGATGAGCTCCAAGAGAGATCTCAGAGACAAAGAAAGCTCAGACAGGTTGAAGCAGGAAAGAAGCGGCCCAGCGTTCAGCAGTAAATTACATTTAGTCTCATTAATTGTGGTACGTTACGTTAGGAGACTTAATTGACGTACCTTAGGAGAGTGATATTCTTTTTGAGATTTGAAGAACTTTTAAAACACCCACTTTTAAGCGCAAAAAAGCAATGTCCTTGACATTACTTTCCAGGCCACCTATACATGCTTTCACCCAACTGTCCTCTCATTTACTCTTGCCACACTTTTTCTACCCACCTAGTCATGTAGTCTATGGCCACCAAGATATACAATTTTCCATTTTTAGTCCTAGGCAATGGACCCATAGCATCAATGCCCCAATTTTCAAACGGACCATTTGCAAGGACTAACTGATGTGGACCATGTAACAGGCGCTTGTTTCCATTAATCTGACAATTGTGGCAGCTTTTACACCAATGTTGAACATCAATGTGCAAACTTGGCCAAACATACCCGGCAAGAATTTTTTTTTCGCAGTGAATTCCTGTGCAAAATGACCACCACACGTTTCCTCATGCAAACCTTCAAGAATGGCTGGAATCTCCTTGGTTGTCGATATTCTCCTGCAAACTTTATCTTTTCCCCTTTGGTAGAGGGCAGCTTCCAAAAACAAATACGAACTCGCCTTCTTAATGAGCCTCCACTTTTGAGATTTTGTGAAGCCCTCTGGAAACTCGCCCTCTAAAATGTAGATAAACAATGGGAGCCAATGACTCCATACCCTGGTACCTTGGTTGCTTAATCACTGTTGCTGCCATGATGACCTGCACTTCACCTTCAACACATGTAACTGCTTTTTGGGCAAGCAAATCAACATCTTGATTTTGTTTCCTAGGAATATGATACAATTGTACTTCTTCAAATTGATTGAAGAGTTTACGGATGGCATAAACCTTTTGCCTTAGCCTTTCATTCTTACAAGCCCAAATACCTAGAATTTGCTTCACAATGAGAAGTTCATCCCCTTTTACCATGAGACGCCGTATCTTTTGAGCCACACACATTTGCAAACCATGGATTAGTATGTCGTACTCTGCTTCATTATTGCTCGTGGAACCGGCAAAATTTACATGCTCTTTCATAACAACCTCACCATTTGAATCAAGCAACACAAGCCCTCCCCCTGCTTTTCTTGTAACCTTCTTAAATGCTCCATCAAAGAACAAGGTGAATGCATTAGGTAAATTCCTTGGTGGTGGTAAGGCTAGGGTTTTCACTTCAGGCACCTTGATGTCCCTTTCATGCACTCTATAGGTGAAAATCCCTACTAATCGTGCAATACACTATCTTCTACTCTGAAAGAGTATTGGAACTCTTGCAATTCCATGATCCATTTTGAAATCCTGGGACTTAGTGTCATTTGAGATGACACCCAAGGAAAAAAGTTTTCAGCAGTGATTATGATAAAGGGTTTTGGTAGGAGGTAGGATCTAAACTTTCTCACTACAAAGACAAGAGAAAGCATCATAGATTCTGCTTCTGTGTAATACTTTTCAAGTGCACTCATGACCCAGCTAGCAAAGTAGACAGGCCATATCCTAGTGCTATGAGGATCTTGCTGCAACAATACCGCACCTCACTCTTGAGCTAACAAAGAATGTAAACTCCCAACGTGGAGGCATGAGTGTCGATAGTTCCGCCAAAACCATTTTTATACAAGAAAAGTACTCTTCAAGCTCATCAGACCATGCAAACTCTACATGTTGTGTCAACTTTTGGAGGGGGTGAAGTAACTCTGATGCCAAGTAAATGAAGCGTGACATGTACTTCACCTTTTGACTAAATGAAATTACCTCCTTAAGACTCTTTGGTGACTGTAGCTCAATGAGAGCTTTTGCCTTTGCTAGATCCACCTCAATGCCTTTGGAAGAAACCTTGTGACCAAGCAAGATCACTTCATCCTCACCTATGTGGCACTTGTCGGGATTGAGTTGACCTCCCATATCATATAGCTTCTTCAAGCCTTATTCTACCTTCTGTAGATGCAATGATTTAGAGCTATAGATGCAAAAATCATCTATGAAATAAACTTCCTAAAGAATGCTTGAAACACCATGTTCATGAATCGTTGAAACGTTGATGGAGCATTTGTCAAACCAAACGGCATGAGTCTAAAAGCAAAACAACCCCAAGGGGTGATGAAGGTTGTTTTTAATTGATTCTCCAATGCAATTCCTATTTGAAAGTAACCGAAGTAGCCATCACATACCGTGTACTTTTTTTTACCTGCTACCTCATTAAGAATCTCATCTTGAAATGGGAGGGTAAAGTGATCCCTTTTTGTTGCCTCATTGAGTGGACAATAATCGACACATACCCTCCACTTGCCATTCTTTTTCGGAGTGACCACAACTGGAGAGACCCACTCAAAATTCTCTATGGGGTAGATGAACCTTGCTACTAGAAGCTTCCTCACCTCTTTGAGTAGTGCTTGCTCTTTGATGACTCCTAACCTTCGTAGCTTTTGTGCTTTAGGTTTGGCCTCTGGCTTTAGCTCGATCTTGTGTTGAATAGAATCCACTCCATGTACATCTTTGTAATCTTTAGCAAAAAGCCTAGCAAACTTTCTTAGCACAATTTTGAACTCCTCTCTTTCCTCCCAAGTAAGAGTCTTTGACAACATACCATCTAGCATTTCTTCATCATGCAAACTTTGGTTCTCCTAGGGGCCTACCTCTTCTAAACCTTGGCAAGATGTCTCTTTGTTATTTGGCCTAAAACTTACACCCATGACTTCAATGGATGACTCCTCCTCCGTAATGCTACCACTGCTTTCTTCTTTCGAGGTGTCATCGGTCCAATCATCCCCGCTTTTACTTTAAGAAGCTTCCTCTTGGAGCTCCTCTTGATGTTGCTCTTTCATGTCAAAGACAACCTTCTTGTGATTTTCATTCCTGCAAATCAACTTTCCGCATTCCCAATCCTGCGAAGCTCGCATCCTCATTAGCCACGGTCAACCTAGGATAAATGGATAGCCATTTCCTCTTGTAGACATAACATAGAAATTAGCAGCCTTCTTAATGCCGAAAGCTTCCACAGAAACATTCTTACAAACTCGCAAACACCTAGCCTTGCTATTATTTTCCATTTTCACTTTGATTTCAGGTGTCTCATGAATGTGCATGCCTAGTCTCTGCAGAAGGTTCTCTGTCATGATGCAAATTTGTGTGCCCCCATCCACTAGACCTTCCTAACTAGCTTTCCCTTGATATAGCAATCTAGCACGGGTGTAATATCCTCATTCATTTGGGCATGTGAAATTTTAACAATAGGAACATTTTCTTTGGTCCTTCTCCTAGTGCTAACTGCCTTTGTTAACTCCCTCCTAACTTGTGGGCACAATGCAAGAAATTGAGGCCATGATATGCTTGGACCCTTACCTCTCATGTCCTCCATAAGGTTGTAGGGAGACATACCATGTCCAAGAGGGAAGTCTTGAAGGTTGATGCGGCACCGGGTCCTCTTGGCTTCCTTGGTTTCCTTTGCTTTCTTTCCTCGTCCATGGTCACTTTGTGATGTTACTCCTTCCTTTTCCTTACCTTTTTCCCGCCCATGTTTGATGCCATTTGCTTCAATGTCACCCTCTTTGGATTGTGTGACTTCTACAACATTGACATTTGGGTCAGGCAAAGGTGGAACTGCTTCCACCCCTTGTGGAGGTGGTCTTGGTCCATTTGGCCTTTGTAGAAGCCTCGGTTGTTGACCAACTCCTTCACCTGCATTCATCACTAGGTAATTCAAGTTAGGTCTCCCTGGCTCCCCATGGGACCAAGGACAATTATACATTCCATGTCCAGACTCTCCGCAATTCCAACATTGCAAGACTCTCCTCGGTCGTGGATCTCACTCTTCAGACTTCTTTGCTTGTCCCTTTGGACATACAGTTTGTGCAAGGTGAAATGATAGGCTGCTTAAAGATTCATTTAACTTCTCAATCACTTTTGCCATTACCTCAGGAAGCTCCCTAGATGTTGACGCTTGTGACTTACCTTTGGGTCTAAGACCTTTTATTGGAACCTCTCCCCTTAAGCACTTGAGTTTCCTATATTTCTCAGCAGCCCTAGTTTCAGCTGCATCAAAGGTAGCAAGTGCACCTGCCTCAACTTTTACCTTAAGGTCAGGCAAGAGTCCGGCTATAAACCTCTCCTTCTTTAGAAATTCTGCATCATCACCAAGGTTAGCAACATTTCGTATCCATAGAGCCCAAAGACGTAGAAACTCTTGCTTGTACAAGTAGTAGTCATCTAAGTCTTTTTGCTTATGAGAAACAATGTCTTGCCATAATTTTTGAGTGTTTTGGGGATCAAAGAAGTATTTCTTGAAACAATTCAAAACTTTCGTCTAATTCCCCTTAAATTCCTCAGGAAAAGAGTCAAACCAAGTGCTAGCATCTTTCGTGAGGACTACCTCAAACATTTCTACATGTTCTTGATCAGTTACTATCCTCTTGATAAGGCAAGACATCTTGAAATTCGCTAAAAATAACTATGCATCCTCTCCAAGCCCTCCAAAGAAAAGAGGATACCCAGACATTTGGCGTTGGCTCTCCATTGAATTGATTTCAAAGTGACGCACTTTTTCTTCTTCTTCTTCTTCTTAAAAAGATCTACACAATAATGTTTTTTAATTGACAATTTGTTCTACAACAAAATAAAAATATGCACATCAAATGATCTATGATAATCAACAAGAGGCAGGATTACAGGGTTTGGTGATGCAAGAATTTCTCCCACTCTTTGGGCACCAAACATGAACACCATACGTTGTTGAAAATGGATCTTTCTACTAATTGCAATGTTTATTCTAATGTGTGGAGTGAAATGGAAGGGGAAAACTTCTATTCCTGGGCGATTATCCATTGTCTATGCATGACCTAATGCTTAAAACAAAACAAAAATATAGATGTCAAAACTAAGGTCGTACCTAATGAGAGGCAAAATAAAAGGATTTACTGAAGCGTTTATCTCGGCCAACCTAAGAGGACCTAAAATTCTACGAATTACACGTTGAAATTGCAACTTAGTACTAACAATTATGTGTACCTTTTGCCTTGCAATGGGAATCAAAGGATCATACAAATTCTCGTGATTCATTCAAACTACTTGACTATGCTAAAGGTTGAGCCTACACAAAAAATACACAAGCTGTCCTCCGTGGGCGCACCAAAATTGAGGCGGTCCGGGACGGGCAACAAGAAGAGCAGCCTATAAACACCCTTCAAAGCTCCCCTGCTGCTCAATTGGGGCTACGGCAAGCACAATCAAATACAACAACAACCCACAACCAGAAACCAAACAAGAAAAGGGGCACCACCTAGTTGTAGATGCAAACTAGGACTTATGTGATATCTCCTTGTACTCAAACACACAAAGAGAGGGGAATGCAGGATAGCCACACACACCAAACATAAACATTCACCACACTAGAGAGAGGTAAAGAGCACAAATCAACTTGAGCAACTCAGTCTTAGCCTTAAAGACTAGATGCACACAAAGCTTGGTGAGAAACAGAGAGACAACACAAAACTTGACCTTGTTGCCAATACACAAATTGTCTTAGGGTCACGGAAGCCCTCTCACCGAGCACCCTCTTACAATTGACTTTTTAGGCAAAAAATTCAACAAGCGCCTCAAACCACCAAGCATGAAATGGCACAACAGACTTCAAGGACATTATACCTTCAACCACCTGATGAGCCAACTTATCAAGTCAATTTGGAGAGAAGAGTCGTAGTTGTTGCATAAAATTACACCCAAAACTATAAATCTTATTTATGCACAAGAGTAGGCTAAAAGTGTGATGAAGAGTATGGCATCACTCCACTCCTCTAGATGGCATTACTAGCTTCAAGCTTCTCCATGCACCTATGTGTAGTGATGGAATAGAGCACTCACAATGCACACGCTCTACACAATCAGGCTTGATGAGTGGTGTGTTATGTGTGGAGAATGGTGCGGTGTAGTGTGATCATGTGATGATTTACAAGGGAGATAAGGGCTCTATTTATAGGTTTTAGAAGCCCCGATTAGGATTAGACCTAATCAAGTGTATTTGAAGAAATCAAAGATTATGCATATTTTTATTGTTTCAATGAGGGTGGGTCTCCCTTATCCTTTGATTCGCATGGATGTGGGCTCAAGGGAAGAGAATTATTGAGGACGAAAGGAGAGGGGATTGAGTGAATAATTTGGGAGTGCCTACTCTAGTAGATAGTAGAGGGTGCATTTTTACAATAAGGTTAGTGGTTAGTCGTTAGTCATGATCACTACAAAACATTTACAAAATCATTCACCAAATGGTGAGATATATGATGAGCAAGGTTAGAGAAGTAATAATCTTGTAAAGAGAGGTTGAAGCTTTGGAGAATTTTACATTCACCTCTTTACAGCACCGGTAGAAGAAGCGATCAGCATGGCGAAGTTGCACGAGTCGATGAAGCTATGTTATCTTCAAACCTTGGATAATTCATGATAAAAGCCTTCATTTGTAGAGGTTAACCTTGGATTTTTGCTAATTTTTTGGAGCTCTTTAGAAATTTGAAGAGGGTATGGTAATATGGACATATATGTAGAGAGAAAGGGGAGCACATAGAGGTGTAGAAATGGAGGATGAAGGCTATGGAGGTGTGAGAGAAGTGGCAATGGTGAAGAGGGTGAAATAGGACATGGTAGTTGTAGGTTTAGGTGTGGGAAAGAGAGGAAGGAGTGTGTAAGAGTGAGTAGATGTGTGGAAGGGTGAGAGAAAATAGGAAGATTTTTTGGTGTATGAGGTGGCAGTTTTGAAGTCGGCCATAAATTTCATGTAAAATCGCCCTTGACTTTAAAATTTTTAAAAACATGATGAAAAATACTTCAGCTCATGAGATACATTTTATCTTTTGGACACATCCTTAGATTCAGATCAAAAGAAGGTGCCAAAATTCAAGCAAAAAGTTGTCCCTGCAGCACCTAATAAGGCTTGAAGTGGGCCACCATTTGATTCTTTTTCCTTTGTAGTCTTCCAAGTGAGCCCCCCATACATCAACCGTGACCTAATATTTTCAAGGAGCTTGCACACATATATGGTATAGGATAAGTATCAAATATAATATATACTTGTGGGATAAGAAGATAGGCTAGTTAGTCATGAAAAATGGACACATGGGATGCATGGTGGCAAAAAATATATAAAATAAAAGGAGAAAAATATGAGGGAAGGGACCCTCAATTATTCTCTACTTTGAGTGATTTATGGAATTTATTTGAAGATGAAACCTATGTACTTGTGAATATTTATCTAGGAGGGATGGAAAAAAATATGACGGAATCGATAAGGTTATTGGTGAATTTTTACGGTGAAGTCGCATAAAGGTTTTTCAAGGCTTGTGTGAGTAGAGCTTAAGGGATAGAATGATAGTAAAATATGTATAAGGAATGACACACGATGGAATCTAGCATACTTAGGCCTGATAATGCACAACTATTATATAAATACAAAAAAAAAAAACCCTTTATACTTAGGTCCTTTATTTGATAGAAAATATTTACATGTAAAGAGGACCGTAATAATATTTTTAAAAAAAATGTCTCCTAGCCCAATGACTCGCTCAATGATTTGATAAAAAAATGTGATAAAAACCCTAAACGCACCCACACTATTTACAATGAAAAAGCGAGCCTAGTCATTGTGCTAGGGTGTTTTTGTGGGGTGAAGTGGCTTCTTAAAATATTTTATGAGAGCCGAAAAAACGGCTATCACTACAAAGGGTCTTACCAAGGGGTTGACTACGTAGATTCTACCCAACGGGTTTTGATTGCGAGGGCGACACTCAGGGTTTCCAGTGCAATGTTGCTTGGTTTTTTTTCACAGGTGGGAGACGTGCACCTATGCATTTGAATACGGGTAACTGAACTTTCAGTTCAATTCCCACGGCCATGCCAAGGGCATGTCAAAACAAGTATTTTAGCCCGTAGTGTCCAATGTAAATCATGTTGTTATGAATCCACTTGTAGGATTCGATTTGGCACATGTTGTCACACGAGATACAACATGGTCTAGGGACTCAAAGAGTTTGGTTTAGCCAGTGTGGAGCAATGAATGAGGGTCCTCTCACTCTTGTCGCAAAGTGTTTAGAGTTACCTCTCCACACAAGTACATCTTGTATTTGAAGGATGTTCTTTTTTACACATCCTTACATGAGACATATTCCATATGTGGAGAATATGAGTCTCTAGACTAACAATGGCGTCATTATTTCAATTATGTGTCATGACAAAGTCCCGAGGTGCTGGTCAAATCTGTTTTCTAGACCATTTTTAGCACGGTATATTAGGAGCAATTTCAATGGCCAAAAATTCTTGGATACTTAGAATGACTTGTTCAGCTACAAGTATTGCTAAACAACATTACAGATGGTTGCTTATACATATAGCAAGGCTCTGAGTGGTTAATGAAAAAGTTTCATTGTTGTCCCTAGAAGTGATTAATGTTTCATTTTCTATTATAGTTCAAACATTTCAGCAAGGCTTGAAAATGATTACCACTACAAGTATTTAGTTTCTTTTCGGAACTATTTACATTCCTCTTTACTGTGTGCTACACACATCACACTCGCCATAAGTACTGGCAAGGAGGATCATGGATATACATGTTTGGATCTGTTTTTTGCTAAATGCATGCATACTAGGTGTTATGGGCCCTAGTGTTTAGCAAAGGCTAATTTGGAATGGCATGCATGTTCCTCAAGCTATTGCTTATCAAGCATTTTTCACTCTATGTGCAGTATCTCTATGAGATTAATTTTGGGGTCTACTAATCATCAATAGAGGTCATGGCTCGGTTTGGGTGTCTGTGGATTTTTCAAGTTCACCACGATAGTTCTTCCGGACATTGTTGATTCCTCGACAATGTTATATGCTATTGTAAATCCCCGTTTACTAGTCGCCTGGGAAGACTGTCTGTAAACCATGGGGGAAACACACCTCAGTATCCAAGGGATAGGCATATTACAAAGTGTAATCTTGGGCTATCTTGGGCTAAAGGATATGCAAAGTGCGTACATTAGCACCAAGCTATCCAATTAATAAGAATTTATTGCTCTTCTTGGATTTTATTTACTATCAGTTAATGCATGTTGCGACTAGGTAGTCTCTTCATGTATAAGTCAGGTTCTCAACCTTGACACTCGTTAGGGTGGGGTTGTTTACTGCTGAAATTTGAGAACAAGTCAAGGACTTACACTTGGCTGATGAGTTAGGTCAGCAGGTTACTTTCACAGAAAGTGAAAAGCGGTACTCTTTCAGGTACATCTTTGTCGTGATAACTCGTTTTAGCATGCTCATGTGCGTTCTAAATGGAATCTACACAATAGATGGTTGTAACTGGACAACCATGTGGAAAATCAAGATGTTACTCTTGGTTTCATTGAACCTCCTGCGGACCCGTGTTTCGGGCAACCAAACAGCTGGATCCATGAGGGATGCCACTTGGGAAAACATTAGTGTTCTTAAGAGAAGTTCCCCACTTTTATTTTTGAGGACGAAAACTCTTCTTTAAGGGGGGAGTAATGTCAGGACACCGGCAAGACCGGACTACACAAAGGCAAGGCCGGGCTAGGCAGTGTGGAAAGGGAGTTCAACTAGGGAAAAGGGCCAGGGGCCAATGCTATATAGTGGGTGGTTGGGTGGTGGATTCCTAGGTTCTAGTTCCCCTTGTCTAAGAATTCTCCCTCTCATCCCCCTCTCCCTCTGCGTGTGTGGGTGTGGGTGTGGGTGTGTGTGTGTAATGACTCTCTCACTTTGTTTTCCTAGAGATGGCATCACAAGATAGTCAGGCTTGAACGTAGCTCCTTCTCCTTCAAGTTTGGTAAAGCTTCATTTCGCTAGAGGCAGTTGCTAAAGAAGATGCTACTCTTCATCTGCAAGTGTGTGCATAGCTGGAGGCAGGTGCTAAATAAGCTACTTCTAACCATTGGCAAGTGTCTACATATCTTGAGGCTGGTGGTGAAGAAGCTTCTACCAACCATCTACAAGAGTTTGCATAGTCGCCAACCATCTGAAAGTGTGTGCACATCTGGTACAATAGTGCAATCTAAAGAATCTCATGTAGAGCCATCACAATAATTTCCATGTAACTCACACAAAGATCAAACAAGGGACATCATTAGGCAATATGAGGCTAAGTGTTCTAGCTTTTCTTCTCAGGTTTCTAGTAGTTATGCAATGCTTTGTAGCACTGTTGTGCTTTGGTGATTGGACTATTGGGTTTCTAGCATTGAGTAACTATTTCTTAGTAATCCTTGATATGTTTGTATGAGTGTTTTTCTGGTAGTGTTTGACTTGTTTCTAGTTTTTTGCAATTCTTGGGAGGTTTCTAGCAATACTCTGGCGGTTTGTAGCACTAATGTGCTTTGGTGATTGGACTATCTGGCTTCTAGCTTTGAGTTAGTGTTTTTACAAGTGTTTTCTGGTAGTGCTTGACTTGCTTTTGGTTTTTACCACTAAGCAGGTGCTTTCTAGTAATTCTTGGATGGTAATTAAATGGTTATCAATAGTGCTTCACTGGTTTGTAGCAGTAGATTCTTTTTTTTTCAGCACTGCTTGGGAGGTTTCTAGTAGTTCTATGGTGGTTTGTAGCCTATTGTGCTTTGGTGATTGGACTACTTGGTTTCTAGCTTTGATCATTGTGGTGTTTTTTATGTGGAGCTATTTGAAAGGTTCAAGGATGCTTATCCAGACGTTCAAATTCCCTTAAATAGGTCATTTGCCATATTTTGTGCACAAGCTCAAGGGAAGAATTACATGTTGAAGCATTGTGCATGTGAAAATGACCTATTTAAGGGAAGCAATAAATCACATGTGATAGAAGTGTTTTGGCATACATGGAGTTGCATGTGATTGCACATGCTCAATGTGTTCCCATGACTTACACACTACTTCTTGCAATGCTTCTAACCATGCATACAAGAGTACTATAACTTTATGTGAGTCTGTTTTGTGCCCCAAGCCCATAGATGTAGCTTTTTACAAGTACAATTGTTTAATGGGAAATTGTGTTGATTGTGGCACCAAAAAAATGGCCTTGTGTCTAATAGATCTTTCCAAGAAGGATTTGCAGGTTTCCGTCAAAGTTTTTTAAGGATGTCAAAATAGTAGTCGATGTTAATGGAATTACTAATAGCAATCAAAAAGGGAGAAAAAATAAAAGAAAGAATCTTTTGCACAAGAAACTACCCTGCAGTGAGCTTCTTCATATGTTTCATATGCACCTTCAGAAGTTCATTAAACACTATTTCATTTGCAGGTGGCAAGCTAGATAATTTAAGGAGTCTCTTCAACTATTTTTGGTGATACAGCTGTTTCCATTATTGACTTTGCCGAGAATTACACTTTTAAAGAGCAAAATGAAATCCAGTCCATGCATTGGCACTCCTTCTAGGTCACAATCTGGGTGCATATAAACTCCTTTCAGGTGATCGATGCAGTCAAAAAGGTTGTTCATTTCTATATATCTAATGACAAAAGCATGATACATTGTTTGTTCAACATTGCTTACTGCTACATCAAAAATGGTTGAAAGAGCAAGGGATGGCACCAACGTATCATTGGGTGTTTTAGATGGAGCAACAATCCAATTCAAGGCAAAGTGACAATTTTACTTTGTTGCACGATACAAACAGCTCAATATACTAAAATGCTATGGAACTTCTTTTGCTCAGGTCATGGCAAGGGTGAACATGATTGAGAAGGTGCAGTTATTAAGAGAGTGTTTCGACAAGAGAAACTCAAGGTAGATGCGTACCTATGAAATGTGCAAGAGATGTCGTGGCCTTTCTACGGCTCAAGTACTCAGGTTCAAATGGAGAAGTCGGGGTTTGTTGGGAGATCAAAGAAGGGGATGTAGACTACAACTTCAAGTGGGATTGTGAAGCTATTCATCAATCTCGCACCATTCATAGTGCTAACAGATATGATTCCTGAAATTCTTCAGCACTTAGGTTTACGTTGCTGGCATGCTTCTACACTTGGTGCTTGGAGGGGGCTTGGAGAAGATGCACAAACAAGGCATATGTTGGAAGTTGGATGTATCACATTATTGTCCCCATTGATGGATTAGGTAGTGATGATGAAGAGGATGCTGATGAGCCCTTGTACACAAGCCATCATGATCCTTTGAGTGATGCTCTCATAGTTGGAGACAACTTTGCAATCAATGCAGAACCATCCAATGATGAAGGTGTAGAGTTTTACATTCTCAAATGCATTGAGTCAAAGCAGAGGGCCAAAAGGCACATGCAAGATGGATGGGGGAATACTATTGATAGGGGGTCCTACTTTGTAACAGGTATGTTCTATAGAGTAGTTGATGGAAGAACGTACACCATCCTCCATCAAAAGCCACCTGCTCTTTTGTACTCACACCTTGTGAGAGCCATCAAAATTCCGATGGAAGAAGTGGAGAGTTGCAATAGTCTATATCAAATGTCATAAGAAGTTTACGAGGGTGGTATATAATAGCATGCCGATAGATCTCAAGCTAGACAATAGAGTAGTTGTTGAGGAGGATGAGTGTTGAAAAATATAGACAATGTATTCAAATCTGCTCATAAGAATGTACTACATTTGGATGTTGCCTCTTCTCTTTTCATATCCATTCATAAAAGAATGTACTACATTTGGTTGTTGCCTCTTCTCCTCTCAAACCATCTCACTGTTTCTAAAATATGTACATTGTTTCTTATCCATTTTCTTTCAAGCAACTCAGTGGAAGGTCTTCCAACAATTAGGTTTCTAAATGGTTTCTATGGGTTTCTACTAGGACATGGTTTCTACCACAACCTGTTATGGTTCCTAGATTAGTTTCTACCAGTCTTGAACCAATGTCAAAATGCTTTCTACCACTCCATGAGTGGTTTCTACCATTAAAAAGGTGATTTCTATCCAAAAACACCACAAAAGGAACAAAGTAGCAAATGTGCCAGTAGCCACACATAGGTTTTCCCTCACAAACTGATGAAATTTTTGTATATTAAAAGGGTGATTCCCACCATTACCGTAATTAATTAGTCAAGTTTACAACAGGTTTTTTGTTTGGGCTATTAAGAGAGTTTACAAAAGGTTTGCTATTTTTGATGGGGTTTTGATTGTTTTCTTTGCCACGGACGTTTGTAATTGACCTTTGGTTTCTTTGCTTCCTCCTCCCACATGAGATGCTCTAATGTTTCTCTCTCCACTCTTTCCCTCTCTAGACGTTTCTTCTCATGCCTCGGAGCTTCTAGGTTGTCCTCCATTTGTTGCTGCCAGATCGCTTCTCTCCATTGGTCTTTCATCACGAGCACTTTGATCATATACCAATTGTCTAATGACTGCATCAAAAAATGCATCCTTGTCAATATCAAAAACGTAGTCAAGCGTATAAGCATGATGGTCCTCTGATTGTAACCATAAAAACAACCACTCTCTTAAAGTGTCTGCTAAGAAGTCTTGTCACTGCTTTTTAGTCTGGTGCTCCAACTTGGGTTCAAGAAGCCAAGTTTCTTCATCGTTCCGGAACACTTTCCATCTGCCATCATCAATGATAAGTGTGTTGTCGCGCCTAAACTGCGGGTTTTTTCTCCAAAATAACTTCAAGTCTTTGAAGAAAACAGGCTTATTGTGCAACAGCCAAGACACTAAGTCTGTAATCTTGCTATCACATAACACCTGATAGAAAAGGCCACTGCGATTTGAAGACATTATATAGAATTCCTTCCACTTTAGGCGTCATGCAACTGCTCCATATCTCTCCTTAAGCATTATCATTTAGGACTTTTCATTCGACGTTCCATGCACAAGCTGGGTCAGCTACATCCTCAGATTGACATATTTATGTTGGTTTGAGTTCTTGCTAAGCTACTCCATCCGATCGCAGTGGGCCAACCAACATTGGCACCTTTGTCGAGGACGTAGGACACACTAGCGCAGGAGGTCACGGTGAGGCTCTTCTTTACCCAATGCTTGAGTGCTATAGTTCATTACATTTATCTATATGTAGGAGAATCAGTGAGACATGAAGTGATTAGGAAGATGCAGGAAGTGTCAAAACTTAGAAAGGACACCAGTGGACCTACCACAATTGTTGAGAAGCATTCTAGACCTACCTAGAGAACACTTTAAAGAGCTTCACCCCTCTCATGTTTTTAAAATTAGAGATGTAAATTATTGGAGCCTAATTCATAATGTGTATGCTTATGTAGATTCCCCCCCTCGCCCCCCCCCCCCCCCCCCCCCAAAAAAAAAAAGAAAAAGAACCTTAAAGAAAAAAAAGACAATCAAAAACAAGTGAAAGGGTCACGATGGCTTGCAAAAACAATAAGAAAGTGGTAAAATTGTTAGGTTAAATTAAATTGGTATTAGTGTTTGGGAAAGGATTGCCTTAGCTTAGCCTTGAGCCGATTGAAAATCAAGACTAGCTAGCTGCAAACCATGGTAAACGGAAGAAAATCCGATGAAATGTATAAGAAAATCGTTCAAAAATTATGCAAATATCAAAATTTCTACTAGTATTTCCAGTTTTCTTCTTTGTGAGGAGAAAACTGAATCAGTAGCCGCTTACTAAAAGAGATTTTCTCGAACGTTAACACTGATGCTATAAAATGCAAGAAATGTAAAACCATGTGAAGTTGTGAAATAAAAAGAACTAATTAATATATGTGTGTGTATAGAATCTATTAGAATTATACAAGGTGAAGCTTCACCTTAGCATTCTAAAACAAAACACATATATGTGTGTGTGTGTGTGTGTGTGTGTGTGTAAAATTTACTAAAATTATGCAAGGTGAAGCTTCACTTTGCCCTTCTAAAACAATAGAATGCAAGAAAAGTAAAGACATGTCAAGATGTGAAATGAAAGGTAAGTCTCCACAACACTAAAAACAATGAGAGTCTATGTAACCCAACACAACACTAAGGGTTTCTTTTAAAAAGCCAAAAAACCACACACCACCAAACAAACAAGAGAAGGTAATATTGAGAGGACCAGTGTTAGAAAAAAACCGGGGTTCAGTGTATTTTAACCGGCTAAAATCCTAAAATCCCGGTTAGATTTTGAGCTTGCCTTAAAGAAAACCGGAAAATCTTCACAAATTTTAGTGTAATTACCGGCAAAAGCTTCAAATTTTGACCTAAAAACCGGAAGAATTTCAACTTTGCCCTTATTTTCTTCGGTTAGGAAAAATGTTTTTTTCTAGCCCTGGAGAGGACATGTTAGCATGCTAAAAAGTAAAAGGTTATAAAGTCAAGGGATGAGACCAAAAAGAAAACAACTGTCAGCCTTGGAGATAGCCCTTAAATATAAGAAATGAGACGATTGTAGTTAGCCATTAGTACTTCTAAGTGCACTTGATAGTACACATGTATGATAGAAGGAGGTGTAGGTTCTTGGAAGTCTCATCACTCACTCAATGAAGCTTGTTTTAGTTTACCCATGGTAAAAAGAGCCTTAAAAGAAATGAGATGATTGTCGTTAGCCATTAGTTCTTCTAAGTGCACTTGATGGTTTCATCCCTGATGGTTTCATTCTCGGAAGTTTCATGGGGAGGCTTGTTTTGGTTACCCCATGGTAAAAGGAGCCTAAAAGAAATATGTGAACATTGATGTGGATTGAATACATCCATAGTAGCGACGATGATTTTTACGAGGGGTGTTGCTTCGTTGTAAGAACATCATAAATGTTGATGGTAGATGAACTTTACAAGGTGTAAATAAAATGGAAATGGCACCATTAGTGAAGATTCCATGGGTACTTAATCGAGGATCAAAGGTTTAGTCTTGTGGGCTACACTTTTTTCTTGCATTAAATTGTGGATGTTCGTGGATGTGTATTGGAAGAGTATATGGCTATAAACACTAAAGGGAAGTGATCAAGAAAAGATGTCCAACAACACAAGGAGGTGCAAGTTCTTGGAAGTTTCAACACTAAGGCTTGTTTTTGCAACCCAATAGCATAAAGAGTCTTGAAAGAAATTTGTGAGAACTCATGAGGTAAAATATGGCACACCTTGAGAGGTTACGACGAAAAGTTGTACAAGGGGCAATGCAAAAAAGCAAGAATAACATCACACAAATGCCGATAGACAAGACGAACATTTAAAAGATATGATGCAAAATAATTGCAAGTGAAGATGCCATTGGTAATCAAAGAAAAGATGAAAGCTATGGAAATGTGGACTCCAAATAGTTCCCTACGATGGACGTATTCATGTGGTCCGTGGAATGTGTATTTGGAAGAGGGTGGTGGATGTGGATTGGAAGAGTGTCTTGTGATGATATGTAGACAGGGAGGGGGTGGGAATTACAATATGTTAACCTTTGGGCGGAGGTGGGTAGGATTTAACCTAGGGGGTCACTATTCACGAGGGCAACAATAAAAGAAGGGAGAGCACGACTTATCAGGCAGGAGAGAGAAGGAGAGAGAGAGAGAGAGAGAGAGAGAGAGAGAGAGAGAGAGAGAGAGAGAGGCAATACAGAAGTTGGGGGTGCTGTGGGTGATAGTGGGCGTGTGGCTGACGATGACGGCCAACGGCATGCAATTTCTAAACTAGTTTCTATTAGGCTTGAACCAATGTCAAAATGCTTTCTACCACTCCATGAGTGGTTTCTACTATTAAAAATGTGATTTCTATTCAAAAACACCTACAAAAGGAACAAAGCAGCAAACCTTCTAGTAGCCACACACAAGTTTTCCTCAAAAATGTCATAAACTTATGAAAGCTTGTGTATATTAAAAGGGTGATTCCCATCATTACATTAATTAATCAGTCGAGTTTACAACAGGTTTTGTTTTGGGGCTATTAAGAGAGTTTACAAAAGGTTTGCTATTTTTGATGGGGTTTTGATTGTTTACTTTTTCGCGGACGTTTGTAATTGACCTTTGGTTTCTCTGCTTCCTCCTCTTGCTTGAGATGCTCTAATATTTCTCTCTCCACTCTTTTCGTCTCTAGCCGTTCCTTCTCATGCCTCTGAGCTTCTAGGTTGTCCTCCGTTTGTTGCTGCCAGATCACTTCCCTCAATTGGGCTTCGTTGCGAGCTCTCTGATCATATGCCAATTGGATTATGACTGCATCAAAAATGCATCCTTGCTGGTATCAAGCACGTAGTCAACCGTATAAGCATTACGATCCTTCGATTGTAACCACAAAAACAACCACTCTTTTAAAGTGTCTACTAAGAAGTCTTGTCGCTTCTTTTTAGTCTTGTGCTCCAACTTGGGAGCAAGAAGCCAAGTTCCTTCATCGTTCTGGCATACTCTCTATCTGCTATCATCAATGATAAGTGTGTTGTCATGCCTAAACTGCACGTTTTTCTCCAAAGTAACTTCAAGTCTTTGAAGAATACGTGCTTATTATGCATCAGCCAAGACACTTAGTCTGCAATCTTGATGTGACATAACACCTGATAGTAAAGGCCGCTGCAATTTGAAGACACTGTCTAGAAGTTCTTCCACTTTAGGCGTCATGCAATTGTTCCATATCTCTCCTTAGTGCATTATCATTTAGGACTTTTCATTCGACATTTCCATGCACTAATTGGGTCAGCTACATCTTCGGATTGACATATTTATGTTGGTTTGAGTTCTTGCTCGGCTACTCCGTCCGATCGCGGTGGCCCACCAACATTGGCACCGTTCTCGATGACATAAGATTTACACTAACGGAAGAAGTCACAATGAGACTCTTTTTTACCCAATGTTCGAGTGTTATAGTTTATTACATTTATCTATAGGTAGGAGAGTTAGTGAGGCATGCAATGATTAAGAAGGTGCAAGAAGTGTCAAAACTTAGAAAGCACACCAGTGACACCTACCACGGTCGTTGAGAAGCATTCTAGACCTGCCTAGAGAACACTTTGAAGAGCTTTATCCGTCTGATGTTTTTTAGTTTAGAGGTGTAAATTATTTGGGCATATTCCATAACGTGTATATTATGTAGATCCCCCCTCCCGTTAAGGAAAAACAACCCCAAAAAAAAAAACCACACACCACCAAACAAATTGGAGAAGTTGATCTTGAGAGGACATGTTAGCATGCTAAAAAGTAAGAGGCTATAAACTCAAGGGAAGAGACCCCAAAAAACAAAAAAAACAAGTGTGAGCCTTGGAGATAGCCCTTAAATATAAGAAATGAGATGATTGTCGTTAGCCATTAGTACTTCTAAGTGCACTTGATGGTACACATGTATGAAAGGAGGAGGCGTAGGTTCTTGGAAGCTTCATCAGGGAGGCTTGTTTTGGTTACCCCATGGTAAAAAGAGCCTTAAAAGAAACATATGAACATTGATGTGGATTGAATACATCCATAGTAGCGGCGGTGAATTTTACGAGGGGTGTTGTGCAGTTGTAAGAACATCATAAATGTTGATGGTAGACGAAACTTTACAAGGTGTAAATAAAATGGAAAAGGCTCCATTAGTGAAGATTCTATGGGTACTAAATAGAGGATCAAAGGTTTAGACTTGTGGGCTACACGTTTTTCTTGCATTGGAGTGTGGATGTGTATTGGAAGAGTGTATGGCTTGGATTAAGAAAAGATGTCCAACAATACAAGGAGGTGCAAGTTCTTGGAAGTTTCAATACTACGGCTTGTTCTTGCAACCCAATAGCATAGTGAGTCTTGAAAAGAGGTGAAATATGGCACACCTTGAAAGGTTACGACGAAAAGTTGTACAAGGGACGAAGAATTGTACAAGGGGCACTGCAGAATAGCAAGAATAACATAATACAAATGCCGGTAGACAAGACTAACATTTAAGAGATACGATGCAAAAAAGCAAAAGGATGGCAAATGAAGATGCCATTGGTAATAAATGGAAGGATGAAAGCTATGGAAATGTGGGCTCCAAATAGTACCCTGCGATGGACGTATTGTGTATTTGCTAGAGGGTCGTGGATGTGGATTGGAAGAGTGTCTCGTGATGATAGGGAGGGGGGTGCAAATTACAATCTGTTAACCCTTGGGCGGAGGTTGGTAGGATTTAACCTACTATTCGTGAGGGCGCAATAAAAGCAGGGAGTGCACGACTCAGGCGGGGAGAGAGCGAGAGAGAGTGTGTATGTGTGTGACTGCGAGAGAGAGAGAGAGAGAGAGAGAGAGAGAGAGAGCGGGGCAATGGAGAGGTTGGGGGTGCTGTGGGTGGTAGTGGGCGTGTGTCTGACGATGGCCGGCAGCGGCATGCAGCTGGCGCTGGAGAGGCAGCCTCACTCGTGCAGAAGCTGGCGGTTCAACGTAGACGTAAACAATTTGCATGGCTGGTCGGTGGTGCCGCACAAATGTGAGGACGATGTAGAGGATTACATGACCAGCAGCGCCTACCACGAGGACGTGTCAGAGGCTCTGGACGAGGCCCTCACCTATGCTCGCACCTTCATGTACTCCGCCGATTACAACGCCTCTATTCGCTACGCCTGGATCTTTGCCGTCGACGAGACCTCCCTCTCCAACGTCCACTATTACAAGAACCACAAATACGGGTACTCTATCTGTCTCTCTCTCTCTCTCTCTCTCACTCTCTCTCACACACACACACACACACACACACAAAAGAAGATTCAGAATTCTTCTCATGTAAGAAAAGAGAGTCTTTTTTAGTGTTTTTCATACAATGCATAACATCATGAGCTTCTGCTCGAGAGGCACCACATACCTAGCTAGGTGCGATTGGGGGCAGGGGACCACCGGCCCCCCACCCGGCCGGTGGACCCCTACCCCCAATCGTACCTAGCTAGGTATGTGGTGCCTCATGATGTTGAGGTAAGTCACAATGTTGTCTACTTATTTTCACAAGAGAAAGTGCTATTTTGCAGAGCGGAGGCATTCAACGATACATTATTCAACAAATGGGTGGAGTTGGCAAAGGCTCCGGCCTTGGAAGCAACCTTAGACCTCTTCGATTCACTCAAGGATTGGGGTTACTGTCTCTTCTTTTTGAGTGGTCGTAATGAAAGCCAACGGAGTGCTACAATCAAAAATCTTGTTAAAGTTGGTTATACTGATTACGAAGCCTTGATTTTAAGGTAACATAGATCTCTCCAAAAGTTTAGGTTGTCTCACCTTCAACTTAAAAATTTTGTAGTTTAATTCTTTCACCTTCAACTTTAAAATTTAGAGGTACATCTCAAAATTTGTAGGTGGGATTACACTAAACCTAGAGATTCTTAGAGCATTGATTGTAAGGATGGTTTGTGCCACCCTCTTGTCAATGGATACTCACATTAATCAATATCCGTGCAATTAAGCACACAAAAGATTTGGCTTTGTAAAAAACACAATTATTTACTAATGACTTCTTTATTATATGTTGCATACATTAATTGTATCACACAAAAGGAAACATTTTTTGCATCGATAATTATAATCAAGTGGGCATCTAGCTGTATTGGGATTAATAAACTAGTAAAAGAGATTGACATATTGTTGATGTGCAGACAAACCGACGACATTGGCGTAAATGCAACATTCTATAAGTCAAGTAAGAGGAAGTCATTGGAGGATCTAGGCTACACCATTGTAGGCAATGTTGGAGATCAATGGAGTGACTTCACTGGCGACTCAACGGGAAATCGTGTCTTCAAGTTGCCGAATCCTATGTATTACACAGGATGAGGCATGGACGAGTTGACATAAAAATGGTCAAGAGACTCCCTCAATAGAGGCTATTTTCTTTGGTTCAAATGATCTCTCTCTCTCTCTCTCTCTCTCTCTCTCTCTCTCTATCACAATAGCCATGCCACTTTTAAGAGGCAAAAACCCAAATTCTTTTACTATTGCTCTTTTGAAGAAATGTTTCTCTACAACATGGGACCTCAATGATGTACTATTTTTGTGGCTTTTGGAAAGTACTAGTCTTTTTTTCAAGTTTAAAAAAAAATGATAAATGACACACTAATTATAATCCACTAACATAGTTGAAACACAATAGAGGTTAAATTCAATGCTATTTTGAATGATCTATAGCTTTTACTTTTAAAGCAGGATATTTTGTTAAAGAAAATTGATTGAATAGCATATTTTGTTTATAATTTTGAAAACATGCTTGAAAGGCATATGAGTGAAGAATCTTATGTCAGCTAATTTAGTTTAGCATTTTCAGTAGTGCTCTTGAACTAATGATTTGAGCTTTCACATAAGCTACGTTGTTAGTTGAAGTGCGCGAGCAAGAGCGTGTGTGTGTGTGTGTGCAGCAATGGAGAAGAGACAAGAGGAGGAGACCTTGTGTTTGCAGGGGCTAAAACTCACTCTCTATATGTGAGCCCCCTTATTCTATTATGTACATAATGAATAAGTATCTGGGGAGGTCACCTAATAAAAATGTAACCTATCACATGAGTTCAACAGAAGGGTATTTAAAGTTCTTGAAACTTACAGAAATATATATACAGAAAGACATTATTTTTTCAAATTTGAAAAAAAATTACAGATTTTAAAAGAAAAGGGTACATTATATTCTTAACAAAATTCACAGATAAGGGGTTTTACAAATATGTCTTGAACGCACATGATATGGTAGTTTTACACATAGTGAACCCCCCGAGATAAGTATAGTGGGCACGCACCTGGCCTAACCGGCCACATGGGGCTTTACCCCAACAACCTCCCACGTAAAGGCCAATGTGTCCGTGAGAGAGAAAGAAAACTGTACAAAATTTGTACAAGGCCATCACAAGTATGACCTCAGCTAACGCTCACTAGCTCACTGAATATGTGTGCATCCAACTCTAATCGTAGAGAAAGTATAGAGAGATCGACACTATACTCCTCACCAAAGCCGCACACATCCTGCAGGTATCTCACCATACGTTGCAAAGTACCCCTATGCTCAAGGCCAACGTCAGTCACTGCACGACTAACTGCTCCCACTGCAAATGCACCTACTTCAAATGCAATCGCGGGTCTCGAGATGAGTATCTCGTACATGAGACTCCCGAATGCTGATGCAATCCTAGCAATATTTGCCAATCTGACCATCTCAGTCAAATCTGGCTCAGAACTCCACTCATGGAAATCACCCTGACACCCGAACTCCGATCCCTGGAATCCATCCTCGTGTCCATCGCATGTCATATGCTCACCAAGAGCATCTGTCTGTCCTGAACCCTATGTGGTAAGAGCAATGCCTAGCTCTAACTCACATACATCAGCCTCTGGCCTAAGCATATCCATGAATGACTGAATCCCGAATGCTGATGCAATCCTAGCAATATTTGCCAATCTGACCATCTCAGTCAAATCTGGCTCAGAACTCCACTCATGGAAATCACCCTGACACCCGAACTCCGATCCCTGGAATCCATCCTCGTGTCCATCGCATGTCATATGCTCACCAAGAGCATCTGTCTGTCCTGAACCCTATGTGGTAAGAGCAATGCCTAGCTCTAACTCACATACATCAGCCTCTGGCCTAAGCATATCCATGAATGACTGAATCACGGATGAATCCTCAGCACTCAAGTCATCCATATCCATCATCGTTTCCACGAATGACATGCCCTGTTGCACAACTATCTGCACAACTGGCTCAACATGCTCACAAACTGGAGCATCATGCAACCTATCCGCAAAGGAGACATGCCTCATCTCTCTGCATGGCTGCGTACTCACGAAAACTGTGCCGTCTCGCACATGACATACTCGCATCGCATGAATCGTGCCAACACTAGCACCTCTAGCTATGACTAACTGTCCACAATGCAATCTGAAACTGTGCTCATCCAGCACTACCTGGCATCCGCTGTCTCGTAAGTGACTCACAGAGATCAAGATCTGTGTCAAACCTGGCACATGGCATACATCTCGCAACACATATGATGCACCTCTCAGCAATGATATTCTGACATCCCCTGCACCAACTATGTCATGCATTGAACCATCAGCTAGACGCACACGTCCAAGCATACCACTAGCATATGTGCTAAACCACTCACGACTCGGTGTGACGTGAAACCTAGCACTCACATCTAGTATCCAATGCAAAGGTAATGTGTCGTCAAAAACCGACATAAGAAAATCAAGAGTAAACATGGAAGCAAAGTTGACATCTCCGTCATGCGTAGCCACATACGCTACATCTGCTCCCACATCATCCAAAGTGATAGCATCCCTCCTGTGCTGTCTCCTACGCTGTCTCATCCACCGAAAACAATGCCTACGTACATGCCCTGTATGACCACAATGCCAACACAGAACATCTCTATGTCTGCAATATCGTCCTTTGACTGTAGGCATCTCTCTAGACTCATTTGTGCCAAAAGCATTGCACAATCTTTGCCATAACTCCCTAGTTGTACATGCATCCAACCCAATGTGATAGACAAACTCACCAAGGTGTAACATGATCGTCGAACGTGCAAGCTCATCCAAGTCCTCCCACTCATCGTTAGTCATTGACTCTAGCCTAGCATCCATGCCTTGTAGTGGCAACACTTGGCCCAACTGAGTCAATGCATCATGCATACCTGCTTTCCAATGCTCAAAGTTTGAACCATCAAACTTTGTATGGAAAAGCACAAACCCTGACAATGACGTACATACCAAATCCATGGCGATAACCTGTGACAAGACCAAGCACAAATCGACCAACTGACAATAGCCAAAGCCTGGCTAACTCATACACCAAGTACTGTCAAAATACAACATAAGCTGTCTAAGAGAAGTATCAGCAAATATGGCGATCAATGTAACAAAACAAGTGAGCAAAACCGCTAAAATGATGCCAAAACACCCGCTCTAATCCAAGAGCACTATGTGGTAATCGATGAAACTATCATCAACAATCTCCCTCCTGAAGAGATTACCACATGTATGTCAAATGACCTAATCCGGTGAGAAAACGCTCTCACAATGCGATGCCAAAATCCTACGACAAAGCAACCACTGAGTGTCAAATGCAATCAAAACACGATTGCAAACCATGCGCATAAACAAATAAACTCGCAAGAAAAATCCGGCAGAGTTTCGACAGTATTTGGCTATCTAACCATAATAATTGTACATGCCATAAACATGCTCAAAACCATGAGCAAATCATGCACAAAACCCGCACTCAAGTATACATGAGCTGTCCCAAAGTCTCAACTCCTTAAACTTGGAAAACAATCCTATAAGCCGAAACACAAAGTGCATCAACCGCACTCTACAAGCGAAGCATGTACTAGCATAAACTTGAATGAAAACCAACCAAAATATGACACAAATTGATGCTCAAAACAGTTGAAAATCAGCCTACATATACCATTGCAAGGCAAAGAATACCATCCGCCGAAAAGCGCACATCATGTGTATCCACATGGCAATATAAACGAGCATCAAGCATGTACCAAATGTGTATCAAACATCATCCAAATTAACTGAAAATCAGCTCGCAATCATGCTATAAATGCTTGCAAAACTCTCTGCAAATCTATGCACCACACTTTCCGAAATCTGCTCAATCGCATAAGTTAATGCACATAACCTTTGATGAAGCCACTCTCGAACCTGAGAGTCCACAAGAATGCATACATCCACGAACTGTTCTCAATATGTGCGCATAAATGTGTTGAAAATATCAACCTACACTCTCTTCACTGAGAGCAAAACATCAATGCGTAAAACAAGAGAATGATAAAAGCTGAATCCGAGCTCTCTGAAGGTAGCAAATCACCACAATATGCATACATAATCTTCAACTTTTCAAATATCCTGCAGCCTGTCAGCTTATATCTTCCAAACCACTCATAATTTGCAAAAACTTCCTTCTGAAAAGTTGTAGACCACGCAAAAATGGTTGGGTCGCGCAGAAATGGACCTGAAATGTGATGTTTATATAGGTCAAAACAGATCTGTAAAAATCTGCACCTGTGTACCCTAGACAAGCAGGCAGTCTGAGTGATGTATCTCAAAATTGGTAAAGATTTTGAGAAAACTTTCTTCAACAAAGTTGAAGAGGAAGAAAAACCGATCAAGAATCACGAGAATCGGCTTGAATGAGAACGTTTTGGTAGGCCAAAACAGATCTACAAAAACTTGTTGTAGTTTTTGTTGCTTCTCTGTCTGCTTTCCCGCTGAGCTCCAATGGTGCTCACAATCCCTGAGCTCTGATACCAGTTGAAGTGCGCGAGCGAGAGCGTGTGTGTGTGTGTGTGTGTGTGTGTGTGTGTGTGTGTGTGTGTGTGTGTGTGTGTGTGTGTGTGTGCAGCAATGGAGAAGAGAGAAGAGGAGGAGACCTTGTGTTTGCAAGGGCTAAAACTTACTCTCTACATGTGAGCCCCCTTATTCTATTATGTACATAATGAATAAGTATAGTGGGCGGGCACCTGGCCTAACCGGCCACATGGGGCTTTACCCCAACATTAGCAACATAGATCCTAGGAATATTGTTTTTTTGGTGTCTTTCTTAAGAAAATATGGTAGCTTTTTGTGTGAGCTCGTATGGTTTGTTGTGGTTGTTTCTCATGGAAATTCCTCTACATGAGGCTTATGTATTGTGGTGGTTTTAATATATTGAACCTTAGAGCTCTCTCTCGCTCTCTCTCTCTCTCTCTCTCTCTCTCTCTCTCTGTGGGGGAACCTTTGTCTCTATTACATTGTTGTGCACATTCTTATTTACATTTCATCCCCTACAAGGCATCGATATACTTTTGCATCTAAGTTTGCAAAAGCTTAGGCAAAGACAAATAGTCCTCAAGAAGTCTGTTTTTCAAGAGACACCAAGGTAGTGGAAATGCGTGGGAGTGCTGTTAGCAATGGCTAACACATGCTACACTGAATATGCATCAAGCGGGAGATATCTATGGTTGTGCATAGTATTTCCACTCACTTTGTATAAGTCTTGGGTTCACTTGGAGTTCCAAAGTTGTATATGTTAGTTTGAGGGCTCAAGCTTAAACCCATAGTAGAAGGGATTGTTGGGAAGCCCTTAAAAGGAAGCCTTTAGGCAAGGAAGCTTCATTTTTTAGTATCCACTCTTGAGGATCCACTTTTGAGAGCTCCCTCTCTCTTGAGTGTTCACTCTTTGGCCTAGCCTTGACCTTAATGCCCATGCTTGAGAGGCTAGTGCTAACCATTGTAATTAGTGTAAACTCTTCTTGATTAATCTAATCCTTATTTTTTCATTAGTCTACTTCTTCTCTACATTTCATCTTGCATAAAGTAGTATTACACTTTCATTATTCTAGATTTAAGAGATGTATGTACTTCTTGCTAGTAACCACTCCTATTCTTCCATAAGCAATTGATTTGCGATATTTAGCATCACAAATTGAGTTGATTAAGTTGGGTCTTAATCTTGTAACTTGTGTGTGTGCCCTATTCTTTGCTTGTGTGTAGATAGGTTTTATAAAGCTCTAGCACCGTTCACCTCATGTGTATAGCTATTGATGAAGTGCCGTAATTGACATGTGGTAATTAGTGTGTGCTTATCATTAGTGTGCTTGGGGTTTCTAGTCTATGGCAAGTCGGACTTCGATGGGCTTGATGTGTGTAGGAGTTGTTTGATTAGAGTAGGTTTAGAGTTAGTCTTGCCATTGCTAATCTCTACTTGCAATGGAGAGGTGATCTCTTGAATCCTCTATTCCATTCATCCGATGCTCGTGCTTCCATGCCCTAGCCGGATTGCCGATCCAGGGATTTGATAATTTTTTGTGGGTTGCGATTAGGTCGTGCTACAACGCTTCCCTACATTTGGCGCCGTTGCCGGGGATCAATAACCTAAGCTAATGAGTTTAGGATGTGTAGAATAGAGTAATTTCATTACTTATTTCTCGATTTTTGAGTGTGTGTAACTCAATTCACTCTTCCTTAAGGGCCTACTTAAGATTTCACTGACCATTGTCACACAGTTGGATCATATAGACAAAGAGCTTGGTCGCCTTTGGCTACTAAACATCTGGCCTATCCATTCACCAGGTTCACACACTCACGCAATGATTACTTGCCAATAGCAGTGAATCCCTCATCTAGAGGGTCTAGAAAGGAAGGGGCACATCGATACGGTTCCTACTCTCAATTTATACAAACCTTGGCAACTTCAAGGCCATAATAGGCAATCTTATTGTTTATGAGGGCTAAATTAAACTATGTTCACCACTTTAGTTGAACATGATGAAAATCTTCTCTTTCTAGGTAACATGTTGGTTACGTGATGGTGAGCAGGGCCCAAGCCCTCTACACTAAGTGGTATGCGGGAGGGGTGATGGGATAATCGATTAGCGCTCTATGTGTGTAACTCAAGGGGGTTTGGAAAGGCTACAATCACACATGCACGAGCTGAGAGTTTCTACTGGGAAATGACCACGCTACCTCCTCTTCGAGGCTCGCTTGAGCTAACCACGTCCATGCATATGCCTTGCTAAAGCGAATGTTCCTCATTGCATACATAACTCCAAATTCATCCAGATTTTGATGTTGAATACAGACTGCGAGAGACCCTACCCATCCTCTCCTGGCTAGGTAGGCATGCTTTACACACAGCTCCATCCAATATAGTTGAGATTTTTAAAAGCTACATATCCTCTCTTGGCCAGGTAAGCATGCTTTCCACCCAACTCCATCCAACATAATTGTTTTGTATGGTGGGGCATTGGGCTCAATCCGGGCCCACCCCCCCCTCCCTCCCCCCCCCCCCCGAGCTTGCATGTCCAATCTATCTGATACGGTGTCAATCATTTTGTGCCTAGCGGCCACATCAGCTCGTGCACGTGCGATCCGTGTAACCTGCCTGGATTGCCCGATTTACAAGGGTGCCTAGGATGTTAGTTGCGGACCTTGCTAAAGTGCCTGAAGGTGTGACCCAGCACGAGAGGAGAGTAGTGACTTCATACTATTAGGTGTAGAACCTTGCTCCATAGAAAGTGCCTGGAGGTGTGACCCAGCACGAGAGGAGAGTAGTGACTTCATACTATTTTTGCCCGCCAGGCAGTGTTCAGGAAAAATGTGTCTCAACTTAATATCATGCCGTCTTCAATTTCCAAAATGCCGGTTGAGAGCAAGGGGAAAAGGAAAAATTCTGTCCCAAAATAGAGAAAAATAGTGTAAAAACTTGAAAAAGTAGCATGATTTTCTAAAATTTCCTCTTGGAAAATTAAAGGAAAGGAATTTTGTATGTTTGGAAAATTGATTTTTCCCGAACACTGCCGCCAGGTACTCAAAATTGCGAGTCGGGCGGCTGGAGCATTAACTGCATCACCCTTGTGGGCGATACAGAGTGCATTACAAGAACATGGGGATGGGGATGAGGACGGCTGTATGGGGTTTCTATAAGCAATGCAGAAGCGATCAGAGCTTGGGTCGAGGCAACATGGCCAGGAGCTGGATGTTGTGCTTTGTGCAAATGCCACCATTTGTTGCCATCGCGCTTCCAAGTTCTGCCAAAACTGTAGGCTGGTGGCTTACTGTGGCAGAGAGTGCCAAAAGCAGGATTGGAAGCTTCACAAGCTGATCTGTAAGTCGCCCTTGATGCAGCCCTCTTGGCTCCCCTCATGGATCCGCGAGTTGCGCACCCCCTCCTTCATTTCGCGCGATCAAGAGACTAAATATGCCTCTTTCGTATGTCCCCCGTCTCCCGAGATTGCCCTTTCCCAGCCCTTCCAAGGAGAGTGGCTTTGGGGCAATTTCCCTGCATATGGCCTCCTTGGGTCTTCTGTGCTCCGGACTAATGCTTGCCAAAGCGATGAACTTCGCCTGTGCTTTACTGCGAGTGGGGACCTCCGCAATGTGATTGAAACCGTGTGCCAGATTCCCGACGGATTTGAAGGCAAAGCTATTGTATATCATATATGTGAATGATCACAACCCCAAGGTGGTGCTGAGAAACTTTCTGATGCTGGAACTTCTGAGAGTTCATGGGGCACATGCCATTGATGCTGTCATTGCTCTGTGGTATTCTGTAGCCCTAACGACGGCCCAGCTCAAAGCAGTGAGTGCGGTTGCCAGGCAAGCAACCTTCTTTATCTGTGTCCTTGATTTCCTGTCCGCGGGTTAGGAATCAGGTTACTATGAGTGAACTTGTAAAATCTATGTTACTTTGAAGTCGTCTCTTCGCTAGTCTGTCGCATGTCCAGGTAGGTCTACACCTCAACATTACAGGCCTGAAGTATGTTCTAGAATTGAAGACAGTCTTCTGTGTGTTTTTCATCCATTTGTCTGGTTGTATGCAGACGAATGCAAAGCTGGTTTCAATCTGGAGATGGTGTATACGGCTATGCTAGCTCCTTTTGCTCCTCAATTCCAGCATGCCTAGTCGCCCAATTGAGTAATAATGTCATGGAGACTTTAGAGCATTTATACAACAATGACATATCCTTGGATTCTGCAAAGGAGATGCGGAAGTCGGTGATAATGAGTCGGCCAGATCTAGGACAACGTAAGATGGGATGCATGCGACCTGCCCATCGACTGGTTTATCACCATTTTGTGCAGACTGGGCTTCTACTTCCGTTTGGCGCACAACCATCTGCTGCTTGTCATAACAAGACTAATCAGTTTTTGTTCAGCCCTTTGTTGGGATGGACCCTGGGGGATGCGGTAGATCCGTTGGATGGATGGGATAGCAAACAAGTAAAAATGACAGGCGTTTCTTTTGGTGTGCCAGCCAATGATTTGTATGGTTGTCTCTTCTTTCATTTGCGTGCCAAGCTAAAATCATTTCTTGACAAGTGGAGGCTTGGCAGAATCCGGCTGGTCCTGATGGACGTGAATGCTTCAAAGCTGGCGGCAGATCTTCAACAGAAGGGGGTGAGATTGCATCGCATCGACACAAATAACTTAGCTGATGTGCATTACATGGGCATCGAGAAGGTACTGCTAGACTGGGCACCTCTTTTGCACCCAAATTCCAATAACTTGGTGAAGCCTACAATCATCACTTATTTCCTCAACTGGGGTCTCATCTACAACAGCGTGAAGGAAAGTTTGGAAAGTGCTGTTGAGGAAAAATTTGCGGATTACGCTGCTACTTATGCGGAGGTGACGATGGCAATGAAGAGGGTCATGAATTGGGGTCGTACGAAAGAAGGGTTTGCAGAGCTAGCGATGGGTCTGACAATGTGTGGCAATTTGAGGTGGTACAGGTATTTCCATGACTATAGCAAGGCATTTGATGAGTATTTGGAGATGCACACAGCACTGGGGGTAGCCCGAATGATAGGTTTGAAGAGAGAACGAAAGCATTCCGTTGTGCCCCACCGTCTCTTTGTGACTGAGAAGGCCAGTAGTAATGCCACCCTGCCTCTTGACATGGAGGACTTCTATGAGCATAATTGCATTGGAAACCACACCTTGACAGAAAGGATGGTGGAATGGACTACACTCTAGACACTGGCACTATGCATAAACCTCGTGACTTGCTTTGAACTTATCGATTCTAAATAGAAAGCCTTTTTGGATGGATAACTTGCAAACTAAAGGAATCATGAAAAACCATAGCACGTGACCTTATATTGCCTCCTGGTTATGAATTTTTGCAATTAAGCACAAGCAACAATGCTAACGGGAATTAGTGCCAATGTGTTATATATTACTAGGGAAACACAGTTGATATGACTATTAGGTCAGAGTAAGGAACAAAATGCGAAGGTTGTAGGGCAATGTTCGGGTAAAAATCACTTTTCCAAACATACAAAATTCCTTTCCTTGAATTTGCCAAGAGGAAATTTTAGAAAATTAGTCTACTTTTTTGGGTTTTTACACTATTTTTCTCTACTATGGGGCTAAATTTCTCCTTTTCCCCTTGTTGTGATCCAGCATTTTGGAAATTGAAAACGGCACGATATTAAGCTGAGACACATTTTTCCCGAACACTTGTAGGAACATCAAGCGACATGCACACTATAAAATCACATTCTACTCCTTGAAGGTAATGTAAGGTCTCCCTTTTCTCATTATTTTGTGTTTCAATTGCTTTTTTGTTTCTATCTTGACAGAAACTGACATTTCTTTTTTTCAAGGGAGCCATATACTAACACTCTATTCTATGCTAACTTTGTAGTGCAACATTTACGCAAGATACAATATATATTGGTTTTAGTAGTCGGAGGGCTTGCTAGATGAGATCTCTTGGTATGTCAGGCTTCGAATTCAATGCCATGAAACTAAAGTTTCTCGGTTCACCAAGCAAAGCTTCTTGATAAGAGTGTGAGAAATTCCTCTTTATTTCTTCACTAATTGCCAATTTTCTTTATCAAAAAACAAGTTTACAAGGAGATGTGTATAGATTCCTTGACAAAAAAACGATAAGTATGGATTCAAATGGAATATGGCCAATCGATTGGAATGAGCTCTGCGCGTGATGATGATGTAAAAAGTTCCTCTTCTTAATATATTCAAGAAAAATTTATTTTTAAGAAAAGGGACAAAGGAAGGTAGGCTTGTATTATATCCTAATATACATTTTGTTGATAATGCTTCATTGCATCTTAAATAGCAATTAAGATTTCTAGAAAGCGGTGTCTGAATACGTGCTCTCATATCCTCGAGCATATTTTCCCCCAAAAACCTCATTAGTTGTTGACACCGTACTTGAAATTTCTTTAATGTCTTTCTTGGAAGGCTTCACCTCAATGAATTCAACTCTAAAGGCACTTCATACAACAAAGACCACAGATGCTGCTATTCCATAGATGTTGCCTTTTGGCTTAATGCCTCGGAAAATTCAAAGCTTACTATGTTGGTGTACATCCATGTTTGTTTGCAAGATTTGCAATCCGCTCATAAAACACTTTGTCTCTCGATCCTTAAAAGACAGGCTACAAAATGATGTAACAAGGGGATCCCTTTAACAAGCTTTGTATATTAAATCTTACAAACACAACCTTTTGGTTTTTTAACCTGCATCTTAGACATATTCTTCCACATCCCTTGGCTATACCGACCACTCAAGTTAGACAATTGTAGTGGTATGGATTGCATGCTCCCGCTTTATATCATGTTAGATCTCGCCTTTGACAACCCAATTATCAATATACTTGAGTTTGCCTTCCTCGACAAGTTTTTTGAGCTTGAAGATTCATATGCACTGTCACATAGACAAAATGAGTCTATGCATACGAGTCTTCAAGCTTGAAATTTTTCACAAATTTAGGGATTTTTTTGATCGTGTTTGGGGATTTTCACATCAAAAGTGATCTTTTTGGGGTGAAGAATGAGCTAAAATTGACCTAATATTTTGTCAAAAATGGCACTAAAGTTCCAAAAATTCACACATTAGCACTTTTGATCATGGGGAAACAAAGAGGGCTGTTTCTTATGGCTGAAAAACCTTGCAATTCTCTTCCTATATAATTCACTTCATTGTTGTTGTATGAGTGAGTAGTATAGTCCTGCCTTTATTCACAAACCATAACCATAACAAGAATCGCAAACCATAACCACCATAAGATTCACAAACCATAACAGGATTTCAAAATCATAACCATAGCAAGATTCGCAAATCATAACCATAACAAAACTTTCAAACCATAACTTGCAGATTCTCAAACTATAACCATGACCATAACATGATTCCAACACCATAACCATAACCATCACAAGCTTTTGAAACCATAACCATAACCATAGCATGATTCCAAAACCATAACCAAAGAGCAATTTTATACTCATGACCATAACATGATTCCAAAATCATAAGATGATTCCAAATTTATAACCAAGAAGCAAGTCCATAACCATGACCATAACATGACTCCAAAACCATAACATAACATGATTCTAAAACCATAATCATATTTAGATTCTCAAATCATAACCATAACTATAATACGATTTCAAAATTATAACCATAACCATCACACAAAATTCTGAAATCATAACTATAATCATGAAATTTTTTGAGAACCATAACTATAGACATGATCAAAACATAGTCAAAACCATAATTGATGTCTATGTATACGCATGAACCAAAAGCATAACCATAACTAATTATACATGAACTATAATCAATGAAAATATAGACATAAACCATACTCGTCAAGGTAATGCCTCCCAGTCAATACCCTCTCCATCATCTTGAAGCTGATATAGTAGAGCTGATAATCTATACTTAAATCCGTATTTTTCTTCAAGACGTATAGGAGGATGTTCATGGCAAGTTCATGTAAGACAAACACTTAACCATAAGATTGGCTCTCCTTCATCCATATTTTTCTTCTTGACGTGTAGGAGAATGTTTCATGGCAAGCTCACGTAAGACACACTTAACCATAAGATAAATATTAGAAAAGCATATACACATACGCTATTTAAATATTATATGTCACTTAAAACTCATATTGAAGAGTCTCGTAGCCTCCACTCCCAAGATGAGATGATCCTACAGACTCCACACATACTCTATATGCATCTCTCTACTGTTGCTTAAACATGTCAGGATGTTCATGTGCCTCTCGTGTGATCCCCATCCACTCCTCTACGTCCACCCATGCCTGCTTTGGCTCATTATTCTTGTACCTATCTCTTACCTCTGATCGACGATGTGACCTTGTCGCAATAGCCACACTCAAGATCCAATAATTGAAACTTGGATTGCCCACATCTGTTGGCATGTACTCTTTGTGATGTAATTCTTCCTCACATGATCTTGAGCATCCCAATGCTATATCACAGAGTGTCCAAATTGCATCGTATAGAGTTGGCAAACCCTTTGTCTCATGGCCTTTCCAACTCTATCGGTAATAAATGCCCCCTCCATGTTCTTGTACATCTAGGTAGGATCAAACTCATGCAATCTCCAAGGTGTGTGTGGTGTGCTAAGGGGTGTACTCTCTACTGAAGAGAGAGGTGGATGCTCTCTCGGTGGTGTGGAAGCATCAGTAGCACCACCACCACCTAAACAACAAGACTTGCATCGTCTCAAAGATGAACAAGAGAGCGCAGTCTCCGGTGTATCTTGACCCATTGGTGTAACTTTGACTGTGTAATTGGGACACTTATCATAGGTGTGACACCACCAATCGGTGTGATAGAACGCTGATCGTAGGAGTCAGAGCAGTCGTATCTAGTCTTAGGGACCAACTCTCCAAAATCATTGTGTGTATGCACAATGCTCAGAGAAAAACTGTTAGTAAAATGTTGTCATCTACTCAAGTGACATGCCGCTCGGAGTAATTGAAAAATTGAAGCTCAAAGAGTATGGCTTCTTGTCATCTGCTATGGTTGTAAAAACTAATTTGAAAAAATATATACAATACATTAGTTCACTTAATCACAAAACATAAATCACTATCTATTCATTGTTGGATGATAAGTTAAATCTATTAATCATAAGTAGATAATACAAGACTCAAGAGAGTTCTTAACAAAAATCCCCAATCAATCTCTCATCTTCTATGAGAGTACGATGCACCAAAGATATCTATCTCTATCTAAACTTCTTATCTTTGTCATCAAACTCCACAGCCTAATCCATCTCTGCATTTATGTCCGAATATGATTGCTCATCTTCAAGTTCAGGCATTTGCTCACAAAGAGCACAGACTTCAAACTCAATATCCCCATCCCAATCATCGGCAATCTGTGCACGTTGCTCATGTGTCTCTTTGTTCTCAACCTTCAATCCTCCATAGACTTGTTTACTTATTGGAGAAAATTGGACAACAAAGACCCAGCATGGTTTAGTCACATCTTGTTCATCTTTTTCCTTCCATAATGGATCTATATGATAAATACTGTGGAAGTACAAATGTATCTCAATCATCTGTCCACACCCACCTAGAATTCATTTGAATTAGTCCATTCCTATCTTTGCGCACAATTGCATTGGGACCAACTCTGAACCACTTCACATCAAAAATAAAAATATCAAACATTTTAAAGATAATTTTCAAGATGTCTTGGATGTAGCCAAAATATCCAAGTTGGCCAGTTTGTTAAGTGTCATCCCTGACACTACTCCGATTTTCTTGATGAACAAAGCTTTTCCTGACACCATTGTCAAAGATGACCCTTCATTTGTCTATTTGTAGCACTCTAAAGTATTGTCCATGTGACCACAATGCTCTGTATTTATGATACTACAAGCACATAAAGCAATATTAGACTTAATATCGATATATTTTCATGTGGTTAAAAATAAGAAACAAGTACAATATATACATGGCAATCGCATCCCCTTGATATATCAACTTCCTCTTCAGTAATCAATACTCCATTTCACTTTTCCTTTGAAATTGTTGCATCTAGCCAGCGTCCAGTAGGAAAGTTTGACAGTTTTTTTAGATGATCTGAAAAGGGAAGATTTCTAGTGGCACAATTGTGCTTGAATTGCAACCGATCATCCAAACATTGTTTCTTTTCCACTTCATACTTCTCAATCCACTTTTCCATGACTTTTGACTTGAGAAGACAAAATCTCATAACCTTTTTCCGAGTAGCTCAAACCTTAAAATCAGTGTGAAGGAACAAAAAGTCATCAAACATTGACCAAGCACCACCTATAAAATGCATATAGGTATGGGCTTCAAAGTACTTACCTAAACACTCACCAACGTCTGGCCACTCGTGCATTGTCCATGTCAAAATGTCTTCCACACATAGGTATCTCCTAGATTGATCGATTGGGATATATCAACAACATCAGTCAATGTCCACAAGATTTGAATCTCTTCTATAAAGTGGTGCAGATAAACGTCCATGTTGTTTACCTTATACTTCCCTAGAACATCAGTGACAATAGCAGATGACCCTTCTTGATAGCTAACCATGATGAAAGATTATAATTCACCAAGGAAATAGGCCATGTGTTCCATGAGGAACTCCGCGATTCACTCTCCATCCCTTGGGGGGTTCATCTCTTTGTTATGTTACTACACGTGATTTCAAATGAATGGGTTTCTTAATTGCAAAAATTTTAAAATTTTAACAGGATTATATTAACAAAAGGGGTCTTTTAATTGATTTGAGAGAAAAAACCATAGGTTTTTGAAGAAAAAGGGGTCATTTTTTAATCCTAATTATATAAGTAAAGGGGTTCTTTTATTACCCTTTGAATGCATGTTATATGAATAGTTTCTTAAAGGTGCACCCCTCAAGCTCCATCCATTGCTAAACCAAACGGACACAATGAGGTTCTTTTTCAAATGAAGGCCATTTTTCTTCTATGTGCTTCCATGCAAGAGAATCAAGAAGCACTCGCATCACATTATCTATCGATGCAATGTTTTGATACCATGTAATCAAAGCTGCTATAAACTTACACCTAAACATGCTCTTTATTCTTGGAATGATTGGAGAGTGTCGTAGAATCTTTGCAAGGACATATTTTCCTGGTGTGTTCTCTGTATACCTATTTGATCCACATTTGGGACACTATTTCAAAGTTCTCATACTCATTTCAAAAGAGTACACAATCATTAGGATATGCATGGATTTTGTTATAATCCATCCCCAAGTTCATAAGAAGCTGTTTGACAACAGGTCAGGTAGAGTACATGTGATTGCATTCTAACAATATCTGCTCGTTGAGCAAACTATCAATACCACTTAAACAATTTAAACAAGAACTTTGTATTGAAGGTAACTTAGAATGTCATATATCTACTTGAAAAGCTCAGTGACACTTGTGTAAGACCATTCATAAATAGATTGTAGGTTAGGTCAAGCATTGCCAGCGCTATAGGAAGAATAAATTTTTTGGCGCCATTGTAAAGCGGCATGCGGACAAGAGTTCACATCATCTCTCCTTTATAATAGATTGTAGGTTAGGTTAAGCATTGCCAACGCTATAGGAAGAATAAAATTTTTGGCACCATTGTAAAGCGGCATGTGGACAAGAGTTCACATCATTTCTCCTTTATCTTTGTCATTCTCATGCCGTTGATGTGGATGGGAGGATTGAGGTTGAGAGGTAGTATTTCCTTGAATGTTTTCTACACCTTGGCTTTCAATGATGGGGTCCATACCAAAGAAGGTATCCAACGACTGTTGGTGGGGTAGACTCCACCAATGGTGATTCATTTGATATTCACCTCCTTTGTTGAATCCATGATGAAATTGGAGCAATATCTAAGAGTGGGGCTTGTTCTATTGTCTCGTGACCATGAGATTGATAACACAAATCTTGTAGTTTCTCTACGAGAAAAAGACCATTGTTGCGTATATGTTGATCACAAATCTTTTGTTTTCAAAAGATTTGATGCTTACATAACACACAAGGGCATGCCATGATTCTATTATCCATAATTAAATTAGAGATTCCACAACAAACTAATAAGTAATAGTTAGTGTGGTTTGCTATTACAAACTATAACATTCAACACATAAGTTTAAACAAATGGCTAGCTAGCCCTAAGAGGATCGAAACTTCCAAACCCTAAGTCAATCGCAATTTAGAGCGACCTACCAAAAGTTGATATGCTGACGAGAGGATGCTTCTCCTCTAAGGTTTCATCAATTTATTGCAACACGTCAATTTGTTAATCAGCTAAATCGGTTTAACGCTGCTAATACTAAGTTGGTTTAGAGAGATCAAATCCTAAGCCAATTTAGCGTGGCCAAACCAAAGCTGGCTAGCCCTTTAGAATTTCTACATTGGCATAGTGTAAACTACCTCACATTTTCTAGCCATGCCTATCCCCATATACCTTGTTCTAAAGGTGCACAAAGATTAGGATAACCGGGTTATACTTTATTGGTTGATGCCTATACTTGTGAGAGCAACATAAGTACACACCCACGTCTACATGAAAATGCATGTAGAGGACAAACCCTAATACTCTAACCTAAAACTCCAAGCGGCCAAACCAAAACCTACATGCAAACATCATTTGTTGATTAGCTAAGTCAATTTAAAGCCACTTCTATGACTAAGTTGAGTTAGAGCGGTCAAATTCTAAGCCAATTTAGAGTACCAAACCAAAAGGTGTCAACCCTCTAAAACTCTTAAAATCCTAGCGGCCAAATCAAAAGCCGCTAACTCTAAGAAGCTAGCCCTAACGAGAATTAAGAACTTGCCTAACACCACCCTAACCTGATAAAGAGCGGTCAAACTTAAGCGGCTTTATACAACCAACCCTAAGCGGCTTTACATGACCAACCTTAAGTGGCTTTATACGGCCAACTACTAGCAGCCAAACCAAAAGCCGCTAACCCTAGGCGGCTAGCCCTAAACAAACTAAAACAACCCAACCAAGAAGAATTAAAATCATAAGCCACTAACCCTAAGCGGCTAACCCTAAGCGGATTGAGATGACTAAATTAACGTGACCCTAAGCCAATTCAGAGCGGCTAAACTAAAATTTGCTAGCCTTGAGCAGCTAGCCCTAAGCGAACTGAAACATCCAAACCAAGAAGAACTAGAATCATAAGCGGAGAGAAATGGATAAACTAATGCGGCCCTAAGCAGATTTAGAGTGGATCACCTTAAGTAGCCAATCCTCAGCATCCAAACATGGCCAATTATTAGTGCACAAACTAAAAGCCACATCCCAACAAAGAGGAACTGAAACCATAAGTCACTAACCCTAAGCGACTAATCCTAAATGGATTGAAATGGCTAAAAAATACCATCCTAAGTCAATTTAGAGCGGCCAAATCAAAAGCCCCTAGCCCTAAGCAGACTGAAATATCCAAACCAAGAAGAACTAGAACCATTGTTGGAATTAGGGTTGCAGAAAAACACACACATCTTGGAGAAGATGAAGGAATCTCAAGGCACACAATAGAGAGTGTATTACTTAGTGTGCAATGGAAAGATAAGCTAGCCCTAGAGTGATGGGTGTATCTACAATGCACGGGGAAAAAAACCTCCTAGTGAGGGAAAAAATACCCCGGAAATCCTAAGTGTGTTCACACACATCACTACCACATGTATATGGTAACAAATCCCCCCTGGAGTGATGTAGTGAACAAGAGCTAGCACATAGAGTAAAGGGAAGTGCCATGCTCTGAGGACATGATTTGTCCACAAAGGGGAGTAATCCCAAAGATTTGCGAAAACCTTCGAACTTCTCATGAGACAATGCCTTTGTGAAAATATCTGCAAGGTTGTTCTATGTTGGCACATAAACCAAGCTAACCTCTCCCGCTGAGAGCCTCTCCTTGACTAGTGGTAATGCACCTCAATGTGCTTTGTGCGAGCATGAAAAAGTGGGTTCCTTGCAACTGCCAATGCGCTATGACTGTTAGTGTAGATAGTGTTGGTAGTGTCCTCTGTCCAACACCCAAATCAACCATAAGGCGTCTGAGCCATACACATTCAACTGTAGTTGTGAAGATTGCCCTGTACTCAGCCTCACAACTAGAAGTCCACACTAGGTTGCTTTTTCTCAACCATGATATACATTAACTGCCAAGCATGAAACAAAAACCACTTGTGGACACTTGCATGTCAATACAACCAGCATGTAAGTCCAAAAAGGCATGTAAGTCTGGCGGCAATGGTCCCAAGATGTAAAGTGTCACTCAAATAGCGGAAAATCCTCTTGGTAGACTACCAATTCTAAGACCTTGGGCTATGCATAAATCTGATGACTTGTCAGACTGTAAACTGAATATCCGGCCTTGTGTTGCATTTTCTATCCAATCTGTAAGTTTTTTCAAGATCTATTTTTCAACACCCCTTTAGTATGTGAAAATGTGAGAAAATGTAGAATAAAATAATCCTTACATTTGAACCCACGTGATAGGCATATTTTATTTGTAATGAAGCCCCCTCTCTCGCCCCTTTCCCCGAGCTATGAGGCAAAATTAGAATACTAAGAAAGTATGTTAGATACTTTGTTGCCAATTACTCTTGAAACAAGCAAGCATGAATACTAGAAAAAAACAACAAAGCAACAACAATGGACAAGAAACATTTGTTTTGTCCTGGCAGCAATTTCTTGTTGTGTTTTGGTACAGACATGACAAGGACCGCATGATGTTGAAAAGTAAATCTACTGCAACGTCTCCCTGAACACATTAGCAAAAAATACCATATACCTCCAACATGCATATCAGTGAGAGAAGGCACCAACCATTTATTGAACAAAATTAAAACTATATATAGAATCCTAAATTGTCTATTTGCACCACACTTTAAGATCAAGGTAAGAGGATATTGTATATATTGGCTAGCAATCCCAAGGATAAGCCTATATCCCAATCATCAAGATAAATAAAGTCATCCTCAATGACATATAGGATTCATCACACCATAGGATTCCTCAGTGTCATCTATTGATAATTCTTCATCTTCTTGTGCATAAATGTTAATCAAGAATGTTAACATGCATAGCTAGGCATTTTGTGTGTAGGGGTAAGCATGTACCAATGGGGCAATATCCTCTATTGTGTAGGGTTCAATCATAGTCACTAAACACAACATCCATTCTATTTTGTTATCATTCTCCTCACATGCTAGATTGACAAAAATATCCCACATAGTGAATATAAGAGGAAAAAACATTTGACATACTTGAGAAAAGTCAAGAGGATATCTCTTACCAAGTGTAAAAGTAGATGACTCTAGTGAACTAACTATATTTGTGTTCAAGCACAAATAGATTTGATTAGGCTCCTCATAGTTACATGGTTATTCAATGTACATGATGTGACATTGTGAGTCTTGTGGATTTGTGATATCTCACTTTTGTTGCTAGATGGCTCTTGCTCTTTTACTTCTTCTTTTTTTTTTTTTTGCTAGTTTAAGTATAAGGATATATATATATATATATATATATATATATATATATATATATATATATATATATATATATATATATACATACATACATTATATCTATGTATGTATGCATGTATGTATGTAAGTGTGTATATATAGATACATTCTCTAAGATTTGGAGGTTAAAAGGATAGGGAAGAAAGGCTAAGAGGGAATTCATGGGAAGATATACGCTAAGTTGCATTCTCTCTAGATTTCATCACCCTTTGAAACTAGTTACTCTAGTTGGTAATAGAAGAGGACTTTATCCACTTGTGTTCCACCACCTTAGGTGTATCATCAAGTTGCAAGGGCGGTAAGGGACTCTCCCATACAAACTTGAAGTGTTTCATCAGGCAATAGATTTAAAATGGGAGATGTAGATGCTTTGGTATCTTTTTGGATGTTGATGGTGGTAGGTGGAGGTTGTGTCGAAGCTTCTATATCAATCCTTGAGGGACATGGTGAGCTAGAAGCTACATGTGACTCCACCCTTCCTAAGATAGGTGGAATAAATTTATTTTTCTTTGGCACCCAAACTAGCTCCATAACAAGTGTGGAGAACTCCGTGATACTTTTCTTCCCACAATCCTCAATTGGCTTTGAAGCTACAAGATTTGAAAAACATGGTTTTGTAGGTGATAGGAAAGAACACAACTTATCTTTAGGTACAATTTTTATCATAGTAGACTTGGGCTTCTAACTGTTGATCAGAAACCCAACATGACATAACCTTGCATTTCTTAAGCTAGGTGGACACATTTCTATGAGGTTTCTTTTTTGTATGAGATTAAAGAGTAGAAGGGGATACTAACAAACTCTTTGGGACCCATTGATATGTACCCTTTGTCAAATTAAGTTATTGGGTGCAACATTAACTGTCTTAGCCATGGAAGTTGAAGCTTTAGAGGGTTGTGCAATTGGCAAGGATTTTCTAACTTCTTAGATCTACGATGTTTCCTTGTCATGTGCTCCATTAGGAGGTGATAGCTCAGTGGCCATTCCTTGAGTGAGCGATAGGGCTAAGATCTGGTTTTTTCATTAAGATACTCTTGATTCCCCAAGATACTATATTTAGTCGCATACATCCACTTGTGCCCTAGGTTTATGTTACCCTCCATAGTGTTAACACGCATGACCCAAAATATTTGAACCATTGTCTCAAGTCATAGATGACATGAGTGTACACGATTGCAAAGACAATGGTTTTCTTCTTATTGATATCCTTGAATTGGATGGTACTCTTGGATACAAGTGGTTTTCCTAGCTAACACCACACTTCATAGGATAGCAAGTTATGTTGATCTCATGTGTCTAATAATGCATTATATAGTACTTTTCCATATGAGCTTTATTCATCCACCCTCGAAAGGTAGCATATGCATTAACCAATCCAAAAGGAATTCTCTTGTAGGAAAAATAGCCCTAAGGAGAAATGAAGGTAGTCTTCAATCGATCTTGAATTGCTATCAAGATCTAAAAGTAGCCAAAAAAACCATCCATGATTGAGTAGCACTCATGACTTGCACCTTGATTGACGATTTCATCCTGGAACATAGTGGATAATGATTCCTTTTTGTGGAAACATTAAAAGATTTGAAATCAACACATACCTTAAATCTTCCATTTATCTTGGAAACAATAACTACTAGAGAGACCCATTCAGACTCCTCCATTCAAAAGATGAAATCTGCTCCCAAAAGCACTTCAACCCATACAATTGAATGCTTCCACCTTTCTTTGCTTTTTTGAAATTTCCCTTTAGTGACCTCATGTATGCCATTGGTGTGTGAATAGATGCAATGGAACCCTTCACTTGATCTATCTCATCTTTGGATAGTATCCATGGTGCTTTAGGAATCACAATCTTCCTATTGGGGGCTCCATGTGAAGTGGAGGATGTGAGATCCCCACCCCGTCGTTGGAGAGGGGGAATGGGGGAACACACCCGGCACAAACACAAGGGCCTCTCTATAGCTCAGGGCATTCACAACACCCCTATCCTCTCGGAAAACACCTTCAAACAAACAACTCACACTAGCAGACCACCGCCTGCTCGATTACTACTGCTCACACACTCTACAAATCACCACACAAGTTGCACCTACTACCACTGCCTGTCTCCACCCTTACACACACTCACAACACCTCAATCTCACTCTCTCACACAACACACCGTCGGTCCGGGGGGGGCACACACTTCCACACAACCGGCATCGAGGAGGAACATGAAAGCAGGAGAAAGAGAAGGGGGGAAGGGGAAACAACAGCACGGGAGGCAACTGTGGCTTGATTGCACTTCAAAAAACATATACACAGGATTGCAATGCCATCACCATGGCCATTTTCAAGCAAAAGCTACAAAGGGGCTAGCTTGCTTGAGAACTCCACTTTGCAGGCTTCAAACGGCACCTCAAAAGGCCAAGAAAAAAGCCCCAAATTTGATCCATTTTTGACTTTTATAAGGGGGGCCTTTAATTTGGGAATTTACAATTTAATTGGTCCACTTGGCACCTTGAACTGAAAATTTTTGGAAGGGGGGCACCGCTTTGCTCTATCTCCCTCTTCTTCACTCTTTGCACTGGGGGGGGGGGGGGGGGGGGGGGGGGGGGGGGGGGGTTGCTATTGCCCCCTAGCCTTTTTATTTTTTATCCTCCAATTTTCACCCTCTTAACTTTATACTGCCCTATAGGCTTGACTTTGACTCCCTTTCTCTGTCCGACCCCTTGGCCTTCATTTTGCCCTTAGCTTTCATTTCCTCCTTTAGTTTTGGTTTGTCCTGCCCCAATTGGTCCTTTTACTTTTTGGTCCATTTGTCCGGACACTCTTTGGAGTGGTCTTGCTCTTTGCTTGGTACACATTGTGGCCTTTGGGCTCTCTCTCTCTCTCTCTCTCTCTCTCTCTCTCTCTCTCTCTCTCTCTCTCTCTCTCTCTCTCTCTCTCTCTCTCTCTCTCTCTCTCTCTCTCTCTCTCTCTCTCTGTGCTGTGCGATTCACCTCTTACCTGAGGGGGGGAGGCAATAGCGATGTCGCTATTGCCCCCTCCTCTCTCCTTCAAAACTTCGGGACTCTAAGGGCCACGGGACCATTCCCCATTGGGGCTGCCACGTCATCTGACAACGGGCGTCAACAGACCTACACGTACGCGGGCACGCCATTGCGTCGCCCCGCCTCGCCGACTGCCGCCAAAACCGCCACATCGCCGCCTACGCAGCGCCGGAGGCGCTCGCGCCATAGACACCAACTCACGGAGCTCCAAGCTCCCTCTTCACCTTGTGATACCAATGAGGCTTACTTGCCCCAGCCCATATAGAGTGAAACATCCGGCCTCCTCCTTGCATGTGGCTTTACTTCGGCGCCACATGGCATCTCTGTGGCCCATGGTCTTCAAAGCCTTGTCAAGTCTTTGAAAACACTCCATAGAAAACCAATTTTTCCACATTGCTTGTCTGCTTGCCAACTTGCACCCGGTAATCAGATTTTGGGGCCGTAAGGTTCAACTGATGGAGCTGGTTCCCGACTTTGAACCCCCCCATGCTCACCGCACTCTGACTCTCCCAGGCCTACCAAACAAGACCGACAAAACACAAGAAAAGCATCTGTAATCACCGCTCAAGGGATAGCCCCCAACTTTGACCTGCAATATCTTGCGGACCAGGAATCCAATTGGTGAACCGTCAATTTGTGCTAATTCCCCATGATGCACACTGCCACCAAGAACCTTGGCGAGGCTAAAATGATGCCAGATGGCACACCCTTCAATGCAACCAAGTGGGCTCAGACACGGCCCCCAGAAAATCTTCTAATGGCCATAACTTGCCATGCAGAGCTCCGATTCGCATTCTAGAAGACAGGCATGCTCCGTAACTCGAGCTCTACACATGTATGCACTGACATCAGCCCGGGCCACCTGTCCCTAGCTGCCCTATCCGTCGGGGATCTGCTACGCACTCTTTCTTTAAACTGCAATATCTTGCACACCAGGGCTCCCTTTGACAAGCCGTCTGGATTGGCTTCTAGAGCACACTGAACTCTACATTCTAGAGCTTGGACTTGGAATTTTGGACATCTTCATCTACCACCCCTTCTGGACCATTCCGTTGCACTTTTGGCCTAAAAAACCGCATGAAGCATACTTTCCCGCTATCCTTTGGCTGCCAAGGGCCTTGGCACCTACCCTAGCCTTCTACACTGCACTCGACTGCACCCTTTGCCTAGCAAACACCACCACTTAGCTTCGGCCAACTTTAGCTACACCATCGTCTCAAACGACGGATCTAATGATAAACGTGATGGCCACTAGATCTACAGTGGAAACAAACAACATGGCTTTGGGTTCAACTAGCGGACAATCTCTCATCACCAAGTGAATAGAGTTCGAGCATACTAACATTGAGGTCTAGTTCCACCTCGCAGGGGAAGCATGATTAACTTATCTAGCGATCCTAGGACCCACCTTCCAAGAGGAGAGAAGTCCCAAGTGCCTTTCTCCCCATGTTTCAGAGGCACATACACTTGAAGCTTCGCCGCTCTTGGGGCAATGAGTAATACTAGCGTCGATTTATAACACTATGGGGACGGGGAGTTCCTGACCAATGGGGACCACCCTTCTCATAGGCATTGGCAACCCGAGCCAAGCCCCCACTTTCCACCCCCACACTCACACGTCTTTGTGTGTCCTAATTACTACCACAATGGTTGTTCAACATATAAGTTCCTTGATTAGGTTCCGATTCACAAGGTTCATTAAGACAGCCCTTCAACCAGTATTGCAAAGCGGCACCAAGACAATAAATCTAGCAAAAATTTTACTCAAAAATTATTCATTAAAATTCCAATGTTCTGGAGGTACAACATCCCCCCTCCAGCGAGAGTTTACTCCTCCCGTAGTCGCCTAGCTGCCCATACAACTAGGTATGTCCACCGCATAGAACGCACGACATGGACATTCCCACCGCATAGAACACAAGACGTGGGTTTCCACCGCAAAGAACGCAAGTCGTGGGTAAAGGCCCTAAGCTAGTAACTCTAGCTACTGCGAAATCATCGCGAGCAGCCCCTTGTGATCAGTAGGGGGATCAGGACTAGTTTCAACATTGGAAATAGAAATAAACAAGCCGAGCTAAATTTTCCCTAGCAGACATTCTTTCCGAGCTCAAACATTATATCCAACAACCATTCTTTCCTACTTAGAATTTAATATACATTCAATTCAAATGCCGAGGTTTTCGTTGGACTTCTCCAACATTTTTAGGGATATGTTCTTTCCTAACTTATCGCATGCAATGTTAAATTAAACAAACTTGAATTAAAATGTGACCTAGTTCCTCAATTTCCTCGTCATTGATCCGTGAGTTGGCTGGTACTTGGTCATCCATGGGAGCTTTCCCTTTCCCATTCGTGTTGCTTGTCCCCGCCTCGCGGTCGTGGGAACCTCCGAAACGAGTTCTCTTTACCGAGGCCATTTTATACTCACTACTTAATTGACAACTTGAAAAAAGAGAGCTAACATTCGTGAGTAACATACGACCAAAATGACAGATTAATTTCAACAAGAAATTAATCTGTGATAGAGATAGAGATTTGTGATAGCACCTTACTTGTTCTATGGGAATTGGCCCTAAGGTTAATTATTTGGCCTAGATAGTTAAGAAATTACAGGTTTCTCCTCAATCTATTTACTAAATATGAATTCGGCATGCTTAATCACTTCCTAATGCAAGTAGAGGTTTGCAGATTTATAACCGTATGCATAGGTGAGAGGGTTTCTCCCTTCCTAGTGATTAATGATGGATTAATTTCACTAATTACATCCTAATCTATGAGCTAATTGATTCTAATTTAGTTATTTAAACATTGTGGGACAATAGAAAGCAGTTGACCATCTCTACCTCAATGCCGACTTGCTCTTAATTACAATGGTGACTAGTGGTTGATTCCTTAATCATGCATTAATCTATGATTAAGAAAGACTAACTGCTTGCATAATTACTAATTAGATTAAGATTTATGCAATAGATAATGGATACGAAGAATTAGAGAGTATCTAATGAGTATTTTGACTATGATTATGCATACTAGATGCGAAATTAAGAGGAGAATAGAGAGGGAATTGCAACAAGCGTGATTTAAATAAAAAATTACCGAGGTTATGGCTGAATTTCTCTCAAAATTCTGATGCAATGGAATCCTTGAGGCGAGAAACGGGCAGCACTTTCCTACTTAGCTCTTCTTCCAAAGACTATGTCCGCTGACAGCACCTCCCCAAGGTAAGTGTATGTGTAGGAGTGTGTGTGTACTCAGTGTATGTCTGCCGGCAGCACCTCCCCAAGGTAAGTGTATGTGTAGGAATGTGTGTGTACTCAGTGTATGTCCGCCGGCAGCACCTCCCCAAGGTAAGTGTATGTGTAGGATTGTGTGTGTGTACTCAGTGTGTGTGAGCATATATGTGTGTGTGTGTGAGCACACTCTTATATAGGCTCTCCCAAGCTGAAAATCGAACCATGCTGCTAAATACATCTGAGGGAGTACTCACCTCATGCAAGGTAACTTAGTTACATGCTTACCAAGTGTCCAGTTAACTTAGTCTAACTAACTCTCACACTCTCTCTCAAGCATGGCAAGTCTCCCACAAGCCCCTAGAGGTGTGAGGGCGCCCCCTAGCTGCTAAAGCAAGCTCCCAGTGGCCTGGGACCTGTTCCCACACAGCCCCCGAGCCCCGGTGCTCCCCGCACATCTTTAGGAAATTTTGACTTTAGGCTAAAACGGGCGATACGAATCGGAATTTAATGTCGTAAATTACTATACTAAGATGTAACTAAGGCGTACCTGTCCGATTACTTGCCATATTTAGCAGCCCCCCGTGTGCGAAAATGCATTTTTTTCAAATTCGGGGTATGGGTGCAGTTTTTCGAGACGGTTAAAACTAGATGGATTGGGTGACCAAAAACTTACTATTTTTGGAAAATTTTCACAAAAATATTTTAATTCACTGCACTCATATCACATCATTAGAGAAAAGATTCAAAGTTACCTTTGCATTACTTGGAAAATTGAATTTCCTCATGTATTTGGGAGTTCTCTGCTCCAACAATAAGTACTCCACCTTCACATCTGCTAGTTCTTCCTCGTCCTTCTGTTCCCATGAGAGAAACAACACATATCCACTCTCCACAATCACCTTAATGTATGAGGATTGGAGGTAAGCTATAAATTGGGGTACTCCTCCATGTCAACAATTGTGCTAGCCATCACATTGTGTTCACGTAGGTAAGCTCGGGTAGGAGAGGGATGGGAACTACATATAGGGGGCCATGCCTCACATGCTTGACAATAATAAAGTAATCCCCTTGCACTGTATAGTATAGAAAACTTATTGCAGTCTTTTGTGCATACAATGTAAGAGACCATATCATCACATAATTACACACACTTGGCTATAATTGCAAGGTCACATGAGTGCATGCCACATACACAATCTCTAATATAATATAGAGCTCTTCAAATCACAAATCAAGAATTTGGAAGCCCCAATCTATCATTTAGAAATTTTGTCAAAAAATTTATCAAAACTAATAGCATCGGCTCTTCTCGTAACCTATCTTGCCGAGATTGGGTAAGCATGCAAACTTAATCATCCGCACATGAGTGCAGCTACATCTCACAATCCCATTGGTAGATGTTCCCTCAAAATGTCTCTTGTTATAATTCCAACACTATACTTCGAATTCTTTGGAGATTTTTTCACTATATCACACATTGATCACCAATTCAGAACACCCCATCTCTTGATCTGAGCTCATCTTGTCGATATTGGGGCAAGCATGCAAATTGAATCAACGGAGGTGGTCTGCATATGAATGTAGCTACCTCCTAGGATCCCATTGGTAGGTGTTCCATTGCATCTGGAGAAACACCTCGCTTTGCATAAGCTAAAAACAACTCTCTTCTTGACCCAAGTGACCTTGTTGGACATAGCTTCCAATCAATGCACTCCATGAGACAACGTTGCATCTAGAAAGATACCCTCGCTTTACATCATTTGAAAACAGCCCATAGCATATGTGATTGCATCTAAATAACTTTGGTGAAAGGAACCCACAAATTTGAAAGGCCCAGACAAACGCCATCTTCTAGGTAATTAAGCTGATGAAAGCAGGCCATCAAACAACTACTACTTGACACTGATAGAGATGAATCATGGAGCAGGTAGAGGGATTTTAGGAATAGTCATCGTGAGGACTCCATCTTGGCACACAACTATGATGTTCTGCACATTTGCATCACTTGGCAAAATTAATTTCCTCATGAATTTTAGCCTTCTCCGATCCATCGATAAGTACTTCACCTCCCATTTGCTGCTTCCTCCTCCTCCTTCCACTCCCTTGATAACAGGCATGCACTTGAGATGTTCTTTACCTTTGCATTACTTGGCAATTTGAATTTTCTCATGTATTTGAGAGTTCTCCGCTCCAACGATAAGTACTTCACCTTCACATCTGATGATTCCTCCTTGTCCTTCCACTCCCATGAGAGGAGCATCACTATTCCACTCTCCACAATCACCTTAATGTCTGAGGATTTGAGGCCAGTTGTGAATTGGGGTACTTCTTCATGTCAACAGTTGTGCTAGCCATCACAATGGACTGATGCAGGTAAGATCGAGGCATGATAGGGATCGAAACTACATGTAGGCAGCCATGCCTCACATGCTTGACAATAATGAAGTAATCCTCTTGCGCTGTATAGTATAGACTACTTATTACATCCTTTTGTGCATACAATGTAAGAGACCATATCATCACCTAATTACACACACATGGCTATAATGGCAAGGTCCACATGAGCATATGCCACATACACAGTCTCTAATATAAGCTAGAGCTATTCAAATTGCAAGTCAAGCATCTGGAAGCCCCAATATATCGGCCAAAAGTTTTGTCATCTCATAACTAATAGCATTGGCTCTTGTCGTAACCATCTAGTTGATATTGGGTAAGCAACCAAACTGGATCATTGGAGGTTGTCCGCACATGAATATAGCTACATCGAAAAATGCCATTGGCAGATGTTCCCTCGAAATGCTCTTTGTTACAAATCGACCACTATACTTCCAATCCTCTGGAGCTTTTATCACTATACCACAAATTAAAGTTTTCATTCTTTGCTGTCCACTCATCTAGCTCCTCCCTCAACATTTTATCCTCCTCTTTTCTGCTTGCAAACAACAAATGCACTTTCGTTTGGTCATTGAGGTTTTTCGAAATGGCTCTTATGAGCATGTACATGGAGGCAATGCCGGTCGCTCCTGCCACTATTACACATTTCCTCATATCGCAGGGTTTCTCTTCAATATGGTATTTCACACTCCCCATGTATTCATTAGTGTGTCCCAATGGCCCCTTCACATCTACAAAACCTACCACCACTTCAAATGAGTCCAAATGTTGAGACATCAAGCCACCATCTCAAAATTTGGAATAAACTACCTTGAAGCACACATTGATCATCAATTCAAAGTACCCCACTTCTTCACCTAACCTCTCCATTGGAGCTATGAAGTTTGGTGGAGGGAGGGTGGGTGTTGTTGTCTGAGAGATGAGCTTTGCTGATAAGGAAGGAGGATTTTTCATTGTCGAAGAGATGAGTTTTGTTGATCTTGCGAGGAGCTCGGATAGAAGAGGAGACGTCTACATTAGAGCTGTAAAGAAAGCGAGGGGTTTTTTGGGTGGGGTTGATGAGCTTTGTGAAGGTCTAGTAAATGAGCCATTTGTTTCTAGTGCGAAGGCATCAAGCTCTGGTGAATGACTTATTTGTTTCTAGTCAAAACAACATTTACGGCTAAGGATATAGTTCAAGTCTTCATGAAAGTTATCTTCATGTATTGTGGTTTATCTCGTCGTATAAGTTTTGATAGTGATACAAAGTTCACCTCAAATTTTTTGAAAGCCTTATTCTCAGCTACAGGAATCTAGTTGTCCTTTTGTACTACTTATCACCCACAAACTGATGGGAAGACAGAAAGAACCAATCAGATCATTGGCGACATGCTAAGAGCTTATTGTATGCATGAGCAGGGTAAATGGACCAGATATTTTTATTTGATTGAATTTGCATATAGTTACTCATTCCAACGCTCAATTGGGATGTCTTTTTTTCAAGTGTTGTATGGACAAGAGTGTCTTACTTCACTAAAATGGAAAGGCCCTCTCATAAGTTCAAGCATCCAACGGACGTTGGATGAAATACAACTACAAACCAGCCTTATATGACAATATATTAAGACTACTCAGGATATACAAAAAAGTTACACTGACCCTAAAAGATCTACTTGACTCTTTGAAGAAGGAGATATGGTATTTTTTAGGGTGAAACCCAAATGTAGCTCTTTATCAAAAAGAAAATGTAAGCAGCTCAATGCCAGATATTGTGGACCTTTTCTAATCACAGAGAGAATCAATGATCAAGCTCACAGACTCTTGTTACCACCACACGTAAAGGTACATGATATTTTTCACATTAGCTTTGATTCTTCAAAGTAGTACTAAGCCTCTTCGTAATCAGACAATTATTAGACACCTTGTTAAATGGTCGACATATCCTGAGGAAGATGCTACTTGGAAACGCGATGATGTAATGAGACTAAATTACCTAGAATTCATGTCGAGGTGAGGACACCTTGACTTTTTCAAGTGTGTGAGTATGTAAGATCCCCAAATTTTGGGTCTCTTTGAAAAATAAGAGAAAAAGAATA